>NW_027507748.1:56671035-57041035 GCF_037356315.1 Lithobates pipiens
TAAAACTTGTGGAACTGTCAAGATTTTAAGACAGCAATAATCAACACGAACAATATAACAAGGCGCTAAAGTTTATTGGTCAGTAGTGACTGATGTAATCCAATAGTACTGCTGCTGTAGAAATCCACTTGAGGAATACAAAAGGTAACACACAAAACACAGCGCAAGGACCTTGAGAGTATATGTGGTGTCCTAATAAACACCGCAGATGATGGTTCTGATGTCTTTATAAATTACTTGGCTGTGAGTGCTAATTGTGGACTAATTCCAATGCCACACATAATGCTCAGCTACATTTCCAAACAATAAACACACATGAGGCAGTGTTGAATTAATGTGCCAATCTCATATTAAATCCAATGGCCATTTTTCAATAAGGGGCTAGAAAACAAAGTCCAGAGTGAGTAAATGGTATCCACATAAAAGCAGAAAACATAAATGGTGCCTACACTGGTTTCTGTGGTGTGCAGTGGATGGAAAGCATAGCTAAACGACGGTGGAACTCTTGTCTGACATGCACTCTCACAAACTGTCCGACCAGCGGGTATAGTGTGGCAAGATTCGTACTCCATGGAAGGTAAGAGTAAGAGTGGAGGAAGCTGCACCATTCAAGCCAGCAGGGATGCTAGAGCTGCTCTGGACTGGACGGGCATCACTGCTAACAGGAAGTCCTTATTATTGGAGTCCATAGTGCCAGTAAGCATACAGGGTCTGCAAGATGGCATGTTTCGAGGTCTTGCCTATTTGCCAAATCTTGGCACAAAGCAAAGGTACCCCATATGTAGTAAAGTGACCCTGTATTAGGTGCCTAGCATAGCCCAGAAGAATCCACCCTGGGGAAGGCCTCCCATGTGACCCTTGCTTGGTGCCCAATGAGGAGTGAAGCATGGAGGAAGTGACAAACAACCACCCACCTACCTTTACACAAATATAGCACCCGAACCCCATTGAAATCTTTAGAAGCAGAATCTTGACAATTTTTTCTGTCCTTTTTCAAGGTCAGTTTGTGAAGCTTTAGATGAAATAGGGCATGGGTCAGGGAGTAAAACCACCAGTAAATGAGTTCCGGCTGCAGTAGCTGGAGGTTTAGGTGAGTGAACTGCCCAAATCTGACCACTTAGTTCACTTGTTTAGCAAATTGTGAACAGCTTGTGTTATGTCAAAGTCAAAGGTTATGCCTAGCCATAAGCAGGTGGGCAGGGAAGTTCCAAATGGACGATAAATGCAGGGTCAGAGAGGCAAGCCAGGGTCAATAATGGAAAGGAAGAAGATTGATAGACGGAACGCAGGAAAGTCAGTAACAGATGCTGGGTAGGCAGCAGTCATGGTCTGGAGTCAAGCTTGGAGGTCAGTAGCTATAGCAGTGGAGCAGCACCCACCGACAACTGGGACAGGTACACAAGCAGGTCACCCTAGTTGATGATACCTCAGGGTCTAATTACTAACCAGTATTCACCAGAGCTCCTGATGGTGGAAATGGGTTTTGCTGCGTGTTAGTACAAGGTCGTGTTCCTCAGGATTGTCCCACCAGGAGGTGAGCAAGCTGGAGTCCAGTAGAAGATATAGCAGGTAAGGATCAAGCAGAAGTGTAGTCGACGAACAAGCCAAAGGTCGGTAACTGATGGTAGCGAAGATACTGATGGCAGCAGGAGAGACAAAAGCAAGATATTGGCTGGAGGGAGCACAATAATCTGGCAAACAGTAAGTGCAGAGACATGGCTTAAATCAGGAAGTTCACAGGAGAAGTGTTTAAGGTTCAAAACAAACATGATTCAAGACAGGATCATTCAAACAATTATGCAGGGAACTGTTCAGCATTCCTGTTGGCTCAGCAAGCAGTCATTGCCAGACACAGCAAAGGTCCCAGGTTCAAGTCCAGGCCCTGACAGCAGCAGTGAATTATCCGGGGAGCATGGGTCAAGTCAAGTCACGAGGTGGTACCTGAAGAACGATCATCGCTTCATCCTTTTTTCAGTCTGGGTTTTAAATAGACTGTTGATGCCAATGCTTACACATGGTGTGCAGCCATGCATGTGAATGTACACACTCCAGCACACAAGTGTACTCCCAAACTTACAAATGTCTGTACTTCACCCCTTGCCTGCCAACTCAGATTTAAGTCCCTCAGCCTCGGTTCACACTACATATCTCATAAGAATTGCACAGGGACCGCCTTGTATTTCTGTTGTTCAATTCACATACGATTCAGTGTGGTGAGATTCAAACCCTTTATTTTGAATGGCTTAAATCATGCCACATCTACACCACATCGCACCAATTTTGTAACCGCACTGCAACCAGATCACATGGTACTTTTGTATCTGGCAATCCAGTGTGATCCAGTTCATATGGTGACCTGTGTTTGGATTGTCATTAAGATTGCACTGACACCTGCTGCAGATCACAAGGGGCAATCTGAATGTGGTGCAGGAAATGCACACGGATCACAGGATCACCCTGCACCGAATTAGAGTGACGTTAGGCTAATTGATCTGACTACTTGGATTATCTTCTTACTATTATTCTCTTTTTTTCTGGATCTGTATAAGGATTTGACAACTGGACCACATACCCCACAGTCTGCCTTCAGACTTGTATGGTAACATTTACTTGATCAGAAGAACTGTAGCAGCAATAGTTGAACCTGAACAATAAGCAAACCCTAATATTCTGGTTTTACAAATGTCCAATAATGTTTTACTGATGATTCAAAAGGGAAAAACCTTCTCTGGAATGACTATTTGCTTATTTAGCATATAAATCAGATGTTATAAAAATGATCTGTTGGAAACGATAAAAACCAATGGAAGTCATATGATCTCTGATCTGGCTTGCTATAGTAGAGATTAGCGGTCTTTTATAGTTAGATTTTTGAAGAGTGATTTAGTATTGTGTCTTATCTGCAATAAAGTGCAACATATTGAAGCCAGGCTACTTATCATACGGGCTGAAGATATACAACACACAGGGATATTGTCAGAGACTGAAACAAATGGGTCCCTTTGATGGCTTTGTATTACTTTATGATTGGAGACGGCTTGGAACCCATTTCTGAAAATTACAATTTCATTGAGCCCCATTTATCAGTTTCTTGGAAAGATGTTTGATATAATGCAAGTACAATATACTAAACGTAGGGAAGAAAAATGCACAGTCTGAGGCTAATTCAATTAAAGAAGTTTTGTGGCGTGTTATTTGCATAGTGGATTTATAAGTGTGCAGAGCTGCACTCTGAGCATTACAGTATACTGTATACAACATCGTGTGTCATGGTGGAGTATCAGATTTTTTAAATTTGTTGTTCAATAGTGAAAAATATTAATGCTAAAAATATGTTAAACGGGTTCTCATTTGTGCATAAAATAGGGGTTCTTTCTTTATCTCTATTAGTGCCATTTCTCAGTTTTTCCCTTTTGGGCTCCATTTACACAGTTGCACGATTTCCAGTTTCTAGAGGATTAGGGGGTGCTACAGGAGGGAATGGGGGAGGGGCAACTTGGGCTTTACATTTTCTTTCTTTTTGTCCTCATGGCTCGTCCATTCAAAAGTCCAGAGCCTGCAAACCCTAGTAGGAAGACCAGGGGAAGATGGAAGCCCTGTCATCGGTCTCAGCCTGCCGTTGGGGTGGCTTTGTTTAAGGTATATATAAATATATATATATATATATATATATATATATATATATATATATATCTATATACTGTATTTATATATTTACTGTATTTATACTGTATTTACCACCTTCCCACTCTATCCTCAACTCCCTAACCCACATCTTCAACCTTTTCTTCTCCTCCAGCACCTTTCCTTCCCTGCTCAAACATGCACTGGTTACCCCCATACTCAAAAAACGCTCACTAGACCCCACCTGTTTTAACAACTTAAGACCCATCTCCCTGCTCCCGTTTGCCTCCAAGCTCATTGAACACCTTGTCCATGGCCAAATGAGTCGCTACCTCATGGACAACAACCTTCTCGACCCCCTACAGTCTGGCTTCCGCCCACAACATTCTACTGAAACTGCCCTACTAAAACTCACCAATGACCTACTAACTGCTAAAACCAATGGGCACTACTCCATACTCATACTTTTAGACCTCTCTGTTGCCTTTGACACAGTTGACCACCTGCTCCTCCTCAGCAAATTACCCTCCCTTGGCCTCCGCGATTCTGCTTTATCCTGGTTTTCCTCCTACCTATCTCAGCACACTTTCAGTGTCACTTATAACTCCCTCTCCTCCGCTCCCCTTCCTCTTTCTGTTGGGGTACCCCAAGGTTCTGTCCTTGGGCCCCTCCTATTCTCGCTCTATACAGTGGTGTGAAAAAGTGTTTGCCCCCTTCCTAATTTCCTGTTCCTTTGCATGTTTGTCACACTTAAGTGTTTCGGAACATCAAACCAATTTAAACAATAGTCAAGGACAACACAAGTAAACACAAAATGCAATTTGTAAATGAAGGTGTTTATTATTAAAGGTGAAAAAAAATCCAAACCATCATGGCCCTGTGTGAAAAAGTGATTGCCCCCCTTGTTAAAACATACTATAACTGTGGTTGTCCACACCTGAGTTCAATTTCTCTAGCCACACCCAGGCCTAATTATTGCCACACCTGTTCACAATCAAGGCATCACTTAAATAGGAGCTGCTTGACACAGTAAGGTCCACCAGAAGATCCTTAAAAGCTACACATCATGCCGAGACCCAAAGAAATTCAGGAACAATTGAGAAAGAAAGTAATTGAGATCTATCAGTCTGGAAAGGGTTATAAAGCCATTTCCAAAGCTTTGGGAATCCAGCGAACCACAGTGAGAGCCATTATCCACAAATGGCGAAGACATGGAACAGTGGTGAACCTTCCCAGGAGTGGCCGGCCGCCCAAAATTACCCCAAGAGCGCAGCGACGACTCATCCAAGAGGTCACAAAAGACCCCACAACAACGTCCAAGGAACTGCAGGCCTCACTTGCCTCAGTTAAGGTCAGCGTTCATGCCTCCACCATCAGGAAAAGACTGGGCAAAAATGGCCTGCATGGCAGAGTTCCAAGGAGAAAACCACTGCTGAGCAAAAAGAACATCAAAGCTCGTCTCAATTTCTCCACAACACATCTTGATGATCCCCAAGACTTTTGGGACAACATTCTGTGGACCGATGAGACAAAAGTGGAACTCTTTGGAAGGTGTGTGTCCAAGTATATCTGGCGTAGAAGGAACACTGCATTTCATAAAAAGAACATTATACCAACAGTAAAATATGGTGGTGGTAGTGTGATGGTCTGGGGCTGTTTTGCTGCTTCAGGACCTGGAAGACTTGCCGTGATAAAAGGAACTATGAATTCTGCTGTCTACCAAGAGATCCTGAAGGAGAATGTCCGACCATCTGTTCGTGTACTTGGGTTCTGCAGCAGGACAATGATCCTAAACACACCAGCAAGTCCACCACCGAATGGCTGAAGAAAAACAAAATGAAGACTTTGGAGTGGCCTAGCCAAAGTCCTGACCTGAATCCTATTGAGATGTTGTGGTATGACCTTAACAAGGCCGTTCATGCTCGAAAACCCTCTAATGTAACTGAATTAGGACAATTCTGCAAAGATGAGTGGGCCAAAATTCCTCCAGGACTCTGTAAAAGCCTCATTGCACGTTATCGCAAACGCTTGGTTGCAGTTGTTGCTGCTAAGGGTGGCCCAACCAGTTATTAGGTTTAGGGGGCAATCACTTTTTCACACAGGGCCATGATGGTTTGGATTTTTTTTCACCTTTAATAATAAACACCTTCATTTACAAATTGCATTTTGTGTTTACTTGTGTTGTCCTTGACTATTGTTTAAATTGGTTTGATGTTCCGAAACACTTAAGTGTGACAAACATGCAAAGGAACAGGAAATGAGGAAGGGGGCAAACATTTTTTCACACCACTGTACCTCTTCCCTGGGCCAGCTGATAACCTCCGATGGTTTCCAATACCACCTCTATGCCGACAACGCCCAGATCTATCTCTTCACTCTTCAAATCACCCCCTCGATCTCCATACAGATCTCCAACTTACTGAATGATATATCAGTATGGATGTCACACCACTTCCTGAAACGAAATCTTTCTAAAACTGAGCTTGTTATATTTCCTCCTTCACGATCCCCCCCCCCCCATGACTTCACCATTAATATCAACAACTCAACCATTGGTCCCTCCACACATGTAATCCTTGATTCTGACCTCTCCTTCAGCCCCCATATCCAATCACTGGCTAAATCCTGCTTTCTTCACCTCCGCAATATCTCCAGAATTCGACCTTTCCTGACTAATAACACCACAAAGCAACTCGTTCACTCCTTGATTATTTCCCGCCTTGACTAGTGCAACTCTCTCCTTAATGGCCTATCCTTAAGCAGGCTAATACACCTCACTAATCGATCCGCTCCTCTCTGCCAATCCCTTCACTGGCTTCCCCCGTGTAAAATTCAAAATGCTAACCATAACATACAAAGCCATCCACAACATCGCCCCCATCTACATCACCAACCTCATCTGCAGATATCGCCCAAATAGTCCCCTCCGCTCATCCCAGGACCTCCTGCTTTCTAGCTCCCTTGTTACCTCCTCTCATACTTGCATTCAAGACTTCTCCAGAGCCTCTCCCATCCTCTGGAACTCCCTGCCCCAGTCTGTCCAATCAGCCCCTACCCTGTCCACCTTTAGGAGATCCCTGAAAACGAATTTATTCAAGGAAGCTTATCCCACACCCACCTAAGAACTGTCCCAAGCCACCCCCATCAAATCATTTTTTGCAGCTATTACCTTTTGTACCACCACCCCCTCCTTTTAGAATGTAAGCTCTAGGAGCAGGACCCTCCTGTACCTTTTGTATTGTAATTGTGTTTTCCCCCCTTATACATTGTAAAGCGCTGTGTAAACTGTTGGCGCTATATAAATTGTGTATAATAATAATAATAATTATATATATATATATATATATATATATATATATATATAAAAATATAGAGTGCCGGAAGTTTGTGAAAGCTTTGCAACTGCTTTGCATCAGCTCGTCCAAGTGAATAATGTCTTAAAGAAGAGTTCCAGATATGGCATTTTTTACATAGTTACATTGGTCTAGCTTGCTCCAATGTAACTATGCACCATACCTGTGGGATCCCTCTAGAAGCTGCAAAGCGTTCTCTGATTGTATGAGGTGTTCATACCTGGAGAGAAATGGCAAAGCATCCTGTCTTCAGTAAGCAGCAGGGCAGCCACTTGGCACGTGACACGAGGATAGGCAAGCAGAGTGTGCCAGCTTGTATTTAAACTGGCCGCTCTGTATTTGGCTTCTGAAAGGCTGTGCAAGGAGCCCTTATCTCCGGAACCATAGGTAGTAGGAGCCCCTTTTTTACCAGTGGTGGGGTAGGACTTATGCCGCGTACACACGATCAAACAATCCGGTGGAAAAGTCCAGCAAACTCAAGTCCGCCAGACAATCCGCCCGTGTGTAGCCTCCGGCGTACTTTTTTTACCCCCGAAGTAGAACCACGTGATTTCGGCACCTTAAGTACCCTCTCCCAGATTACGCAGTGAGACAACGCACCCACTGATTGGCTCCGAGATGAAGATTGGTACCCAATGCATCCAACCAGACTGCGTTCTAAAGCCTCCCACAGGTGTACAACCCCACCTATGACCAGGCAGAACTACTATACAGCCCAGCCAAACTGATGCCAAAGTACAATTTATCACAATTAACCCCAAAACTTACTATAGTTTTGAGCAAAAACAAAATGTAAATGCATAGCGTGTACTCGTTAGGAGTACCGGCAAAACAATAGTTTAAATTGCTCTTTTACTTGTATTACCAAATACTGAACATATATATATATATATATATATATATATATATATATATATGTTCAGTATTTGGTAATACAAGTAAAAGAGCAATTTAAACGATTTATGGACTACACATCCTCTGATTCGTTATATGTTTGAGTGTGGAGCTTGCTTGATGTAGTGGTCTGCTTGTTGGATTCAGATTACAAGTGTAACTCAACCTTGAGTATATATATATATATATATATATATATATATATATATATATATATATATACAGTGGTGTGAAAAAGTGTTTGCCCCCTTCCTCATTTCCTGTTCCTTTGCATGTTTGTCACACTTAAGTGTTTCGGAACATCAAACCAATTTAAACAATAGTCAAGGACAACACAAGTAAACACAAAATGCAATTTGTAAATGAAGGTGTTTATTATTAAAGGTGAAAAAAAATCCAAACCATCATGGCCCTGTGTGAAAAAGTGATTGCCCCCTCAACCTAATAACTGGTTGGGCCACCCTTAGCAGCAACAACTGCGACCAAGCGTTTGCGATAACGTGCAATGAGGCTTTTACAGCGTCCTGGAGGAATTTTGGCCCATTCATCTTTGCAGAATTGTCCTAATTCAGTTACATTAGAGGGTTTTCGAGCATGAACGGCCTTTTTAAGGTCATACCACAACATCTCAATAGGATTCAGGTCAGGACTTTGGCTAGGCCACTCCAAAGTCTTCATTTTGTTTTTCTTCAGCCATTCGGTGGTGGACTTGCTGGTGTGTTTAGGATCATTGTCCTGCTGCAGAACCCAAGTTCGTTTCAGCTTGAGTACACGAACAGATGGTCGGACATTCTCCTTCAGGATCTCTTGGTAGACAGCAGAATTCATAGTTCCTTTTATCACGGCAAGTCTTCCAGGTCCTGAAGCAGCAAAACAGCCCCAGACCATCACACTACCACCAGCATATTTTACTGTTGGTATAATGTTCTTTTTATGAAATGCAGTGTTCCTTCTACGCCAGATATACTTGGACACACACCTTCCAAAGAGTTCCACTTTTGTCTCATCGGTCCACAGAATGTTGTCCCAAAAGTCTTGGGGATCATCAAGATGTGTTGTGGAGAAATTGAGACGAGCTTTGATGTTCTTTTTGCTCAGCAGTGGTTTTCTCCTTGGAACTCTGCCATGCAGGCCATTTTTGCCCAGTCTTTTCCTGATGGTGGAGGCATGAACGCTGACCTTAACTGAGGCAAGTGAGGCCTGCAGTTCCTTGGACGTTGTTGTGGGGTCTTTTGTGACCTCTTGGATGAGTCGTCGCTGCGCTCTTGGGGTAATTTTGGGCGGCCGGCCACTCCTGGGAAGGTTCACCACTGTTCCATGTCTTCGCCATTTGTGGATAATGGCTCTCACTGTGGTTCGCTGGATTCCCAAAGCTTTGGAAATGGCTTTATAACCCTTTCTAGACTGATAGATCTCAATTACTTTCTTTCTCAATTGTTCCTGAATTTCTTTGGGTCTCGGCATGATGTGTAGCTTTTAAGGATCTTCTGGTGGACCTTACTGTGTCAAGCAGCTCCTATTTAAGTGATGCCTTGATTGTGAACAGGTGTGGCAATAATCAGGCCTGGGTGTGGCTAGAGAAATTGAACTCAGGTGTGGACAACCACAGTTATAGTATGTTTTAACAAGGGGGGCAATCACTTTTTCACACAGGGCCATGATGGTTTGGATTTTTTTTCACCTTTAATAATAAACACCTTCATTTACAAATTGCATTTTGTGTTTACTTGTGTTGTCCTTGACTATTGTTTAAATTGGTTTGATGTTCCGAAACACTTAAGTGTGACAAACATGCAAAGGAACAGGAAATGAGGAAGGGGGCAAACACTTTTTCACACCACTGTATATATATATATATATATATATATATATATATATATATATATATATATATACACTATGTTACCAAAAGTATTGGAACGCCTGCCTTTACATACACATGAACTTTAATGACATCTCATTCTTAGTCCGTAGGGCTCAAAATTGAGTTGGCCCACCCTTTGCAGCTATGACAGCTTCAACTCTTCTGGAAAGGCTGTCCACAAAGTTTAGGTCTGTGCTTATGGGAATGTTTTACCATTCTTCCGCAATTACATTTGTGAGGTCAGGCACTGAGGTTGGACGAGAAGGCCTGTCTCGCAGTCTCTGCTCTAATTCATCCCAAAGGTGTTCTATCCGGTGGAGGTCAGTGCAGGGTTGTGCAGGCCAGTCAAGATCTTCCACCTCAAACTCGCTCATCGATGTCTTTATGAACCTTGCTTTGTGCACTGGTCCAAATTATTTGATGGAGGGGGGATTATGGTGTGAGGTTGTTTTTCAGGGGTTGGGCTTGGTCCCTTAGTTCCAGTGAAGAAAACCCTTAAGGCGTTAGCATACCAAGACATTTTGGACAATTTCATGCTCCCAACTTTGTGGGAACATTTTGGGGATGGCCCCTTCCTGTTCCAACATGACTGCACACCGGTGCACAAAGCAAGGCCCATAAAGACGGACTAAGACTGGAATGACATTAAAGTTCATGTGTGTGTAAACGCAGCTGTCTCGATACTATTGACATTATAGTGTACTGTATATTGTATATATATATATATATATATATATATATATATATATATATATATATATACACACACATATATATTCTATAGTTCTATAGTCTCCTGTTAGGGAGACCTTAGCCATTTAGGAATACATGACATAGTGGGTAAAAACCCCACATACTGATCAAGCAGCTAGAGTAGAAGGAGAGAGGGACTGCATAAGAGGTAAGTATAAAAAGGTCAGAGTTTACCTTTACATACACAGACACTGTCACTTTACCCTCACAGTATCCCCTAATTGCATTGAATAAGGAGAGCAGACATAGCACACACTGCAGATGGATTACGTTGTAAACTCAAGTTCCTATGCCAACTTTTGTAACTTCAACTGCTCCTTTCAGAGTGTTCTGCACCTGGTAATTGTCCCCATTCATCAATAGCTTAATTGTTCCCTCTTGTTATATTTTAAATAAATCAGCAGATAAGCACAGCTAATTAATTTCCTGGAGCGTGATTGTATTGGCACACAGCAGGTAGTATGTGGGCGGTTTTTTCTCTTTAAATGTCGAAGTATCATCGGTATAAAATTTCTTTAATTTCAGAAAGGAATTTGATGGGTGTTGGTTTTCATGGTCCTTGCCAATAAAAATGCATTCCTTAATGAAGGTATCCCGGATCAGTTCCTAACTGAAACGTGTGTTTTCCTCTATAGTCTTTTTCTTTTCCCATTGCTCTAAAGCTAACTTATTTCAATGTATTCCAAACCAATAGGCTAATCATAACTTGCTAAAAAAAAGAAAATCCAATTCACTTCTTCTGTTGTGTATAACTTGTAGCAGATTTGTTGTAAATTCATCATTATCTTAGTTTACAATAAAGTAAACCTGTCAAGTAACTGGCGTTATTAAAGTAAACCTGTGTGGTTGCTTCATAGTGTTAGGTTGGCTTCTGTCTTGTAGAAAAAAACACTTCCATGTCCCTGGATGTGTACTTAGTGTCTATGCAGATACCCCCAGTTGCTCTAGAAATGAATCAGCTTTGTTTTGACCAGCAAATGTGATGGGCAGCCCTACCGGCCTATAGGAAGGCACAGGTCTTCATGTTGACTATGCAGCCTTTGAATAAAGTTTCCTTTATGGAGCATGCCGTTATTTAGAGCTGAGTGGAACAAAATCATGGATAGAAAGCCACTCGCTAACCCTCAACCAAGAGGGACATGTTAAAAACCTTTATATACATTAAGGTTGTGAAGAGGGTTCAGAAGGGCAATATTTTCAATATGAAGTTGAGATGAAGACATCAAACTAGCAGATGGATATTTCAAACCCAACCTTATAAATTAGTATTGAATAGATTTTAACATGTTTGGGATAAACATACATAGGTCTGTATTCATTTCAAGGATAGAAGCCGGAAGCCAGTTTAACATTATTAACCCATTATCTGAGTTCTCCATTAATTTGGACATTGGGGGAAGCATTATTAGGCAAATAGCAATTTTGATGGAGCAAGCCAAGCTCCAACCAACCAACCCTACCTACCTCTTGTATCTCACTGTTGGTCTGGACTTCTCCCTGGTTGAAGACATGACTCTCCCTAAGTTCTAATGCCTTTCTGGTAGGAATGAGGCTGCATTTCTATGACCAGGGGCTAGGAGGAGCAAGGAGCTCTTGGTGATGTGTCAGGGGCAGGATCTGTGGCCTTCTGTTTTTTCTTTCTTCTCTCCAACCAAGAGATCTCACTTTGGCAGAGCCCCTCACCAAGTATTTGGGGGACTGGCTTTGACTGGTCCTTAAAGAGTTGGATCCACCTGACTTTGGCCTAGGTAGACCATAAAGTGCCTTGCTTCTGTCATGAGCCTTGCACCATGGGGTTCAGGGTTTGAGGCCATTACAGTACCCTTGCAAAACAGTGCATGTTTTTTGTGTGCTGTGATTTCCCTATTCACTTATTGTTCAGAAGGGTTTGACAAGTACTGTACTGCAGAGCTCCAAAGAAAAAAAAATCTTACTGTTGGTCTGTTGAGTGAAGGAAGCCTTCTCTGATCAATGAGTTGGACTACAACTGGAGTATTTTCACTGAAGTCAGACTTTGCAAAATAGAAGGTCACAGTTTTGGGGATCTTGTGGTGGCACATGGATGTCCCTGTGTGCCTGCAATTAGTTTCTGATGCCAGTTCGATAGCATTGGACACTCAACACATTATCTTTATGTTTCAGTGAGCTAAACAGCTGAACAAAAATAATATGAAATTGATCACATCTGCCTATCTTTATATTCGTCCATCTGCCTGTCCATCTATACATCCGGTCCTATATCTACCTGTCTATATACTGTTTCCTTATATTTTACAAAGCGCAATCAATAAGTCTCTCCACCAGCGGGACTCTTCAGAATGGATGCCAGTGTTTTACAGGCCTCTTCCCAGAAAAAACGAAAAAACAGTCTGAAGTCTAGTTTTGAAGGCCAGGCAATTAAGCAGCTGCCTATCTGCACATTACAAATGAATGGCAGGGGATGTAATACATTTTCACAAGTACTTTTATGAGTTTCCTGGCACCTGTTCAGTTTTTCTTTATAAAAACTTCAGCTTAAAAATTCCTGTTACAATATTTATACCCTGCCGTGCGATCTGTGTTTGTATTCCTCTTCGTAGAAGAATTATTTTTTCCAGCAATAACAGAACTCCATTCACTCAAGCGGTAATTATTTTCTCTGCAGCCAATAGATAGATTTTTTTTTTTCTTAAAGACGGTAACTTAGATCTGCAAGCAATACAATGCTCAATGTTTTATCATGTGCCAGTATTGTAATACCCTCAGTCCTTTCTATCTTATATTTAATACAGTTATCTATCATGAATAATTATATGGGCTCCTCTCAGCATTCCTTGCTAGTGATGGACGAACTTCCGACGGGACGTTTCGCGAACGCGAAACGCGAACGGACACAAACGTTCGCGAAAACGACCGTTCGCCGCGGGCTCCATTGACTTCAATGGGAGGCGAATTTCGCAAACCTTTAGGTCGAATTTGCGGCCACGGGGTAATTATTAGGGGGTAGCACGTAGTCCCACCACCTGGACAATAGCATAATACATGTATGAGGTGAATTTGGGATCGATAACTACAAGCATTTTTTTTTTATTTGGGAAATTGTTCTGACAATTCAGGACTATGGAGCTAATGAAGGCAATGGAGGAGAGGGAAGGTCAGGGACCAGGGTAGGCAAACAAGAGGGTGCAGGAGATACAGAGCACTGACAGCAGCACCGTAATACAGAGCACTGACATCAGCACCGTGACATACAGCGCTGACAGCAGCTCCGTGACATACAGCGCTGACAGCAGCTCCGTGACATACAGCGCTGACAGCAGCTCCGTGACATACAGCGCTGACAGCAGCTCCGTGACATACAGCGCTGACAGCAGCTCCGTGACATACAGCGCTGACAGCAGCACCGTGACATACAGCGCTGACAGCAGCTCCGTGACATACAGCGCTGACAGCAGCTCCGTGACATACAGCGCTGACAGCAGCTCCGTGACATACAGCACTGACAGCAGCTCCGTGACATACAGCGCTGACAGCAGCTCCGTGACATACAGCGCTGACAGCAGCACCGTGACATACAGCGCTGACAGCAGCTCCGTGACATACAGCGCTGACAGCAGCTCCGTGACATACAGCGCTGACAGCAGCTCCGTGACATACAGCGCTGACAGCAGCTCCGTGACATACAGCGCTGACAGCAGCTCCGTGACATACAGCGCTGACAGCAGCTCCGTGACATACAGCGCTGACAGCAGCTCCGTGACATACAGCGCTGACAGCAGCTCCGTGACATACAGCGCTGACAGCAGCTCCGTGACATACAGCGCTGACAGCAGCTCCGTGACATACAGCGCTGACAGCAGCACCGTAAGCAGCCCCAGGAGGAAGTCAGCACAGCACAGGGATGGTGTGATCCCCTCATAATAAGAACCCCCAGGAGGAAGTCAGCACAGCACAGGGATGGTGGGAGCCCCTCATAATAAGAACACCCAGGAGGAAGTCAGCACAGCACAGGGATGGTGGGAACCCCTCATAATAAGCAGCCCCAGTAGAAATATGACACCGCTCAACCTCTTCAAAGAGGAGGGTAGGGGCATATAGTACGGTGTGCTTTTTTGGGTCAGGGAAGTGAGCCAAATGAATTAAGAAGGTCTGTGTGCTTGATTCCAAAAATTGTTTATAGACATATACATGGTCTACTGATCACATGTGTTGAATTCCTCCGAGATCCATGCCTCATTCATTTTTAGAAATGTGAGGTAGTTAACACTGTGGTGAGCTAGGCGAGTACGCTTATCGGTCACAATCCCCCCTGCTGCGCTGAACGTCCTTTCGGACAGGACACTGGATGAGGGGCAAGCCAACAGTTCGATTGCAAATTGGGCAAGCTCTGGCCAGAGGTCAAGCCTGCCCACCCAGTAGTCTAGGGGTTCATCACTCCTCAGAGCGTCCACATCGGCCGTTAACCCAATGTAGTCGGACACCTGACGGTCTAGGCGTTCCCTGATGCTGGATCCGGATGACACCTGTCGATGGGTCGGCTGAAAGAATGACCTCATATCCGAAGTCACCAACACATCTTCAAACCGGCCTCTTCTTGCAGGCGCTGTTGGATTGGTACCCGCAAATCCTTCTCTGGGAGTGGGAATTGCTCCTCTGCCAGCGCACGCAAAAGCAGAATGCAGCATTTCTCGAAGCAAGGCCTGGAAGTGCTGCATTCTGACAGCCCTCTGCGACGGCGGTAACATTTCCGCCATTTTGTGTTTGTACCGGGGGTCTAAGTACGTTGCCACCCAGTACTGGTCCTTGACCCTCATGCTTTTTATACGGGGGTCCCTATTAAAACACTGGAGCATGAAGGCCCCCATTTGCACTAAAGTGGAAGCGGTGTGGTGGCCTGGCTCCTGCTCATCATCCAGGATAATGTCGTCCTCTTCATTCTCCTCTCCCCATCCTCGCACAACAGGGATCCCAGAAAGGTTTAAAGCATGCTCTTCTTGCTCCTGCTCATCCGCCCCGGCACCATCCTCCTCTGACTCCTCATCAGACTCCTGTTGTTGACTTGTCTCAGATAGAGTAGCCCCCCCTGGGAATTCATCCAGCATTGCGACTTCCTCATCTTCCCGCTCCTGCTCCTCCACAGCCTGATCAATGACACGACGCAATGCACGCTCCAGAAAGAAGGCATAAGGTACCATGTCACTGATGGCGCCATGGCTGCGACTGACCAGTTTGGTGATCTCCTCAAATGGCCGCAGAAGTCTGCATGTGTCGCGCATGAGCAGCCACTGGCGCGGTGAAAAAAAACCCAGCTCCCCAGAACCGTTTCTTTCGCAGAGTTCATACAGGTAGACGTTAACTGCACGTTTCTGCTGGAGCAGCCTATCAAGCATATAGAAGGTTGAGTTCCATCGCGTCGGGCAATCGCAAATAAGACGTCTGACCGGCAGATGGTGTCGCCGCTGAATGTCAGCAAGGCGAGCCATGGCCGTGTAAGATCTTCTGAAATGGGCCGAGATTTTCCTTGCCTGCCGCAAGATGTCCTGGACCCCAGGGTATTTGACAAGGAATCGCTGCACGACCAAGTTTAAGACGTGTGCCATGCACGGCACGTGCGTGATTTTGCCCTGTTTCAATGCGCTAAGCAGATTGGCACCGTTGTCACACACCACTTTACCAACTGTCAAATTGAGCGGTGTTAGCCACTCATCTGCCTGTGAACGCAAAGCTGAAAGGAGTGCCGGGCCAGTGTGGCTCTTTGCTTCCAGGCACAACAGACGCAGCACGGCATGGCAACGTCTCACCTGGCATGTGGAATAGGTTCTGGGGAGCTTGGGCGGTGCAGTGGAAGAGACGCTAGCAGCGGAAAAGGAGGAGGCAGCTGAGGAGGAGAGGGAGGAGGATGGAGTAGGAGGAGGAGAAGAAGAGTCAGGCCTGCATGCAATCCGTGGCGGTAAAACCAAATCTACACGGGTGCCACGGGTTACATGCTTGACGGCCGTCAGAAGGTTCACCCAGTGGGCAGTAAAACTGATATACCTTCCCTGCCCGTGTTTGCTAGACCACGTGTCTGTGGTCAGATGTATCTTGGCACCGACACTGTGTGCCAGAGATACATTCACTTGCCGCTGAACATGGCCATATAGCTCTGGGATGCCCTTCTCTGAGAAATACTTCCTTCCTGGGACCTTCCATTGTGGTGTTCCAATGGCCACAAATTTGCGAAAGGCCTCCGAGTCCACCAGTTTATATGGCAGTAGTTGGCGGGCTATGAGTTCTGACAAGCCAGCCGCCAACCGTTGGGCAAGAGGGTTATCCGGCGTCATCATTTTTTTACGCTCAAACATTAGGCCCACGGAAGCCTGCCTTTTTGCAGAAAAATGTGAGCTTGGCGTGATGGAAGGTGGAGTGGAGGACAATTGTGAGGAGAGAGGAGAAGGAGAAGTAGAAGACGAGGCTGGACGGTGAGAGCCTGCAGTGTGGCTTTGTGTGTTCCGTTGCTCCCACTGGGCTCGGTGATGGCTGCTCATGTGCCTTCTTAAGGCGGTCGTCCCTAGGTGAGTATTGGGCTTACCGCGACTAACGCGTTGACTGCAAAGATTGCAGATGGCAACGCTATTGTCAGCAGCGGACACGTTAAAAAAAGCCCACACTGCGGAGCCATGTGCCGGTGTCCTGGGAGCGCCAGATGTGACCGTACATGGTCGATGACTCGCTCCTGATACATTTGCAGTCTGCTTTGTCCCTGCTGTGCAATGTAAGTCATTGCTGCTTCTCCTCCCTATCTGCTGGTCCATATCTCCCTCTGAACTCCCCTCCTCTTCCTCTCTTGTGGGCACCCACGTGACATCACTAGACACGTCATCATCAACGTCACCTTCCCCACCGCTATAAGTAGAGTAGGCAGCAACACCGGGGACCAACCTCCTCCTTGGGCTGATCTGGGTACTGGCGTCAGACTGCTGAGTAGCGCTTGTTGCTACCTCCTCTTCCTGATCCAATACCAAGAGTGGCTGCGCATCAGAAATGTCCTCTTGATATGGATCGGAAAATAATTCCAGTGACTCAAGCGGAAGGTATGTGGTGGTGGTGGTGGTGGTCGTGTTGTTGGTGGTAGTGTCTTTGGGGGTGCACATAGCAGAGAGTGAAGAAGAGGGTGCAGATCGAGAGGATGAGGAGGGTGCAGAAGAGTAAGGCTGAGCGAGCCACTCAACCAAGTCTGGTGCATCCTTTAAAGTAATTGAACGCACCTTCTGCAACTTCCCACTTTGGCTCAAGCCTGTTGCTCCTGCCCTACCCCTACCACCCCTGCGGAAGGGCCTGCCTCTTCCTCTGCATGTCATTTTTTAAATGACCCTGTGACAAAACTCTTAGTCCCTATACCGCTGAAGGACTGCTGCAGTATAGGTGAGCGGTCAGCAGTGGTGCACGTCAACCCTATCTATTGTGGACCTATAGCGGTCCTTACAGAACAGCAGACTGTACCGCACTCAAGCCTATGTACCGTAGCACCCTATACCAAGTTACCAGTCCTTATAAGAACTTTTGTGGACCAAGCAGGTTGTGTATTAGTGTTTAGCAGACTGTACGTCAGTCCCTATACCGCTGAAGGACTGCTGCAGTATAGGGCAGCGGTCAGCAGTGGTGCACGTCAACCCTATCTATTGTGGACCGATAGCGGTCCTTACAGAACAGCAGACTGTACCGCACTCAAGCCTATGTACCGTAGCACCCTATACCAAGTTACCAGTCCTTATAAGAACTTTTGTGGACCAAGCAGGTTGTGTATTAGTGTTTAGCAGACTGTACGTCAGTCCCTATACCGCTGAAGGACTGCTGCAGTATAGGGCAGCGGTCAGCAGTGGTGCACGTCAACCCTATCTATTGTGGACCGATAGCGGTCCTTACAGAACAGCAGACTGTACCGCACTCAAGCCTATGTACCGTAGCACCCTATACCAAGTTACCAGTCCTTATAAGAACTTTTGTGGAACAAGCAGGTTGTGTGTTAGTGATTAGCAGACTGTACGTCAGTCCCTATACCGCTGAAGGACTGCTGCAGTATAGGTGAGCGGTCAGCAGTGGTGCACGTCAACCCTATCTATTGTGGACCGATAGCGGTCCTTACAGAACAGCAGACTGTACCGCACTCAAGCCTATGTACCGTAGCACCCTATACCAAGTTACCAGTCCTTATAAGAACTTTTGTGGACCAAGCAGGTTGTGTATTAGTGTTTAGCAGACTGTACGTCAGTCCCTATACCGCTGAAGGACTGCTGCAGTATAGGGCAGCGGTCAGCAGTGGTGCACGTCAACCCTATCTATTGTGGACCGATAGCGGTCCTTACAGAACAGCAGACTGTACCGCACTCAAGCCTATGTACCGTAGCACCCTATACCAAGTTACCAGTCCTTATAAGAACTTTTGTGGAACAAGCAGGTTGTGTGTTAGTGATTAGCAGACTGTACGTCAGTCCCTATACCGCTGAAGGACTGCTGCAGTATAGGTGAGCGGTCAGCAGTGGTGCACGTCAACCCTATCTATTGTGGACCGATAGCGGTCCTTACAGAACAGCAGACTGTACCGCACTCAAGCCTATGTACCGTAGCACCCTATACCAAGTTACCAGTCCTTATAAGAACTTTTGTGGACCAAGCAGGTTGTGTATTAGTGTTTAGCAGACTGTACGTCAGTCCCTATACCGCTGAAGGACTGCTGCAGTATAGGGCAGCGGTCAGCAGTGGTGCACGTCAACCCTATCTATTGTGGACCGATAGCGGTCCTTACAGAACAGCAGACTGTACCGCACTCAAGCCTATGTACCGTAGCACCCTATACCAAGTTACCAGTCCTTATAAGAACTTTTGTGGACCAAGCAGGTTGTGTGTTAGTGTTTAGCAGACTGTACGTCAGTCCCTATACCGCTGAAGGACTGCTGCAGTATAGGGCAGCGGTCAGCAGTGGTGCACGTCAACCCTATCTATTGTGGACCGATAGCGGTCCTTACAGAACAGCAGACTGTACCGCACTCAAGCCTATGTACCGTAGCACCCTATACCAAGTTACCAGTCCTTATAAGAACTTTTGTGGAACAAGCAGGTTGTGTGTTAGTGATTAGCAGACTGTACGTCAGTCCCTATACCGCTGAAGGACTGCTGCAGTATAGGTGAGCGGTCAGCAGTGGTGCACGTCAACCCTATCTATTGTGGACCGATAGCGGTCCTTACAGAACAGCAGACTGTACCGCACTCAAGCCTATGTACCGTAGCACCCTATACCAAGTTACCAGTCCTTATAAGAACTTTTGTGGACCAAGCAGGTTGTGTATTAGTGTTTAGCAGACTGTACGTCAGTCCCTATACCGCTGAAGGACTGCTGCAGTATAGGGCAGCGGTCAGCAGTGGTGCACGTCAACCCTATCTATTGTGGACCGATAGCGGTCCTTACAGAACAGCAGACTGTACCGCACTCAAGCCTATGTACCGTAGCACCCTATACCAAGTTACCAGTCCTTATAAGAACTTTTGTGGAACAAGCAGGTTGTGTGTTAGTGATTAGCAGACTGTACGTCAGTCCCTATACCGCTGAAGGACTGCTGCAGTATAGGTGAGCGGTCAGCAGTGGTGCACGTCAACCCTATCTATTGTGGACCGATAGCGGTCCTTACAGAACAGCAGACTGTACCGCACTCAAGCCTATGTACCGTAGCACCCTATACCAAGTTACCAGTCCTTATAAGAACTTTTGTGGACCAAGCAGGTTGTGTATTAGTGTTTAGCAGACTGTACGTCAGTCCCTATACCGCTGAAGGACTGCTGCAGTATAGGGCAGCGGTCAGCAGTGGTGCACGTCAACCCTATCTATTGTGGACCGATAGCGGTCCTTACAGAACAGCAGACTGTACCGCACTCAAGCCTATGTACCGTAGCACCCTATACCAAGTTACCAGTCCTTATAAGAACTTTTGTGGACCAAGCAGGTTGTGTGTTAGTGTTTAGCAGACTGTACGTCAGTCCCTATACCGCTGAAGGACTGCTGCAGTATAGGGCAGCGGTCAGCAGTGGTGCACGTCAACCCTATCTATTGTGGACCGATAGCGGTCCTTACAGAACAGCAGACTGTACCGCACTCAAGCCTATGTACCGTAGCACCCTATACCAAGTTACCAGTCCTTATAAGAACTTTTGTGGAACAAGCAGGTTGTGTGTTAGTGATTAGCAGACTGTACGTCAGTCCCTATACCGCTGAAGGACTGCTGCAGTATAGGTGAGCGGTCAGCAGTGGTGCACGTCAACCCTATCTATTGTGGACCGATAGCGGTCCTTACAGAACAGCAGACTGTACCGCACTCAAGCCTATGTACCGTAGCACCCTATACCAAGTTACCAGTCCTTATAAGAACTTTTGTGGACCAAGCAGGTTGTGTATTAGTGTTTAGCAGACTGTACGTCAGTCCCTATACCGCTGAAGGACTGCTGCAGTATAGGGCAGCGGTCAGCAGTGGTGCACGTCAACCCTATCTATTGTGGACCGATAGCGGTCCTTACAGAACAGCAGACTGTACCGCACTCAAGCCTATGTACCGTAGCACCCTATACCAAGTTACCAGTCCTTATAAGAACTTTTGTGGACCAAGCAGGTTGTGTATTAGTGTTTAGCAGACTGTACGTCAGTCCCTATACCGCTGAAGGACTGCTGCAGTATAGGGCAGCGGTCAGCAGTGGTGCACGTCAACCCTATCTATTGTGGACCGATAGCGGTCCTTACAGAACAGCAGACTGTACCGCACTCAAGCCTATGTACCGTAGCACCCTATACCAAGTTACCAGTCCTTATAAGAACTTTTGTGGAACAAGCAGGTTGTGTGTTAGTGATTAGCAGACTGTACGTCAGTCCCTATACCGCTGAAGGACTGCTGCAGTATAGGGCAGCGGTCAGCAGTGGTGCACGTCAACCCTATCTATTGTGGACCGATAGCGGTCCTTACAGAACAGCAGACTGTACCGCACTCAAGCCTATGTACCGTAGCACCCTATACCAAGTTACCAGTCCTTATAAGAACTTTTGTGGAACAAGTGAGTTGTGAATGTTTAGCAGACTGCAGCAGAAGGGCAGCAGTCAAGTATAATATCCTTTCTATATTTGGAAGAAAGAATATTATACATGTACAAGCCTATTACTGTACCACTGATACCAGTCCTGAAAAGAACCTTTGTGGAACTAATAATAACAGCAAGTCTTTAAAATTACCCTCACTGCCTGACAACACTGCTTCCTTCCTGTCCCTATACAAATTGGCAAAAAAAGAGAACGATTAGTGGTTACTGGAACAGCTCTTTTGTGGACCTTGATAGTAACAGCTAATGATGATGATGATGATGATGATGATGAAAGACTAATCTGGCTGTCCCTGTAGCATACACCGTCCTTTCCCTTTCTCTAAACTAACAAAAGACACTCAGGCTGCTGCAAGAATCAGCAGCACAGCAAACCTATCAACACCTAACACCTATACCAGTCCTGAAAAGAACTTTTGTGTACCAAATAGCTAGTGGTTTATCTCTCCCTACTCCACACAGGAACCTGTCCCTATCTTAACAGAAGAAAGAATGTAAAATGGCCACCGGATCGGGTGTATTTATAGGTTAGGGGGAATGTACAAGTGTCCATGTGCTGTCATGTCTCAATTGGCTGTCCTGTATCACATGATAAACGTGTCACCAAAGGTTAAAGTTCTTGTATACATTAAACACGTAAGTCCGCCGCGGCGAACGACGGAAAAAGGCGTTCGAACGTGCGGACCGCGAATGTCGGAAATTCGCCGCGAAACGACCGCCGGGCGAACCGTTCGGCCATCACTATTCCTTGCCTGTTATGTGGTTTTTCAGAAGACTGTGGTTTGTCTGCTCGGAGTTATTACCTACCACTCCAATCTGCATTGTGCTGAGCTATCAGATGCTCTTTCTTTTTGAAAGCATTGTGCATTAGTATATTGTACAAAGACATTCCATTTCTTCTATTGTTTGGCTTTTCAGAAGCAATTATGCAATCAAGAGACAGGAGTGACTTCGGGGAAACACGTACTCCATAATGAACGAAAATATTGTTCTCATTTTTTTCTCCCTCTACTAATGTTTGGCTACTCTGACCCCTCTGATCTTCACCAGCGATGGCTTAGACCTTTTGTTTCCTTGTGAACTGCGCTACCCAATCGGAATGAATACCTTCGATTGTGGTTGAAATGTGGTTTAGGGAATGTCCACAGTGAGTGAGACAGTCGAGAGCCTTTTAACCTGAGTCTTTATGTAACCAAATCCTTTAACACATTTTTTTTCCCCTTACCACATCATCATGTTTTATTGTATCAATATCATTGAGTTTTAACTTGTGGTATCACACAAAACAGATCTGGGCTAGAAGTTTGTTTGACAATGAAATGGTGGTTTATTGAAGGGGATTTCCGCTTCAGGAATCGTTTTAAAGGCGAATGCTGGTTGGGAAAGAAGTTGAAACAAATTTATAGGGCAGAGCTTTATTTAGTTTTTTTAATGAAGAGCCCTAACTTAATATACAGAGAATACTGCTTTAACCACATCAATACATATGTAAACAGTATATGGCCTCGTATTGAGGTGATAATACCATGATCCTGGTACCGTTTTTCACTTCCAGCGATTCTCTTTTATGTAAAAGTGATTTGAGCAGCTATACAGCTCCTAGATCACTTTTACAGGTGGTGGAAGGGGGTGTCTTCCCCCGTCGCTGCCTTCAATAGGCTCTCTGGTCCCATTGGGGAGCCTGATAAGGATGCGACCGGGGGCATTGGCTTCCCTGGACTTAGTGAGAGGAACCGATGTTGTTCCTCCCACTGTGTGATGTCAGGAACTGAAAGTGATGAGGATTTAGTTATTTCTGCCCTAACTTTATATAAAGACATTACTGCTTTAACCACCTCAACACCGCCGTTAGTGTTGCCAACCTATCAGATTGAAATTTACTAACATGACACCCAACATTTACTAGTACAGCCAAGTTTTTACTGGCTTTTCCAAAAGTTACAAAATTACAGTTTTAAGTGCAAATTTCAGTACTTGGACTACAAATAAGTATAATATGCAATTAGCAATGTGATTTAAGGTAGCTATTCAGGCAAAAAGCATATTTCTTATTTTATTTTCAATATAGTAAGTAAGTGGCTCAGGGACAGGAAATTAGAATGGGAGGCACACACATGAAATTGACTCTCATAGTGACATTGACAGCAGTGTGCAGCAGCAGCATAGATCACTGACACAATGCGTCCCTTCCTGAGTTACAGTGATAGTCTCTCTCCATGCCAGGTTGTCCCTTCAGTCCCCTCCAGTCCAAACAGCACTGACAGTCCCACTCCCGGCTTGCCTTGCTTCCGTCCTGCAGAACCGCATACAAGGATCTGGCCACTCGGCTTGGCTCCCTTGCACTATGACATCACACAAAATGCTCATGCACTGCCTCCGCTAGACCAGCCCCCCACCTGTACCGCCCGAACACAATGTAGCAGACACTTTGATTGTCTCGGCTGGCTCTGAACCTGAGCTGCGCAGGCCCAGTTCTGAGCCAAGCATCACAGCCATATTTTTTACTGGCAAACTTTTCCTCTTACTAGCATTTATTGGCAGGAGTGTCTGTTTTTTACTGGGTGGCTGCCAGTAGTGACGGTTGGCAACACTGACCGCCGTATGTATATAGTATATGGCCTGTTTTGAGGTGGTTATACCATGATTATGGTTATTGGTTAAGACTGATCACACTGATCAGTTTTTCTTCTGTTTTTACCTTATCAAAAGTGGAAGAAAATAGCATGATCTCTTCACACCAGTCAGTTGCATTTTGTAAAATCCTGCATGCTGCATTTCTGGTGCATGCTTGGTGCACCGAAAAAAAAATGCACCAAAAACGTACCTCCCCATTGAAATGAATGAAAAATGCACCAAAAACACATAAAAAAATCTACCATGGGTTGTGTTTTATTTTTATTTTTATATCCAACAAAAGTTTATTTAGTTTGCAGAGGTACATTACATACAAATTTCCCATTGCTACATGAGTTAGAACGCATTACAGGTATATTCTTTAGTGCATTGCATAGTTGAGGGCATCCCACCACAAGGACACCTATATCTATTACCATACTGTTAATTTCACATTATCCCCTTTATTACTGTAAGTATCTCCATCCACAGTAGGTCCGCTATCAGATCTACTGGGGCTAGTCCTGGCACATCCAACCACATCACCCATATCTTCTCAAACTTGTGTATACTACCCTATGTTGGTACACCAATTTTTCAATCCGTAGTACCGTTCCAATGTTGTCAATCCACTCCTTTGTGGACAGGGGAGTCTCAGATCTCCAATGTAGCATAATTAACTTCCGTGCCTGAAATAACACTCTATGTATGGCCTCTCTCCAGTGTTCTTCCCACTCATATTCCTCCAGAGCACCCAAGAGACAGTCTCTCGAGTCCTATGGAAGAGAAACCTTGAATACCATGTTAATCATGCTCACCATACTCGCCCAATATGTGTGCGGTTTGGGGGTTTTAAGATCTCCGTGGTCTCTTTTACATCTAGTACATGTGGAATCAAGCTGTGTGTTCATCAAGTGGAGCCTGTGTGGGGTGTAATAAATTTGTAGCAGGATATACAGCTGAGTAAGCCTTTGTGATACATTCAGTGAGCACTTACCCACCACCTGAAAAATCTCCCACTGTTCCCCGTCCAGCAATCCAACATCCCCCTCCCACTTCTCCCTCACCCTTAGTGGGTGCTGCCTCATCATGGATTGTAGCAGGATGGCGTAGCACTGAGAGTAATTCCTTTTGACAAGGCAGCATCCCGCAGGAGGCTAAACACAATGGTCCGGGACAAATGCCATTCCGAAGATCGGCTCTGTGATGCCAATGAGCGGCTAAGTTGCAAGTAGTAAAAATGCATCAGCAGCAGAAGGCCGCAGGCTTCCCTCAAATCATCAAAAGAGAGCAGCACCTCATTACGGAATATGTGTTTGAGATGTGTAACCCCATATTTCTTCCACCTTGCCCCAGACTGCAGTTTTGCCAATTCAGTGTACGTATCATTCTGCCATATGGCACTGTGCTCTGTGCAACCCTCTGCTTTCTGTATATATTTGGATTTATTCCATACTTTTTGTATTAAACTAAAGGTTGGATACTTTTTATGGGGTTTGGCAAAGGCCAATGCTTCCAATGCCATGGGAACCGGCCCCTTTGCACACCGTATGTAGTAGTCATTTCTGAGAGGCGCTTTGCACCATAATCTCCTTCCTCCCCGTTGATGGAAACATACCAATGAGATTCTGCAGTTGAGCAGCTGAGCAGTATAGCCAGGGATTTGGCAGAGCCAAGCCCCCATTGTCTTTGGGCCTCTGCAAATGTTCCATTTTAATCCTGGGGGGTTTATCTTTCCATATGAGACTACGGAAAATTGTGTTTACAGTGCGGAATATCTTCAATGGGATGACCATAGGAGTATTGTGGAGAAAATACAGCTACTGCGGCATCAGAATCATCTTAATTAAATTTACCCTGCCCGCCACCGATAGGGAGAACGATTTCCAGGTTTTGACCTTGTCCCTAAACCTCAATAGTAGGGGAGAGATGTTTAAGTGTATAAATTCCCTTGGGTTGTAATTTGGATCCCCAGGTATTTAACCACTTGACAACTGGGCACCCCCTCCTGCCCAGACCAATTTTCAGCTTTCGGTGCTCTCACACTTTGAATGATAATTACTCAGTCATGCAACACTGTACCCAAATACATTTTTTGTCCTTTTTTTCGCAAAAATAGAGCTTTCTTTTGGTGGTATTTGATCTTGTCTGGGTTTTTTATTTTTTGCGCTATAAATGAAAAAAGACCAAAAATTAAAAAAAAAAAAAAAATTTTCTTTGTTTCTGTGATAAAATTTTGCAAATTATTAATTTTTCTTCATAAATTTTGGTCACAATTTATACTGCTACATATCTTTGCTAAAAATAACCCAAATTAGTGGATATTATTTGGTCTTTGTGAAAGTTAGAGAGTCTACAAGCTGTGGTGCAAATTGTACAAAATTGATCACACCTGATGTACTGGTGGCCCATCTCATTTTTTGCGACCTGAACAAGCCAGAAAAGTACAAATACCCCCCAAATGACCCCTTTTTTGAAAGTAGACATTCCAAGGTATGTAGTAAGAGGAATGGTGAGCTTTTTGATGTTGTTATTTTTTCCCACAATTCTTTGCAAAATTAAGATTTTTTATTTTATTTAATTAATTTTTTTCCACAAAATTGTCATTGTAATAAGTTATTTCTCTCACTTGGCATGTGTATACCACAAATAACGCCCCAAAATAAATTCTGCTACTCCTCCTGAGTATTATGATACGACATATGTGCGACTTTTCCACAGCCTGGCCACTTAGAGGCCCAACATGCAGGGAGCGCCATCACGTGTTCTAGGAGCATAAATTACACATCTAACTTGTTGACTACCTATTACACTTTTGCACCAGGACAATGACACGTGACACCAACATGGCACTGATGACAGATGGCACTAAAGTGGCACTGATGACAGATGCCACTAATACGTGGCACTGATTACACGTGACACTGATGACAGATGGCACTAATATGTGGCACTGATGACACGTGGCACTAATGCGTGGCACTGATGACACATATGTGGCACTGATGACAGATGGCACTTATACGTGGCACTGATGACACGTGGCACTGATGACACGTGGCACTAATGCGTGGCACTGATGACACATGGCACTAATACGTGGCACTGATGACACATGGCACTAATACGTGACACTGATGACATGTGACACTGATGATAGATGGCACTGATACCTGGCATTGATGACACGTGACACTGGTAACAGATGGCACATGACACTGACAGGTGAAGCAGATGACAGATCATCTCTCTCTCCTCACACGCTGTCTCTGTGTGAGGAGGGAGAGCCGGCGATGAGAGATCATCTCCCATTGGACACGCCAATCGTGCTGTAAACGGCCGCTGTGATTGGCCATTTACAGCGATCTGTGACTGGCTGCTTCCAAGGGACACGGCCAGCACAGAACTTCCCCGATGTGCCCGTGGCGGCGCGCAGAGGGGAAGTAAATAGGAGGACATCCAGGGACGCCCTCCCGGCAGTTAGCGTCCGCGCTGTAGACGTCCTTTGGCTATAGCGTGGGCGTGAAGTGGTTAAAGGTCGTGGCACTGGGAATAGGACAGGAAGAGTTAACTATCTGCACGTTGTCCCCATCCAGCAGGAGCAAGGCAGATTTTGACCAGTTAATAAGTAGGCCAGAATTCCCTGATGAAGTCACGTGACGGTGACAAACACGCGTCGGAAAGAGAGAGAGAGACACCGGAAGTGATGTCCGAGCTCGTCGCTCGTTTCATGTACACACTGCTATCTGTTTTATGCTCCAAAGTGTGAGTACCTTGTTATTAGTAAATAAATTTTGAAGTATAAAACTACTACACTATCATGTACCGTTTTTTATACCCCGTGAGGTACACCCGCCCTGAGATACTCCGTTGGGGGACGTAAGGAAACCCTTGCTTTGATTGGGATAATGCTGTAACCTTACAGCTGTAAGCTAAGGGGACACCCACCCACTCACCCAACGGAGGGAAAGAAAGGATTGCTGCACCGTTTTGCTTGCATTACCCCTAGAGCACCAACACTAGATCCCAGAATGTTTTGTGTCTGAAGGTCGCACTGGCAGCATTTGCACATCCACTTTTGTATGGACTGCTTAATCCTCTGATTATTTAGAAGCACTGGCACTTTATTCTTTGATACCTCTGCTTGGAGAGTTTGCACAATTGTATCATATGAATTGCACAATCAATTAATTTATGTTAATCAGCTGCTATATATATTTATACATTTCTTATTTTCACAGAGAAGTTGGGCACTTGGCACTTTAATGTCATTGGTTATTTTATATTTGTAATATTTGCACAAATAAGTTTTGGCGCTTGGCACTTTATTTGTAGTGTTTGAGTATTATATAATCCTATAGGAAAGATAATCTTTCGGCACACATGTACCTCGTTTCCATTTTCTTTTTTTGGATTATTGTTTGGCACGATTTTCTTTGAGCATGCATGCTTTGTAGTGACATATAAAGTGAATGACTGTTTGAAGAGGTGACCATTTATTTAGCATATTTGAAATATAAGCTCATTTACATATCTCTACCCATTCTTTTTCTTCCGTCCTACTACACACTATCCTTTCCCTTATCCTCTCCCTTTCTGTTGTTTATTTTCATCCTTCCCTTTGACTCCCCCTACCCTTATACTGTGTGGCACTACCACGCACATACAAAGTAGACCAGAAAATTCTCCAAATCTGGATATGGTCAACATAGCTTCTCTAAGGGAGGCATCAGTATCCCCAGAAGAAGCAGCGTGTCGTCCGCGTACAGCATGACTTTTTACTGCACATTTCCATAGCAAAAGCCTGAGATGTGTGGATTTGCCCTAATATCGATGGCCAATGGCTCAATCGCTAACGCAAAATGGAGGGGGGACAGGGGACAGTCCTGTCTCGTTCCCCTCCTTAGTGCGAAGCTCCGAGACAGGGAACCGAAGTTCCTAATAAAAGCTTGTGGTTGACTGAAAAGGAGCTTTACCGAGGATATATAGTTCGGGCCAAATCCAAATGTCTGCAGAATTGGCCAAAGGTAGTTCCAGTCTATGCTGTCAAACGCCTTTGTGGTGTCCAGCGACAACAGTGTTCTACTGCCCATGTTGTCTGCCCTTGACTGCATATTGAGGAACAACCTCCTTAAATTGACTGCTGTGGATTTATTGGGCATGAAGCCAGCTTGGTCATCATGCACAATAGATGTTATCACCCCATTCATTTGGACTGCCAGTACTTTTGCTAAAATCTTAATGTCACACTGAAGTAATGAGATGGGGCGGTATGCCCACGGGTCAGCCGGATCTTTGCCCGGTTTGAGTAGTAAGACTATGCTTGCTTTAGTCATGGACAGGAGGAGGGTTCCCCTCTCGCTAGCTTCATAGAAAACTTTCAGTAGTTGTGGCATTAACTTGTCAGAGTAGTGTTTGTATACTTCTATGGGTATCCTGTTCTCCCCCGGGGCCTTGCAATTGGGGAAGGCGCCAACCGCCACTTGTAGCTCTTCTACCTAACAGAGTTTGTTGATCTGTGGACAGTTCTGGGAAGTCAATATGGCTCAGGTATAGATCCAAGTCTTCTTGGGTATATGCTGTGCCAGGACTGTAAAGTGTCTCATAAAACCTAGTTAGCTGCTGCATTATCTGTTAAGGCTGACTGGCTAAGTTACCTGTTTGAGATCTAATGGCTCCTATGGCAGGCGAGTGTTGGTGAGAGTTCGCAATCTGCGTGACCAGGCGGCGACCAGTTTTCTCACCCTCCTCAAAGAATACCTGTTTTGTAAAGAACCTCTTCTTCTCGGCCGAGGAAGAGAGCAAATGCTGGTAAGCAGACTGTGCTGCCTGCCAGGCTTCCTTAGTCGAGTCAGAAGGGCTGTCAATGTATGCTTGCTTCATTGTTTGAACCCGGGCTTCCACTTCAACATTAAGAGCAGATGATTCATGTTTTACCTTGTTCATTTCATCTATCAGAATTCCACTTAAGTACACTTTAAAGGCATCCCATTGCATTATATTTGGGCGTTAAAGAACTTGTGCATGCTCCCCACTATCCCATCATGCAAGCAGAACAGCTTCAGCCAGAAGGCATTAAACTTCCAGGGGCCCTGGGCAATTTGGAGGGTGGTGCCACCAGAACTTTGATCCGACACACTACGGGGTCTATGTGTTATATCAGCTACAAGTGGGAGCATGCTCAAGCTCCCCACCCCCAAGTCAATTCTAGACAAGCATCCATACGTCTTGGAAAAACATGTGAATTGTCTAGCACCTGGATTGTGATGCCTTCAGATATTCACCCAGCCCACCTCTTGCAACAACAAGGAGTATCTATCCGCCACCTGGTCCAGACAGCAATTAAAGTCCCCGATCACAAGCAGTGGGACATCCGGCCTACCATCCAAAAATTCAAGGAGGAGCTGGAGCACCGCTGCCGTGAACGGCGGTGGAATGCAAATACATGCTAACACACAAGTCAGTGTATAAAATCTGCAATGAATAAAAACAAATCTCCCTTCCGTGTCTATGACACTATCAAATTCTTGATAGTCCAGTGCTCCATGGATCAGTGCACTCACCCCCCTGGAAAAGGAGGTATGTGTAGAGTGGTAGGCCTTCCCCACCCAGGAGTACCGTAAAAAAAGCCAACAGTTTCTGCAGTCAAGTGTGTCTCCTGAAAAAATATTACCCCAGGGAGGAATTTCTTCAGGCACATAAAGATCATAGTACGTTTTAGGGGAGAATGCAGTCCTCTAATATTTCACAACACTATAGGAACCTTAGCCATACTTGCCAGTATTTGTAATCCAATACTCGGATGATAGTGGGTTCAGGTATACATACATTCCTTCTGGTATGAGTTGTTTCATCTCCATGTGGACAATCTCTTTACCAATGTTCTTGTTTAAATAGGTTAGGAGTCTATGTCCTCTGCAATGTACCTCTCAGACCAGTAACTACCGATAAAAAAAGCAACTTGTAACTGCAGACCAACCTGATCCGTAAACTTCCCTGGCTGCCAACAGGGCAGCTGCAACTTCTTCCTCGACTTTCCGTTGCCACATTCTGCTTGAAGCCAGTATTTGCATGTTTAATGCTTAATCCAATGCACTCTCTCTGTATTGTGCCTCAATAGATTGTCCCCCAGCCAGAGAGTATCATCCTGATATTAACACAGGGAATCACCCCTGAACAGTGTAAACATAAAAAAAAAAACGTCATTGTATTGTATTATGGTGTGAATACTAGTCTTCCTCCTTCTGTGCTCTTCTTTGTAGTGTTTGTTCGTTGCATTCTAGCCTCCTTGGCCGACTCAAAGAACTGGGCCTGGCCCCTCTACACTATTCGGAGATTTGCTGGGTACAACATGGCATAGGTTAGTTGCAGGAGCCTTATCCGGCGTTTGATATCTGTAAGTTTGGCTCTGCGTCTTTGGAACTCCACCGAAAAAAGTACGGATAAAAGAACAATCTGGTTCCATTATGTTGAATTTGGGCCCGTTCTCTTGCCTGGTGCAGCACTGCCTCTCTGTCTCGGAAGTGAAGCATTTTAGCCAGAATGGACCTGGCGGGACCCCCCAGCTGAGGCGGGCGAGAAAGCACCCTGTGTGCACGACCCACCGCGAAAAAAGGGCGAAAATGTATCCTGTCAAAAATTACAATCAGCCAGTTCTCCACATATGCAGTGGGATCTCTGCCCTCCACCTTCTCTGGCAGCCCCACTATGCGTACATTATTTCGTCTTAAGCAATTTTCCATATCGTCTGCATGATCGTATACATCCTTTGCCATCTGCAATGCTGCTCTGGTGTCCTGGACCATGGGCTGTAAATGATCCTCCATCTCACTGACTCTACTCTGCACAGCCCTGCTTCGTTCGCGGATCTTTTGCATATCTTGCCTTAACAATGACACATCCTATAATGAGGCCCTCAAATTGTTCGGTTAAGGTGTTAACAGACTCTGCGCAGTTATTAACAGCTTTAAAGATACCTGCCAATGTGGGTTGTGCCACGTCTTGTGTGTCAGGGGCCTGCGTTTCCAACATCATGGGGTCTGCCTGTTCTCCCCCCACCTCTCCCCAGTGATCCAGTGTAGAAGCCGCCTGTTCTTCAGGCTGCCCATGCTGTGACCCCCCCCCCCCCCATGCGGGATGGATGCTCAGTCCCCAGGGCTCCGTATAACTTTTGGGTATAGTAAATCATGTCCTTAGGGGGCTCCTTGCTAAGGGATTTGGGTGGCTTACTTGTTTTGAGCCCCTGCTTGTCATGGCCTCATGGTGTTCCTTTCACTGTGAGCACAGCAGCGCCATCTTGGAGCTCCGGGCTGGTATTCTCTGTCTATCCTTTTTGGGTCATCACTCTCTGGAGCACAGGCTTTCAGCATATGTCGGTATGCGGTTGGTCAGGTGGCTGGAGGAGGATCGGTACCGGATTACTGCCGGGAGCTGTGGGAGATGCGTCCTCTCACATGCCTGTCTTGGCCGCGCCCATGTGGGGTTTTTTTAGACCAGGAAAAGAATTGGAATAACAAAAACAAATAAGCAACGCCCTCTTACACATACATCATCATAATAGATATTCTCTGAAGTAATAGATATAGGATTCATTAGTTACAAAACCTATATATTTTGGTATCAGAGAAATCTACACAATACTGCAGTGGAGAGAAAATAAAGGAAAAAAAAAACACTTAATTGTTAGTGAAAAAAGGAAGAGGAAATCTGCGCTACAGTGTATACTTAACGAAAATGTGTGATGCAGCAATTCTAATATATACCCAAAGTGAAATATACATATAAAAACAAAGAAAAAGAAGAGAACTGCGCAATCCCTAATACTTCTATTAGGATGTAAACCACTCTACCTTAAAGAAGTGTATCTTGTGATCTATTATTCTAACACACCAAACTAATGACTAAATAAACCATAAGGCATTACTTATAACTAAATACAGTAAACATATATATTGCCCCTCATAGGTTATGAACCAAAAGGAAAAAATTTACAATTCTAAGTCAGCGATTCAAAAACAAGAAACATATAAAGTAGAATCAAACAGTACTGAAAATGTATGTGATAACATAAAGTCCATTAAAAGTCCAACTGGAGAAACACCCTGTGTAGAAGGGATCTATTCAATCGTAAAACTTTTCAATCAACGTGAAGTAAAACCAGGTGCACCTCCACCAGACAAGTAATAATAGCCCCTTACCAGACGTCCCGGTAGGGAGCGCTTAATCACAAAATGGGTCTGAAGATGGATCAAACTTGAGCCCTCCAAATGGAACACTTTTACGTAGGGCAGGTTAGGAGATACGCCAGTCATAAACCATCCAGCAGGGGAAAACGCTGTTTGAAGCGGGACTCAGATGTGTAGCATTGTAGGATCAAGGAAGGTTCACCATAGGGAGGAAAAGATGCTCCAAATAGTGTAAAATCATTTATTAAAACAAAAATATAAAACAAGAGATGCACTTACAAACATGAAAGAACATCGGGCATATCATCAAACTGGGCAAGCGTCGGCCGATCGCGAACACCACTCGATATCCCTTCTGGTACCAGTTCACATGAGGCAAGTCAGCGTGTCACGCCACCCAACGCGTTTCGTGAAAAATTCACGTCGTCTGGGGTATGGGTGACACGCCATATTGCCTCCATTATATAGTGAATGTTGGAACAAGCCACCTCCTCCGTTGTGTGAGAGCCTGTTTCACTTCCGGGATCAAAGGACCAGGCCTCACTCTCATATCCAATAGAGTGAGAGCCTGTTTCACTTCCGGGATCAAAGGACCAGGCCTCACTCTCATATCCAATAGAGTGCGAGCCTATTTCACTTCCGGGATCAAAGAACCAGGCCTCACTCTCATATCCAATAGAGTGCAAGGTCAGAGAGCCAAGGCGGCGGAAATGATCCATGCAATCACCCGCCCCTCCCTGTTTACGACTCTAAAACGACGCTCCTTACAACGGCGTGACAACACGCCGTACGTAACGAGCGGATGACGCCACATCGTACGTCACGAGCGGATGACAACACGTCGTACGTAGCGAGCGGATGGACGGCGCACATCACCCACTACAAGGAAGTATGTGCGCTCCATCTGATGCCAAGTCTCGCTTTCAATACAATGTACGTAACGAGCCGATGACAACACACCGTACGTAGCGGGCGGATGGGCGGCGCACATCACCCCCTGCAGGGAAGTGTGTGCGTTTCATCTGGTGCCATGTCTCGCTTTCAATACAGTGTAGTCGTGGCTCCAGACCTCCATAGCAAATAAATCTTCCTCCATATCACGAAGGAGGAAGAATAAAGAATTATATATATATATATATACCTCAAATAAAATTAAATTAAAAAGGGAGGAGGGGACTAGTCCAACCATAAAATTAAAAATGATTAACTAACACTTAATAATCAAAAATGGATAAAACATACAAGGCACTTTGTAATACATGGCTAACTCAATATGTGGTTAAACACTTCATAATATTAAGATAGCGGTATTAACTAAGCTACAAAGTTCACCCACAGCAAAAAGTGAAAGGGGCATACACAACTGTATTATGTAGAACTCAATACATTATGAGAAAAAAGATGAGAAAAAAGATATTTCTCTCTCAAAATGGAAAGAATGGGAGCTTACAAGAAAAACCATCAAACGCTACATTGAGGTAGAAAAATCCACAAATATCCAGATCCCACAATGTCTGATGGAAAAAGTCATAAATGCTTTACGTCTGTGCCTAGAACACTGGCAGGAACAACACGTTAAGCATTATTAATAAACGCATTAACGTCTGTATCTGTGTTCATACCGTAAGGGGTGTAAGTTTTTAGTCTATGGATCCACGACATCTCCAGCCGTGAGATCTCTCTGACCAGAGCTCCCCCCCTCCAGTGGGGTTTGTACTTATCAATCCCCATGTACAAGGTGTTAGACGGATCCCTTCCATGTTTCTCGTCATAATGTCTAGAAAGGGGATGTTTGTCAAAACCCCGTTTAATGTTGGCGATATGCTCATTCAATCTGACCTTGAGGGCTCTCTTAGTTCTCCCCACGTACTGAAGCCCACAAGGACATTGGATGAGATAAACCACTGCTTCTGACGAGCATGTGATGAACGGCTCCACTATATACCTTCTCTGGGTGCTGGTGGAGACGAATTCAAGGATTTTAGAATTTTTGTTCTTATTGTAGGAGCACACCTGACAATTCCTACACCTATAGAACCCTTTGAGGTTCTGAAAGAAGCATCTGTCCTTCACAGGGGGGTTCTGTACACTAGGAGCAATCATATTGCCTAGTGAAGAGACTCCTTTAAAAATTACTCTAGGGACTTCCGGTAGGATAGTTCCAAGAGTTTGGTCATTGGTCAAAATATGCCAGTGTCTACGGATCAGCTGTTTAACCTTCTGATGTTGCATCGAGAAGGTAGTAACGAAGGGTAATAAAGACTGATTGGCATCGGCCTCACTCTCCCTATCTGCCAGCAAGGTAGATCTGTCTCTCTCCCGTGCTTTTGTATAAGCCTCGGTCAACAGGTCTGCCGCGTAGCCTTTCTCCGAAAACCGCTGAGATAGTAACTTGGCTTGCTCATCAAACTTGTTGGTGTCAGAACAGTTTCTCCTTATGCGTAGGTACTGTCCCAAAGGGACCGACCTTAACCAGGAGTCCAAGTGACAGCTGCCCATAGGAATATAGGAATTCCTATCTGTGGATTTGAAGAAGGTGGAGGTAACAAAACTCTCACTATTAACCTTGATGTTTAAATCTAGAAAGTTCACACCTTCCTGGCTGGCTTCATAGCTAAATTTGATGCCTCTCGAGTTGTTATTTAGCCCTTCCATAAAGGCATGGAGTTCATGTTCGTCACCATCCCACAGGAGGAGGACGTCATCAATATATCGTGCCCACAGCACTATCTCCGGTCGTCTGGGAGAATCGATGACATCCTCCTCCCATTTGGCCATAAATAAGTTAGCCAAACTGGGGGCATATTTGGCCCCCATGGCAACCCCTTTGTCTTGACGATAAAACTGGTTGTCGAACCAGAAATAATTGTGCTTGGCTGCAAAATCCTAAAGGGCCAAAATGAAATCAATCTGGATCTGTGTTAAACCAGAGTCTCGCTCCAAATAAACCCTGGCGGCTTCAAAACCCAATTCATGGGGAATAATGGTGTAAAGTGATGTGACGTCGGCTGTCACGAGCCATAAGCCTGGGGTTGGTTTGTAGGAGTTTAACATATTAAGGATTTGCTTGGTATCCCTCACGTATGATGGGATTTTCTTCACAAGTGGCTGAAGAAAAAAGTCTATATACCTGCCCACCCTGGACGTCACCGAGTCTATACCGCTAACAATAGGGCGACCAGGGGGGCAGGTAGTACTCTTATGTAGCTTCGGGAGATAATAGATAACTGGGGTTCTAGGGGCCATAGGTATAAGGAAAGATTTTTCCTTGTCCGTAAGGATCCCTCTACGGAAGCCCTCATCTACAATCCCTGTTAATTCCTTTTTGTATTTAATCACTGGATCCCTGCTAAGCAGGGAATAAGTCTCCCTGTCATCAGTAATGCGATGCAACTCTTTGAGATAGTCGCACCTATCCAGGATGGCAATGCCGCCCCCTTTATCTGCAGGTCTGATGACAAGGGACTTATTGTTGCAGAGGGAATCCAAACCCTTCTGCAGATCACCCCGAAGTTTGCATTTCTTTACTTTCATCCCATCCAAATCCTTAAGTACTAGATCCCTAAAGACTTTGATACTAGGAGCCAGTGTCCCTGGGGGATTGAAAAGGGATGCATTGGCAAGGCCGGAATGTTGAAAGACCGGACTCGACCTATTATTCTCCTGAATGGGGTTACCCAACATGTACCGCTTGATGTTTAATCTGCGTACAAACTTGTGTATGTCCATGTAGGTCTGAAATTTGCTCAGACATCTTGGTGGAGCAAATTTCAGACCCTTATCCAAAAGCCGTTTTTCGGGGTCAGAAAGTGCCTGGGTGCTGAGATTAAAAATACCCTCCTCTAATGCCTTTTTCGTTTTAGCTGCTTGTATCCGCCTCCCCCCTCTGACTCCCCTCTTGGTTCTATAGGCCTTTTTAGGCCTCTGTTGTCCCTGGGAAAATCCCACCCACGATTATTGATGGAGTCATGACTGGGTTGGGAGGGCCTAAACACTGCACTTTGATCTACCCTCCGTGATCCAATCGGGTATGGTGCTTGCTGGGGATTATCCGCTCTCTGGCTCCCCAGGGATTGTAGATGAGGGCTTCCGTAGAGGGATCCTTACGGACAAGGAAAAATCTTTCCTTATACCTATGGCCCCTAGAACCCCAGTTATCTATTATCTCCCGAAGCTACATAAGAGTACTACCTGCCCCCCTGGTCGCCCTATTGTTAGCGGTATAGACTCGGTGACGTCCAGGGTGGGCAGGTATATAGACTTTTTTCTTCAGCCACTTGTGAAGAAAATCCCATCATACGTGAGGGATACCAAGCAAATCCTTAATATGTTAAACTCCTACAAACCAACCCCAGGCTTATGGCTTGTGACAGCCGACGTCACATCACTTTACACCATTATTCCCCATGAATTGGGTTTTGAAGCCGCCAGGGTTTATTTGGAGCGAGACTCTGGTTTAACACAGATCCAGATTGATTTCATTTTGGCCCTTTTAGATTTTGCAGCCAAGCACAATTATTTCTGGTTCGACAACCAGTTTTATCGTCAAGACAAAGGGGTTGCCATGGGGGCCAAATATGCCCCCAGTTTGGCTAACTTATTTATGGCCAAATGGGAGGAGGATGTCATCGATTCTCCCAGACGACCGGAGATAGTGCTGTGGGCACGATATATTGATGACGTCCTCCTCCTGTGGGATGGTGACGAACATGAACTCCATGCCTTTATGGAAGGGCTAAATAACAACTCGAGAGGCATCAAATTTAGCTATGAAGCCAGCCAGGAAGGTGTGAACTTTCTAGATTTAAACATCAAGGTTAATAGTGAAAGTTTTGTTACCTCCACCTTCTTCAAATCCACAGATAGGAATTCCTATATTCCTATGGGCAGCTGTCACTTGGACTCCTGGTTAAGGTCGGTCCCTTTGGGACAGTACCTACGCATAAGGAGAAACTGTTCTGACACCAACAAGTTTGATGAGCAAGCCAAGTTACTATCTCAGCGGTTTTCGGAGAAAGGCTACGCGGCAGACCTGTTGACCGAGGCTTATACAAAAGCACGGGAGAGAGACAGATCTACCTTGCTGGCAGATAGGGAGAGTGAGGCCGATGCCAATCAGTCTTTATTACCCTTCGTTACTACCTTCTCGATGCAACATCAGAAGGTTAAACAGCTGATCCGTAGACACTGGCATATTTTGACCAATGACCAAACTCTTGGAACTATCCTCCTGGAAGTCCCTAGAGTAATTTTTAAAGGAGTCTCTTCACTAGGCAATATGATTGCTCCTAGTGTACAGAACCCCCCTGTGAAGGACAGATTCTTCTTTCAGAACCTCAAAGGGTTCTATAGGTGTAGGAATTGTCAGGTGTGCTCCTACAATAAGAACAAAAATTCTAAAATCCTTGAATTCGTCTCCACCAGCACCCAGAGAAGGTATATAGTGGAGCCGTTCATCACATGCTCGTCAGAAGCAGTGGTTTATCTCATCCAATGTCCTTGTGGGCTTCAGTACGTGGGGAGAACTAAGAGAGCCCTCAAGGTCAGATTGAATGAGCATATCGCCAACATTAAACGGGGTTTTGACAAACATCCCCTTTCTAGACATTATGACGAGAAACATGGAAGGGATCCGTCTAACACCTTGTACATGGGGATTGATAAGTACAAACCCCACTGGAGGGGGGGAGCTCTGGTCAGAGAGATCTCACGGCTGGAGATGTCGTGGATCCATAGACTAAAAACTTACACCCCTTACGGTATGAACACAGATACAGACGTTAATGCGTTTATTAATAATGCTTAACGTGTTGTTCCTGCCAGTGTTCTAGGCACAGACGTAAAGCATTTATGACTTTTTCCATCAGACATTGTGGGATCTGGATATTTGTGGATTTTTCTACCTCAATGTAGCGTTTGATGGTTTTTCTTGTAAGCTCCCATTCTTTCCATTTTGAGAGAGAAATATCTTTTTTCTCATCTTTTTTCTCATAATGTATTGAGTTCTACATAATACAGTTGTGTATGCCCCTTTCACTTTTTGCTGTGGGTGAACTTTGTAGCTTAGTTAATACCGCTATCTTAATATTATGAAGTGTTTAACCACATATTGAGTTAGCCATGTATTACAAAGTGCCTTGTATGTTTTATCCATTTTTGATTATTAAGTGTTAGTTAATAATTTTTAATTTTGTGGTTGGACTAGTCCCCTCCTCCCTTTTTAATTTAATTTTATTTGAGGTATATATATATATATATAATTCTTTATTCTTCCTCCTTCGTGATATGGAGGAAGATTTATTTGCTATGGAGGTCTGGAGCCACGACTACACTGTATTGAAAGCGAGACATGGCACCAGATGAAACGCACACACTTCCCTGCAGGGGGTGATGTGCGCCGCCCATCCGCCCGCTACGTACGGTGTGTTGTCATCGGCTCGTTACGTACATTGTATTGAAAGCGAGACTTGGCATCAGATGGAGCGCACATACTTCCTTGTAGTGGGTGATGTGCGCCGTCCATCCGCTCGCTACGTACGCCGTGTTGTCATCCGCTCGTGACGTACGATGTGGCGTCATCCGCTCGTTACGTACGGCGTGTTGTCACGCCGTTGTAAGGAGCGTCGTTTTACAGTCGTAAACAGGGAGGGGCGGGTGATTGCATGGATCATTGCCGCCGCCTTGGCTCTCTGACCTTGCACTCTATTGGATATGAGAGTGAGGCCTGGTTCTTTGATCCCGGAAGTGAAATAGGCTCGCACTCTATTGGATATGAGAGTGAGGCCTGGTCCTTTGATCCCGGAAGTGAAACAGGCTCTCACTCTATTGGATATGAGAGTGAGGCCTGGTCCTTTGATCCCGGAAGTGAAACAGGCTCTCACACAACGGAGGAGGTGGCTTGTTCCAACATTCACTATATAATGGAGGCAATATGGCGTGTCACCCATACCCCAGACGACGTGAATTTTTCACGAAACGCGTTGGGTGGCGTGACACGCTGACTTGCCTCATGTGAACTGGTACCAGAAGGGATATCGAGTGGTGTTCGCGATCGGCCGACGCTTGCCCAGTTTGATGATATGCCCGATGTTCTTTCATGTTTGTAAGTGCATCTCTTGTTTTATATTTTTGTTTTAATAAATGATTTTACACTATTTGGAGCATCTTTTCCTCCCTATGGTGAACCTTCCTTGATCCTACAATGCTACACATCTGAGTCCCGCTTCAAACAGCGTTTTCCCCTGCTGGATGGTTTATGACTGGCGTATCTCCTAACCTGCCCTACGTAAAAGTGTTCCATTTGGAGGGCTCAAGTTTGATCCATCTTCAGACCCATTTTGTGATTAAGCGCTCCCTACCGGGACGTCTGGTAAGGGGCTATTATTACTTGTCTGGTGGAGGTGCACCTGGTTTTACTTCACGTTGATTGAAAAGTTTTACGATTGAATAGATCCCTTCTACACAGGGTGTTTCTCCAGTTGGACTTTTAATGGACTTTATGTTATCACATACATTTTCAGTACTGTTTGATTCTACTTTATATGTTTCTTGTTTTTGAATCGCTGACTTAGAATTGTACATTTTTTCCTTTTGGTTCATAACCTATGAGGGGCAATATATATGTTTACTGTATTTAGTTATAAGTAATGCCTTATGGTTTATTTAGTCATTAGTTTGGTGTGTTAGAATAATAGATCACAAGATACACTTCTTTAAGGTAGAGTGGTTTACATCCTAATAGAAGTATAAGGCCGCGTACACACGCGCGGACTGTTCGCCCAACCTTGTCCGCTGAACAGTGTTTGGGCGGACAGTCCGCTCGTGTGTGGGGCTTCAGCGGACAGTTTCAGCGGACAGTTGGCCGAACAAGGTCTTACGGAAATTCCGAAAAACTGTCCGCTGAAACCTTGTTTCAGCGGACTGTTCGCTCGTGTGTAGGCTTGTTCGGCCAACTAAGTCTCGCGCATGCTCAGAAAGGATTTCCACGTCGGAAGGTTGCATTGCAGTGTATAGGACGTCGTATTTTTCGTCCCGTCGTACGTGCCGTTCACGTCATCGCGCACGGTTTCAGCAAACTGTTCGTCCGTCGTGTGTGGCCATGTCCGTCCATGCTAAGTTTGAGCGGACTGTTCGCTCAAACTGTTGGACGGACAAAGTTGGGCCAACAGTCCGCGCGTGTGTACGCGGCCTTAGGGATTGCGCAGTTCTCTTCTTTTTCTTTGTTTTTATATGTATATTTCACTTTGGGTATATATTAGAATTGCTGCATCACACATTTTCGTTAAGTATACACTGTAGCGCAGATTTCCTCTTCCTTTTTTCTCTGTTCTTTTCCAAATGATAATCTCGCGGCTTCAGTAGATAGGTTCAGTCCTACACTATGGACATCTTTGAGTTTAGAAATAAGAGGGTGATAGACACGGCTGGGGTATTTGATTCTACATCCATATCTGCGGGTTCAGATATGAAAGGTTTATTCACCAGACTAAAAAATCTCACCACCTCCGAATTACATGCCCAGTGGGACATTGCTTTCTTTGAGACATATCTCAGAGAGGGCATGGTCCCCAGGAGTCTCAGGTGGGAGCTGAGCCCACACAGGGATGAGTCCGACATGGAAGGGTGGCAAAAGTTTTTTAATGATTCAGGGCTCTGTCTTTTACGGTTTCTAGCTCAAAAAAAGAGCGAGAAATTAGCCCGCCTTGATGAAGAAATCAAACTAATCAAGGAATCACTAGTTCCTCTGAGCACTACTGAAGAGTATAAGGAGTGTTCTAAGAACCTCCTTAAAACTCTTGAGAAAGAGGAGAAAGAGCAAAAGCTCAAGAAGAAAAAGAAGTTCATCAGGGACAAGGAGGATTACCAGTCTGGGATCATCTTTCTATGGCAGAAGAAATTAGCCATGGAAAGAGAACAGATGGATACTCTTCCTCCCAATGCTCCTAATAATACTCAGAGGGGTCCTCCTGAGGCAGTCCCAAGGGACAACATAGTGCATTATCCCACAGAATGGGTACAGGGAGTCAGAGTCACACCGAGCAATCAGGCCCATTCGGGCACAGGTCCATGGCAGCTACGAGGTAATACCTCTTTGTCTCTGGCATCTCCAAGACCCCCGTGGGCTTCCCCGGGGAGGGGACCCGAAAATGGGAGATACAATAACAAAAACAAGAAAAAGTACAATAAGGGCCCATATCAGGGAGGTCATCAGAGACCTACCCTAACTCAAGGACCTGGCAGTTATCCAGTATGGGACTCCATTCAAGGGTTTGACCAAGAGAGGTCGGTATACTCCAATAGGAGAAATCAACCTTGGGAAGTTCCAACTCAAAACCGTTTCTTCCCGTTGGCAGACTTTGAAGCCCCATACATGGGGAGCCAGAGAGCGGATAATCCCCAGCAAGCACCATACCCGATTGGATCACGGAGGGTAGATCAAAGTGCAGTGTTTAGGCCCTCCCAACCCAGTCATGACTCCATCAATAATCGTGGGTGGGATTTTCCCAGGGACCACAGAGGCCTAAAAAGGCCTATAGAACCAAGAGGGGAGTCAGAGGGGGGAGGCGGATACAAGCAGCTAAAACGAAAAAGGCATTAGAGGAGGGTATTTTTAATCTCAGCACCCAGGCACTTTCTGACCCCGAAAAACGGCTTTTGGATAAGGGTCTGAAATTTGCTCCACCAAGATGTCTGAGCAAATTTCAGACCTACATGGACATACACAAGTTTGTACGCAGATTAAACATCAAGCGGTACATGTTGGGTAACCCCATTCAGGAGAATAATAGGTCGAGTCCGGTCTTTCAACATTCCGGCCTTGCCAATGCATCCCTTTTCAATCCCCCAGGGACACTGGCTCCTAGTATCAAAGTCTTTAGGGATCTAGTACTTAAGGATTTGGATGGGATGAAAGTAAAGAAATGCAAACTTCGGGGTGATCTGCAGAAGGGTTTGGATTCCCTCTGCAACAATAAGTCCCTTGTCATCAGACCTGCAGATAAAGGGGGCGGCATTGCCATCCTGGATAGGTGCGACTATCTCAAAGAGTTGCATCGCATTACTGATGACAGGGAGACTTATTCCCTGCTTAGCAGGGATCCAGTGATTAAATACAAAAAGGAATTAACAGGGATTGTAGATGAGGGCTTCCGTAGAGGGATCCTTACGGACAAGGAAAAATCTTTCCTTATACCTATGGCCCCTAGAACCCCAGTTATCTATTATCTCCCGAAGCTACATAAGAGTACTACCTGCCCCCCTGGTCGCCCTATTGTTAGCGGTATAGACTCGGTGACGTCCAGGGTGGGCAGGTATATAGACTTTTTTCTTCAGCCACTTGTGAAGAAAATCCCATCATACGTGAGGGATACCAAGCAAATCCTTAATATGTTAAACTCCTACAAACCAACCCCAGGCTTATGGCTCGTGACAGCCGACGTCACATCACTTTACACCATTATTCCCCATGAATTGGGTTTTGAAGCCGCCAGGGTTTATTTGGAGCGAGACTCTGGTTTAACACAGATCCAGATTGATTTCATTTTGGCCCTTTTAGATTTTGCAGCCAAGCACAATTATTTCTGGTTCGACAACCAGTTTTATCGTCAAGACAAAGGGGTTGCCATGGGGGCCAAATATGCCCCCAGTTTGGCTAACTTATTTATGGCCAAATGGGAGGAGGATGTCATCGATTCTCCCAGACGACCGGAGATAGTGCTGTGGGCACGATATATTGATGACGTCCTCCTTCTGTGGGATGGTGACGAACATGAACTCCATGCCTTTATGGAAGGGCTAAATAACAACTCGAGAGGCATCAAATTTAGCTATGAAGCCAGCCAGGAAGGTGTGAACTTTCTAGATTTAAACATCAAGGTTAATAGTGAGAGTTTTGTTACCTCCACCTTCTTCAAATCCACAGATAGGAATTCCTATATTCCTATGGGCAGCTGTCACTTGGACTCCTGGTTAAGGTCGGTCCCTTTGGGACAGTACCTACGCATAAGGAGAAACTGTTCTGACACCAACAAGTTTGATGAGCAAGCCAAGTTACTATCTCAGCGGTTTTCGGAGAAAGGCTACGCGGCAGACCTGTTGACCGAGGCTTATACAAAAGCACGGGAGAGAGACAGATCTACCTTGCTGGCAGATAGGGAGAGTGAGGCCGATGCCAATCAGTCTTTATTACCCTTCGTTACTACCTTCTCGATGCAACATCAGAAGGTTAAACAGCTGATCCGTAGACACTGGCATATTTTGACCAATGACCAAACTCTTGGAACTATCCTACCGGAAGTCCCTAGAGTAATTTTTAAAGGAGTCTCTTCACTAGGCAATATGATTGCTCCTAGTGTACAGAACCCCCCTGTGAAGGACAGATGCTTCTTTCAGAACCTCAAAGGGTTCTATAGGTGTAGGAATTGTCAGGTGTGCTCCTACAATAAGAACAAAAATTCTAAAATCCTTGAATTCGTCTCCACCAGCACCCAGAGAAGGTATATAGTGGAGCCGTTCATCACATGCTCGTCAGAAGCAGTGGTTTATCTCATCCAATGTCCTTGTGGGCTTCAGTACGTGGGGAGAACTAAGAGAGCCCTCAAGGTCAGATTGAATGAGCATATCGCCAACATTAAACGGGGTTTTGACAAACATCCCCTTTCTAGACATTATGACGAGAAACATGGAAGGGATCCGTCTAACACCTTGTACATGGGGATTGATAAGTACAAACCCCACTGGAGGGGGGGAGCTCTGGTCAGAGAGATCTCACGGCTGGAGATGTCGTGGATCCATAGACTAAAAACTTACACCCCTTACGGTATGAACACAGATACAGACGTTAATGCGTTTATTAATAATGCTTAACGTGTTGTTCCTGCCAGTGTTCTAGGCACAGACGTAAAGCATTTATGACTTTTTCCATCAGACATTGTGGGATCTGGATATTTGTGGATTTTTCTACCTCAATGTAGCGTTTGATGGTTTTTCTTGTAAGCTCCCATTCTTTCCATTTTGAGAGAGAAATATCTTTTTTCTCATCTTTTTTCTCATAATGTATTGAGTTCTACATAATACAGTTGTGTATGCCCCTTTCACTTTTTGCTGTGGGTGAACTTTGTAGCTTAGTTAATACCGCTATCTTAATATTATGAAGTGTTTAACCACATATTGAGTTAGCCATGTATTACAAAGTGCCTTGTATGTTTTATCCATTTTTGATTATTAAGTGTTAGTTAATCATTTTTAATTTTATGGTTGGACTAGTCCCCTCCTCCCTTTTTAATTTAATTTTATTTGAGGTATATATATATATATATATATAATTCTTTATTCTTCCTCCTTCGTGATATGGAGGAAGATTTATTTGCTATGGAGGTCTGGAGCCACGACTACACTGTATTGAAAGCGAGACATGGCACCAGATGAAACGCACACACTTCCCTGCAGGGGGTGATGTGCGCCGCCCATCCGCCCGCTACGTACGGTGTGTTGTCATCGGCTCGTTACGTACATTGTATTGAAAGCGAGACTTGGCATCAGATGGAGCGCACATACTTCCTTGTAGTGGGTGATGTGCGCCGTCCATCCGCTCGCTACGTACGACGTGTTGTCATCCGCTCGTGACGTACGATGTGGCGTCATCCGCTCGTTACGTACGGCGTGTTGTCACGCCGTTGTAAGGAGCGTCGTTTTACAGTCGTAAACAGGGAGGGGCGGGTGATTGCATGGATCATTTCCGCCGCCTTGGCTCTCTGACCTTGCACTCTATTGGATATGAGAGTGAGGCCTGGTTCTTTGATCCCGGAAGTGAAATAGGCTCGCACTCTATTGGATATGAGAGTGAGGCCTGGTCCTTTGATCCCGGAAGTGAAACAGGCTCTCACTCTATTGGATATGAGAGTGAGGCCTGGTCCTTTGATCCCGGAAGTGAAACAGGCTCTCACACAACGGAGGAGGTGGCTTGTTCCAACATTCACTATATAATGGAGGCAATATGGCGTGTCACCCATACCCCAGACGACGTGAATTTTTCACGAAACGCGTTGGGTGGCGTGACACGCTGACTTGCCTCATGTGAACTGGTACCAGAAGGGATATCGAGTGGTGTTCGCGATCGGCCGACGCTTGCCCAGTTTGATGATATGCCCGATGTTCTTTCATGTTTGTAAGTGCATCTCTTGTTTTATATTTTTGTTTTAATAAATGATTTTACACTATTTGGAGCATCTTTTCCTCCCTATGGTGAACCTTCCTTGATCCTACAATGCTACACATCTGAGTCCCGCTTCAAACAGCGTTTTCCCCTGCTGGATGGTTTATGACTGGCGTATCTCCTAACCTGCCCTACGTAAAAGTGTTCCATTTGGAGGGCTCAAGTTTGATCCATCTTCAGACCCATTTTGTGATTAAGCGCTCCCTACCGGGACGTCTGGTAAGGGGCTATTATTACTTGTCTGGTGGAGGTGCACCTGGTTTTACTTCACGTTGATTGAAAAGTTTTACGATTGAATAGATCCCTTCTACACAGGGTGTTTCTCCAGTTGGACTTTTAATGGACTTTATGTTATCACATACATTTTCAGTACTGTTTGATTCTACTTTATATGTTTCTTGTTTTTGAATCGCTGACTTAGAATTGTAAATTTTTTCCTTTTGGTTCATAACCTATGAGGGGCAATATATATGTTTACTGTATTTAGTTATAAGTAATGCCTTATGGTTTATTTAGTCATTAGTTTGGTGTGTTAGAATAATAGATCACAAGATACACTTCTTTAAGGTAGAGTGGTTTACATCCTAATAGAAGTATTAGGGATTGCGCAGTTCTCTTCTTTTCCTTTTTTTTTTACTTAATTGTTAGTGCCTATTTCTGAGTTACACGTCCTTGAATAGAATATCTGTAACAACAGATTTGGTGCTTCACCCCTGGAACTCATCCTGTCTAAGCACTACACATTTACCCTTGTAGAAGCCTCTCTCTGATCAGTTGTTGTGGTGCAAGGCCCGGAATATCCAATCATGGTTGCCACAATTTATTACATTTAGTAGGCACGTTTCTATGATGATAAGTAAGTTTTTCCATAATGTTGTTCACCTGGTCTATCCATTGTCTCTTGGTGGGGACCCTGGATGATAATCATGACTGGTGTATGGCTGATGTGTCGTCTGCCACTACCTACTAGCCCCACCCCTCTTTACTAACCAATAACTACCTAGTAAAGAAATACACAACTCCTTCTGGATTAAATGGCCTTATGGCCCCTTTATTAACAAACATAAAAAAATGTTTTTATATAAAATATATACCTGCTTTTAACTGCTATGTCTAAGGTTCCTGAAGTAAGGTTTTCTATTGCATTGGCTGTACCACCACCACCTAGGCATCCCGGCCCCTAGCCGCAATTCCACCAGCTCAGGGACAAAATATTATCAACTTTTTGCCCAATGCAGCCCGATGACCGATAGCCCATTATTTCCATGATATGGAAGTTACCCATACCGAGATAGGCCCAACCTGTTCCACACCACATACTGTATTCAGTCCAACATTCCGACCTTCAAGAAACCAAGACCCCTGCCACAAACGCCCACCAGTGAAACCTCTCCTTCTCCCCTCAAATACAGGCCATTGTCCCCTTCCAACTCTCCATGACGAACCACCGGCCCCCTATTATGGACAACAAATTTTGCCACTGCCTTATTGACCTTAATCCTGGCCTTGTTGATCCGAACAACAGACTGAGCCTCCCGCCAAGCTGCCCTGCCAATGAGATAAGTATCCAGAAAGGCCGACCTCAAGCAGAGGAAATCCCCTTTAATATTTCGAATGAGTTCCCTGGACGTCCTAATACTGAGTTCATTGCCACAAACATGCATTAACAGCACATCGGGAGGCTTGTCCATCCTAGCGTACCGCTGAATTTCTGGTAGCACTCGGGACCACAGCATCCCCGGTATACCAATCCACCAGACCGTTGCTTTGTCCCAGTGGAAACCCAGCTGCATGCCTTCCGACCTAACCAGTGCCCTCTTAGCCCCCCAGTGAACAAGAGTGGCCCAAGATCCACATGAACCAAATTGGGTCTGAAAAACATAAAAACACAAGAAACAAAGAAAAAACGAAAATCTTGTACACACCCTCCATTCACATAGACCGCCACAGTTAACCCACCGGCCCGATAAGGCCACACACACTAACATCCAAACAGACAACACCAGACAAAAATACCACCCCATCCGCCACTGAACCTCATGGACAAATGACCCCCCCACAACCTTAAAGAAGGTGAGGGTGTATGTACAATCGAAAGCGGTGAGATTCCCAGCGACCAATACACTGAAGGGTCTGGTCGCTCAAATCGCCTCTGTGACTTCTGCCTCCAAACATTTTTTAAACACAGACACGAACTGGTACCATGACAGCACCGACCCATTCTCGTCGATCAAGAAAGGACCAGGACCAGCAGGCAGTAAACCCAACCAAGCCCTTATCACCATGACCAGGCACAGAGCCAAGCCCGTTACCCCACTGAGCACTACTCTGGATCCTTTACCCATATGATCGTTTTTTGGTTTTCAAATGAGCAACGAAATGGTGTATCCCTGCACAGTTACGTCTGCCACATCCAACCCCCCAAACACTGCCTAAGAAGAACTAACCAATTCATCCACCCGTAACACCTCATAAAAGGCCAAAAAAAAGCCGCCCTGAACAACTGTACTTCAAAGGGGGAAAAACAAGCATTGGTCAGCACCCCGACAAAACTTCCAGCATACCCAACGACACAGGTCGCCGCGAATCAGGCCTACCTCGACCCATCCGGTAACCCTGCAAAGCCATCCATACCATAAAAGCCTTTGTGACATCCTCGACCCCCTTCAATTTAAACAAAAAGGCAAGGCCCGCCATCTTACTGTTAACCAAAGCGACAGACACCCCCTCTTCGCAGTTCTTACCTATAAAGTACAGCAACACATGTAGTCTGTCCTCGTTGCTGAAACAACCCCAGTGCTACTTACCAGCTCGTGCCATTCTCGCCAAACCCGTTCGTAGGTCCGCCAAATAGCATCCACTACTGACTGGCAAATCAACGCTGTTACGGTGTCAGAAAGAGAACCCACAAATGACTGGGACATGGGACTGCAAGCTGCTCCGCCTCCTGTGCCAACTGACGGAACCTGTCCCACAGTAGGCAAGAAAGCGCATCAGATACTTCATTCTCTACCCCCGGAATATGAACAGCAAACACAAAAACATTCAACTGCAAACACAACAACACCAAATGATGCAGTAAACAGACCACAGGCAAGGAAGAAGCCGACAGGGAATTAATGGCATGCACTACCCCCAGATTGTCACAGTGAAAACAAATCCACCGGTTTCTAAATTCCAACCCCCAAAGCTCCACAGCCAGCACTATGGGAAACAGTTCTAAAAATGTCAGGTTACGAATGAAATCAGACCCCAACAATTCCTCCGGCCATTTGTCCACACACCACCGGCCATGAAAGTAAGCAGTATAACCCACCGACCCCGCCACGTCCGTGAAAAGAACCAATTCCGCAGCCGGGAACGCAGGCCCCAGCCACAAATACCTACCATTGCACTGCTCCAAAAACATGTCCCACAGCCGCCAGTCCTCCCAGTGTTCCCAACTAATACAAACAAAACAAAATGATGCAGAGCCTTGACCCTCGCCATGGCGGCTGCCAGTCGCCTGCAAAACATTCGCCCCATGGGAAATTTCCTCAACTGCAACTTGGAGCGTTGAACAACCCCGACCACCGTTCCCTGAAAGCCTTTGAGCTTATCGGTCAGCAAGCGACACTCCATCAAATTGGTATCAATGATGATTTCCAAAAACTTCAACATAGTAGGCCCCTCCATCTTACCCTGCGCCAACGGAAACCCCAAAGACTTGAAAAATATGTTGTAATGTGGTCAACAGAATGAGACAGGACTGATCCCCCGGGGGAGCTCAGAACCCAAAAATTGCCCAGAATGGACAATTGTGCAGAATGGAACCAAGGCCTGACAAGTCCTTGATGACCTATTCCAGAAAGGAACTGAACATCTCAAAATAGGAACAGGAAATGGCGCAGCCAATGGGCAGGCGCCGGTCAACAAAGTAATTTCTTTTCCAACGGCAACCCAACAAACGAACACAACCCGGATGGACCGGCAACAGGCGAAAGGCCGATTCGATATCAGTCTTGGCCAATAGAGCATATGAGAAGGTACATAGGGAGGGATCGATAGCATCATTAACCGACCACCCTTTTGAGTGGGAAAGGTGGTGAATCAGCCAGAACTGGTTCGGTTCCCTCTTAGGGACAACCTCCAATAGTGAAACCACCAGGTCCCCTACTGGTGGAACCAGGAAAGGGCCAGACATCCTGCCCAATGCAACCTTCTTCTGCAGTTTAACAGAAACTACGTCAGGATGAGCATACACCGACTTCAGGTTAGCCAAAACAGGAGGAATGCCGCCCAATGAATTCAGACTAGGAAAACCTTCCTAAAAACCCAACCATAACCTAACGATTTTTTCCACCTTCCACCGAGCACTTGTGACGGAAACAATAGGATCCCCCAAATTTGCATGCACCATCATTAAACTGCCAGCAGAACCCCTTACGCTTTGTGGCCAATGGTGAAGAGAATTTGGCACCCCCGGCCCCACCAGGAAAGGGGGGTGGCGCGATCCTAGCTTGTGTCATGGGCTTCATCCACAAGTCAATGTCTTTGTGATCCCATTGCAACAACGGTCTCACAGCCTTCTGCTGCCTGTAATCCGCTGCAGTACAAGTAGCAAAACAAAGCCGAACAATTCTCCAGCACCTTCTCCTCTATGACGCTCGCCAATATGTTAAACGCTTGAAGACAGTTGGTGAATGTTCGCGGGATAAGCCTATAGTGACGCTTCTCCTCATCCTCCTTTTTGCTCTCATCAGGTTTAACCTTGTCCAGGTTAAACTTCAACAGCGGTAACAGCAAAAAGATCTCCACGTGGTCCCCCTTCCAAATCTTCTCCCTTACCTCCACTTTCAAATGAGACCCCAAGGGGCCCTCTATAAACATAGATTTCACACCACACAGCATCCGCTGGCGCACTTCGTCCGATGATGACACCCCGGGGTGGCAACTATAGCCATACTCAACTATGATGACCCGCTGCCCCAGGGAGGACTGTGGCCGACCGTGCTGCCACGGCGGACAGCTGTGGAGCTGCCTGCACCACTGGCGGCAGCAAAAGCAGGGACGCAGCTGATGATCGTCCATCCCCCACCACCATCCAGGCCACAAAAGGTGAAACCGCAGGAGTGAGGGGTCCCAACACAGTTCCCCTTCCCACAAGATTCCTATAGCCTGAGACCAGAGCCATTAGAAAGTGTTGCAGCAAAGCATCCCCAGAGCTCACCGCCCCCTGACCACCGGACCCACCCCCCGCTCCAGGAGAGGCCAGCCCTCTAACCAGGGCCCCCCACCCATCCCTAGCTGCCAGGACAGGCGCTGGGACAGGCCCACCACCCACTTGCAGCCCAGGATAGGTACCAACAGGGACCCTAGGCACAGACACAGACATCACACTCACAGGAACACACACACCAAAAAAATATCATTCTCATTACTTTCTGGGCACACCTTGCATTTTTTAATACAGTATATTACCAAAAGTATTGGGACGTCTGCCTTTACATGCACATGAATTTTAATGGCATCCCAGTCTTAGGTTCAATGTTAAGTTGGCTCACCCTTTGCAGCTATAATAGCTTCAACTCTTCTGGGAAGACTGTCCACAAGGTTTAGGCGTGTGTCTATAGGAATGTTTGAACATTCTTCCAAAAGCACATTTGTGAGGTCAAGCACTGATGTCGGAAGAGAAGACCTGACTCGCTTTCTCCACTCTAATTCATCCAAAAGGTGTTCGATTGGGTTGAGATCAGGACTCTGTGCAGGCCAGTCAAGTTCCTCCACCCTAAACTCACTCATTCATGTCTTTATGGACCTTAGAGTACTGTGGGTCTCTCCACTCTGAAATTCCCTCTTCTTGTGCACCTCCTCTGAGTTTACACTAGAGATTATAAGGCTGAAGGCTACCAAGCTACTTCTGGGAGTATTAAATTTTACTGTATGGGCAAAGAAAAAAATAAATGTGGGATAAGCCACAATGAACATGAAAGAGCTAGTAGTATACCTCTATGGTCACTATATCTCACTATATTTATATCACCTAATCTACCTGTTGATCCTGCCTAAAAAGCAGTTACCAGCAGTGGCGGCCTGTCCATTAGGGGTACACGGGCACCGCCCCCCCATCCATGAGTCCGGCCTCGTGATCTACATGCAGTGCACCGGACGCATGGATTCCAATCAGTGTTTTTTTTTTTTTTTTTTTAAGCACGTGATGGGAGGATGGAAAAGGATCTGGGGGTCCTAGTAGATGACAGGCTCAGCAATGGCATGCAATGCCAAGCTGCTACAAGCAAAGCAAACAGAATATTGGCATGCATTAAAAAGGGGATTAATTCCAGAGATAAAACGATAATTCCCCTACTCTACAGGACTCCCGCTCTACAAGACTCTGGTCCGGCCGCACTTGGAGTATGCTGTTTAGTTCTGGGCACCAGTCCTTAGGAAATATGTACTGGAACTAGAGAGAATCCAGAGAAGGGCAACAAAACGAATAAAGGGTCTGGAGGATATTAGTTATGAGAAAAGGTTGCGAGCACTGAACTTATTCTCTCTGGAGAAGAGACCCTTGAGAGGGGATATGATTTTAATTTACAAATACCGTACTGGTGACCCCACAATGGGAATAAAACGTTTCCTCGTAAGGGAATTTAATAAGACACGCGGCCATTCACTAAAATTAGAAGAAAAGCGGTTTAACCTTAAATTGCGTAGAGGGTTCTTTACTGTGATGCCCCGTACACACAACCAGATTTTCGGTCTGAAAAATCTTGGATGGTTTTTCCGACGGAATTCCGCTCAAGCTTGGCTTGCATGCACACTGTCACACAAAAGTTCTCTGAACTTTTGACCGTTAAGAACACAGTGATGTACAACACTACGACGAGCCGAGAAAATGAAGTTCAATGCTTCTGAGCATGCGTTGAACTGTTTCCGAGCATGCATAGGAATTTTGCGTGTCGGAATTTGTACAGACGATTGGAATTTCCGATCAGAACTTTTTCCAACCGAAAAATAGAGAACCTGCTCTATATCAATATTTTGCTGGCTGGAATTCTGCCAGCAAAAGTCAGATGGGTCATACACACAACCAAAAGCTCACATCCGGCTTTTGCTGGCAGAATTTCTGATAGTGTGTATAGGTAAGGATGAGCCGAACACCCCCGGTTCGGTTGGCACCAGAACCTGCAAACAGACCTAAACTTTGTGTGAACTTTAGAACCCTATTAAAGTCTATGGGACTCTAACGTTCAAAATCTAAAGTGCTAATTTTAAAGGCTTATATGCAAATTATTGTCCTAAAAAGTGTTTGGGGTCCTGGGTCCTGCCCCAGGGGACATCAATGCAAAAAAAAGTTTTAAAAACTGCTGTTTTTTCAGGAGCAGTGATTTTAATAATGCTTAAAGTGAAACAATAAAAGTGTAATATTCCTTTAAATTTCGTACCTAGGGGGAGTGTATAGTATGCCTGTAAAGGGGCGCATGCTTCCTGTGCTTAGAACTGTCCCTGCACAAAGTGTCATTTCTGCAGGAAAAAAAGTAATTTAAAAGCACTCGCGGCTATAATGAATTGTCAGCTGTCCGTAATACGGAGAACAGTCATTGAAAGTCATTGATAAAAAAAAGGCCTGGGCTTCCCCCCAAATTCAATTACCAGGCCCTTCAGGTCTGGTATGGATATTAAGGGGAACCCACGCTTCAAATTAAAAAAAAAATTACTTGGGGTTCCCCCCAAATATCCATACCAGACCTGTGGTATGGATTTTAAGGGAAACTCCACGCCAAATGTAAAAAAAAATGGCGTGGAGTTCCCCCCAAAAATCCATACCATACCCTTTATCCGAGCACGCAACCTGCAGGCCACAGGAAAAGAGGGGGGAACGAGAGAGCGCCCCCTGAACCATACCAGGCCACATGCCCTCAACATTAGGAGAATGCTTTGGGGGTCTGTGGCCCCTCAAAGCCCCATGTCCCCATGTTGATGGGGACAAGGGCCTCATCCCCACAACCCTGGCTGGTGGTTGTGGGGGTCTGAGGGTGGGGGGATTATCAGAATCTGGAAGCCCCCTTTAACAAGGGGACCCCCAGATCCTGGCCCCCCCTGTTTGAATGGCCAAAAAAATGTGCACACACATAAAGAGTGAAACACAAAAACATGCAACGGGTGTACACAAAACCTCTAAAATCAGAGGGCCTTGCCCTGATTCCCTGGGGCATGAGGCTTCAGACGGGGACTGGGGTACTTTACACTTGGTCCATCTGGCCGAAACCCCTTTCCTGGAGGGTCTGCCGAAACAGACCCACCCAAGTACTTTGTGGGACTCCCCCGAAGGGAGACCCCATGAGAGAAGGTGAACCAAGCCAGAAGGCCATGCCCATCCCCTCCCAAGACTTTCAGGGCAGGCCCAAGGACCTACACCCTACCAGTCACACGTGCAAAAAACGTGTACAAACATAAAAATACAAAAAGTGACAAACATGGGTCTAAATAAAAAGAAATTGGGAAAGAAGGAAGTGGAGAGGAGAGTGAAAAGTGGTCATTGGGTAAAACAATGATCAGGCCCTCCGGCCAGGAATAAAAAATTCCTCCGGTCCCAGCCAAAAGTCCAGGAGGCAGGTGAGAAAAAGTGTGGCATGGTGCAGTGACCGTGGTGCCATAAATCAAAGTGACCCTCACTCACAGTGACTTTACGGCACCCCTGGACTGCTACTCCAGGGGCACACACTCCATGGACTTCTTTACAACCCTGGACCACAGCCAGACCGCCCCCCGCCCCTCCCACCAGGAAGGCATGGAGCTCTGAGAGCCCTGGATGCAAAGGCTCAACCACCACTCCCTTCGCTCCTACCTAATTACATTTAGGAAATACTAACCGCCCCCCTGGTGGGAAAGGGAGTCCAGTGTTCTTTCCTCGAAAAACTGACAGGGGCAAAGACCACACCAATTTAAGCCAAATTTTCACCAATTGAAACCTAAGAGCACCTTAATTGATAATCAGGTCAGTGTCCAATATTAGCAGTACTCTCCAGTGAGCGTGACAGGGGACGATTTGTGTACATCCCTGCTCGTCTGCCCTTGCAGCTTATGGAGTGTGGTTAGGGGATGATAAAAAATCTGCAAAACCACCTATTTTTACTGTGTCCCAACTGCAAGTGTAAACTAACCCTATGAGATATGCACCAGTCTCAAAGATTAATAAAATTGCATTTATCCAAAACATCAACTGTTGTGATATGAATAAATTAAGTGCCAAAGTGCTATGCAAATAATAATAGAACACCCATATGTAGCAAAACCAAAGACCAGATACACCAGCACACTGATACAGTGACACAGATCTCAGATGTAAATTCATAAAGTTCATATAAGTTTAGATAACTCCTCTAACTTACTTCATAAGTATTCATACAAAAGTGCTCGGCGAAGAAACGTGCTGACGTCATTTCACGTTCCAGGAAGTGCGGAAAGCTTCTGTGTTTTAGCCGGCTGCTTGCTTTTTACAATTGTGTGTTATGCTCTTCTAATATGTAAGTGCAATTCTTTTTACTTCCCGCCCAGGGACATCATATGAGGTTCTGGACTTTGAGTAGAGATATCGAAATTATATCATTCAGATATAATTCTTTTCTACCGGCGATTCCCTGCACTGTAAAAACAATCGTAGCAGCTGTTCAGCTGCTTAATTGTCCCTTCCCGTCACCCTCCAGTGCTTCTACCAGCTCGCCCATGTGATTGGCGAGCCACGAAAGGAATCTGCCGCCAGTGGAAATTGACCATTGAGAATACCGAGGACCAGATGGTCCCTGGCAATCTCAATTACCTTCGGAGGCCCGGGCGCAGCACTCTGACGTCAAATTCCGCCCGGCATATGTAAACACGTGTGCTCGGCTGTAAAGACTGAGATCATTTTTTTTTTTTTTTATCTCAGTCTTTCCTGCCCAAAGGAGAGGAGACCCCGCATCTCTCCACAAAGAGGACCTGTTATGTCCTGTTCCTAGTAAAAGGGATGTTTGCATTCTTTGTAATAGTAATAAAAGTACAAAAAAAAAAAGAAATTTATGGGAAAGTGTAAAAAATAAATAAATAAAATCAATAAAAATGTTTTTTAAAGCGCCCCTGTCCCCACGTGCGCACACGCAGAAGTGAATGCATGTGTACGTCGCGCCCACATATATAAACTGAGTTCAAACCACACATGTGAGGTATCACCGCGAACGTTAAACTGGTAACCGGAAAAAAATATTTAAGCATCGCCTACGGAGATTTTTTAGTTCCAAAGTTTGGTGGCATTCCATGAGTTTAAAGCGTGACGTGTTAGATATCTATTTACTTGGTGTAACATCATCTTTCAAAAATTGGGCTAACTTTAGTGTTTTTTGTTTTTTTTAATTCATGAAAGTTTTTTTCCCCAAAAAAAATAATTTGAAAAATTGCTGCTCAAATACTGCAAAAAATATAAAGTTGCAACGACCACCATTTTATTCATCGGGTCTCTGCTAAAAAAGAAAATATAATGTTTGGAGGTTCTGAGTAATTTTCTAGCAAAAAAATTATGATTTTTACATGTAGGAGAGGAGTGCCAGAATAGGCCTGGTATGGAAGTGGTGATAAAATAATCATTACGATATTACACTATTTATTATGATATTACACTATGTGGAGCTTCTTTCCTCATGTTGCTTGCAGTCCCATTGGAACATTATTGGGATAAGGAGCACAGCCTATACTCTCAATCTGGAGCGGTGGGAGAGTCCTGTGTTTATGCTACCCATCTGACCCCTCTTTAACCACTTGCCGCCCGCCCTATTACAAATTGACGGCGGCAAAGTGGTTTCATTATCCTAACCGGACGTCATATGACGTGATTAGGATTATGAGCCGCTGCGCACCCCCGGGGGCGCGCATCGCGGCGATCGTTGTTGCGGGGTGTCAGTCTGACACCCGGCAACTACGATCTCGGTAAAGAGTCTCCGACGGAGACTCTTTACCATGTGATCAGCCGTGTCCAATCACGGCTGATCACAGTGTAAATGGGAAGAGCCGGTGATCGGCTTTCCCTCACTCGCGTCTGTCAGACGCGAGTAGAGGAGAGCCGATCGGCTGCTCCTCTGACAGGGGGGGTCTGTGCTGATCGATTATCAGCACAGCCCCCCCGAGGATGCCCACACTGGACCACCAGGGACACCACTAGACCACCAGGGAAAAGGTAATAAAAAACAATAATCCTCCCTAGACCACCAGGGTGCCAGTCAGCACAATGGGTGCCAATCAGTGCCCATAATGGATGCCAATCAGTGGCCACAATGGGCATCACTGATTGGCATGCATTATTGTTTGGCACTGATTGGCATCCATTACTATAACACCGATGCCGCCTATGAGTGCCCACCTGTGCCGCCTATGAGTGCCCACCTGTGCCGCCTGAGTGCCCACCTGTGCCGCCTGAGTGCCCACCTGTGCCGCCTATGAGTGCCCACCTGTGCCGCCTATCCATGCCCACCTGTGCCGCCTATCCATGCCCACCTGTGCCGCCTATCCATGCCCATCCGTGCCGCCCATCCGTGCCGCCCATCTGTGCCAGCTATCAGTGCCAATTTGTGCCACCTATCAGTGTCCGTCCGTGTCGCCCATCCGTGTCGCCCATCCGTGTCGCCCATCAGTGCCGCCTATCAGTGCCACTTCATTGGTGCCACATTGGTGCCCATCAGTGCCACCTTATCAGTGCCCATCAGTGTAGCCCCATCAGTGCCCATCAGTGAAGGAGAAAACGTACTTATTTACAAAGTTTTGAAACTGAAACAAAAAAAAACATTTTTTTTTTCAAAATTTTCGGTATTTTTTTATTTGTAGCGCAAAAAATAAAAACCGTAGAGGTGATCAAATACCACCAAAAGAAAGCTCTATTTGTGGGAAAAAATGATAAAAATGTAATTTGGGTACAGTGTAGCATGACCGCGCAATTGTCATTCAAAGTGCGACAGCGCTGAAAGCTCAAAATTGGTCTGGGCAGGAAGGTGTTTAAGTGCCCTGTATTGAAGTGGTTAATTAGAGGATCCACAGCTTATGGTAAGCTTACATCCATATTAAGGTGGTGGTTTCACACTTTGGAGATCTACTGGTGACTGGATATTCAAGCACTTTTGTTTGAATACTCATAAAGAGGAGTTATCTAAATGTATATGAACTTTAGTAATTTACATCTAGAAATTAATTAGACTCATGTGGAACAGCATGTAATTGCCATAACCCCTTAATATACACAAAAATTGAATACCTCCAATATTGGGATTTTTAAGGCAATATAAAACAAGAAGACATTTTATATATAAAGCAAATAAATTATTTATTGATACAAAAAATTCTTAAACATAGTAATCATTCACATAGGTGTGACATTAGAAAGTAGCAAATTTCAACTACAATTCAACAACAAGACCTAAAATACAACATAGCTCTAAGTGGTAAGTAGTTGAGGAGTCCTGAATAAGTGCATGTAAATTCTTCATCAGGGACAAAAAGCCACTTTCTGAAGATACAGAGTATAATATCAATGCAAAAAATACAAACATATTCAATACAATATATTGTTTGGCATATCCATAACTTCCAATAAAAACACTTACATGTCCACCTATTGATTCTGAAAAGGAACACTTCTTCATTCTAGGCATTCCATCAAAAACAGTTTTAATCCTCCACCGCATTAAGGGGCCCAAGAGTAAAGAACTCAACAAGGACGTCCAACTACCAATAGCTCCACCATTTGTACCTTTAACCCCCAAAAAACATCTGAGGGAAAGGGGAGTAGCAAGTGAGTCCTCCTGAAAGTATGAATCACTATCTCCTTTAATTCTATGACCCCCACACAGAATGGATGGAGCTGACATCCCCTGGGCTCCTGGTGTTTTCCTTAAATAGCCCCACGGTGGCCCAAAAGGCGCCAAGACTCCTCAACTACTTACCACTTAGAGCAGGGATGTCCAAACTTTTTTCAAAGAGGGCCAGATTTGATGAACTGAACATGCGCGAGGGCCGACCATTTTGCCTGACATTCTTTGAACCATTAAAATTCGGTCTAAGCGTGTCCATCCGAGCACTAATACACGGCCCAACAAGAATTCTCTTTCCTTTGTGGCTGTGTGTGGTGAATAGATGAACTCAAGTGTATTATTTGGATACACCATATTTATTGACGTATAACACGCACCTTCACTTTAAGAGGGAAGCTTCAGGAAAAAAAAACTTAAAATTTTAAATAAAGAACTGTGAAGCAAAACAAGGGTCAGTGTCTATCTGCAGACCCACAATTGCTAGGAATGCAGCGCTCACCATTGCTAGGAATGCAGCGCCCACCATTGCCAGGGATGCACCCACCATTGCCAGGGAATTCACCCAACATTGCCAGGGAATTCACCCACCATTGCCGGGAATTCACTCACCATTGCCGGAAATTCACTCACCATTGCCGGGAATGCAGCCACCATTACCAGGGATTCACTCACCATTGCCGGGAATGCAGCCACCATTGCCAGGAATTTCACCCACCATTGCCAGGAATTTCACCCACCATTGCCAGGAATGCACCCACCATTGCCAGGGATTCACCCGCCAATGCCAGGAATTCACTCACCATTGCCGGGAATGCTGCCACCATTGCCGGGAATGCTGCCACCATTGCCGGGAATGCAGCCACCATTGCCAGGAATGCAGCCACCATTGCCAGGAATGCAGCCACCATTGCCAGGAATTTCACCCACCATTGCCAGGAATTTCACCCACCATTGCCAGGAATGCAGCCACCATTGCTAGGAATTCACTCACCATTGCTAGGAATGCAGCGCCCACCATTGCCAGGGATGCACCCACTATTGCCAGGGAATTCACCCACCATTGCCAGGGAATTCACCCACCATTGCCAGGGAATTCACTCACCATTGCCGGGAATGCTGCCACTATTGCCGGGAATGCAGCCACCATTGCGGGGAATTCACTCACCATTGCCAGGGAATTCACTCACCATTGCCAGGGAATTCACTCACCATTGCCGGGAATGCAGCCACCACTGCCAGGAATGCAGCCACCATTGCCAGGAATGCAGCCACCATTGCCAGGGATTCACCCACCATTGCCGGGAATGCAGCCACCATTGCTGGGAATGCAGCCACCATTGCCAGGAATGCAGCCACCATTGCCGGGAATGCAGCCACCATTGCCAGGGATTCACCCGCCATTGCCAGGAATTCACTCACCATTGCTGGGAATGCAGCCACCATTGCCAGGAATGCACTCACCATTGCCGGGAATGCTGCCACCATTGCCAGGAATGCAGCCACCATTGCCAGGAATGCAGCCACCATTGCCAGGTATTTCACCCACCATTGCCAGGAATTTCACCCACCATTGCCAGGAATGCTGCCACCATTGCCGGGAATGCAGCCACCATTGCCGGGAATGCAGCCACCATTGCCAGGAATGCAGCCACCATTGTCAGGTATTTCACCCACCATTGCCGGGAATGCAGCCACCATTGCTGGGAATGCAGCCACCATTGCCAGGGATTCACCCGCCATTGCTAGGAATTCACTCACCATTGCTGGGAATGCAGCCACCATTGCCAGGAATGCAGGCACCATTGCCAGGAATGCACCCACCATTGCCAGGAATTCATTTACCATTGCCAGGAATGCTGCCACCATTGCCAGGAATGCAGCCACCATTGCCAGGAATTCCACCCACCATTGCCAGGAATTTCACCCACCATTGCCAGGAATGCAGCCACCATTGCCAGGAATTCACTCACCATTGCCAGGAATGCAGCTACCATTACCATCAGTGCAGCCATGGAGGGCAGGACGAGCGCCAAAGACATCTTACAGGAGAATCTCCTGTTTACTCAACGGCCTCTTTAAGAGAAAGTCCCGCCTCCTTTGATGGACAGTACAGTCATCCAATGGCAGAGACGGGACTTCCTATTACAGCTGCCGTGTAAACAGGAAATTCTCCTCCTGTGTGCACAGCACTCGTCCCGTCTCCTCCCTCCGAGACAGCCGGACTATATATCTTTTGTGGCCCCGGCGCTGGGAGATCGCCGGGGGCCACAAAAGATATATGTGTTTAAACAACCAGGCGGGCCGTTCAAAACCAGACCGCGGGCCGCGATTGGCCCGCGGGCCGGACTTTGGACATGCCTGATCTACAGTAAAACATTGGTTTGAGAGTAACTTGGTTTGAGAGCATTTTGCAAGACAAGCAACATTTTTCATAAATTTTGACTTGATATACAAGCGATGTCTTGATATACAAGTAGCATCATATCACAACTAAGTATAAAAGAGAAGAGAGGAACCTCTAAGTGTAGCAATATGGTTACATTTAATGAAGGTAACATTTAGCAACATATTGCTACACTTAGAGGCTCCTCTCTTTTCTTTAATACTCTGTAGCTCCTGCTGCATTTTACTTCTAACCCCCTTGTGGAGGCTTCCATTTGTGGATGGACATTTAATGTGTAGTGCCGGTACTCCTAACGAGTACACGATATATGTTTAAATTTAGTTTTTGCTCAAAACTGTAATGAGTTTTGGGACTAATTGTGCTAAATTGTACTTTGGCATCAGTTTGGTTGGGCTGTATAGAAGTTCTGCCTGGTCATAGGTGGGGTTGTACACCTGTGGGAGGCTATAGAACGCAGTCTGGTTGGACGCATTGGGTACCAATCTCTATCTTGGGAACCAATCAGTGGGCGTGTTTGTCTCACTGCATAATCCGGGAAGGGGTACTTAAGGTGCCGGAGTCATGTGGTTCTGGGTTGCGGTCCAGAAGTTGTTGCTGACTCCATGGTCCTGGTCCTCCTGACCAGCCCCCAGGGGCCTTAATGGCCTGAGGTTTGGATCCATCAGTTTTCGAGCCCCAGAACTGGCTAGTTCGAAGAGCAGTAACTGGAGGGAGGATTCTAAGGTGTTTCCGGTGCCGTCTCAGGTTTGGAGAGGCCCAGCAACTCTACACATGACCAGGGGAGGACTCTTCAGTGAGAGAGCCACGCACAAGGCTGGCTGCTTGGTAAGAGCATGGAAGCTGAGCTGCCATGGACATTGATTGAATCCACAATTCTTACAGTATCGCCGGACCGGCTGAAAGATTCTGGTACAGTAAGAAAAGTTCCTACTTCTACCCTTCCAGTTGTAACCAAGTTTCCAACTAAGTCTGTGTGAGAGACTTTGAATGCTAAAATTACCTGTTGGCTGCTAAACCCAAACTTAAAGTGGTTGTAAACCCTCCTAAACATGTTTTGCTTTGTAGATAATACTTTTCTCAGGCAGCTGATCGCTGCCTGAGAAAGTGCACTTACTGTCATTTTCGAATAAACCGCCGTTTTGATGTCCATGACGTCAGCGGCGCTTGCGCAGTATTGACGTGCGAATGCGGCGTATATTGTATTGCCGCCTTTGACCTTCCTGCTTCTCTGCCTTTGTTCATACGAGGCATTCTCCTCATTGCGGCAGAGGAGAAGTCTTGCGTTGTACAGATATCCCTGCTCTTCCTGACACTCCCCCTTGTGACTGAAGACGTCACGCAGGGGAATGAATCAGAGCAGAGCAGAGCGAGAGAGAGAGACACACAGACAGACCCTAAGGCGCATGTGCGAGATTTCCTGAGGGAAATCTAACTAAGGGCGGAAATGACGTCCGCAAAGGACGTCAAAACCAGACGTTGCAATGGCGCGGGCGATACCCGGAAGGGAGAGATTTTTGAAAAGGAGAAAAAAGGTATTTAGAGCGCTCGTTTTGAGGAATTAGATAGATCTATGAAGGCTGATGTATAGTATAATAGAAACAATAGAAAATTAGAATTTTTTTGGTTGGGTTTACTTCCTCTTTAAGGATTTATCCAACAGTTAAAGAATCCAGTTGCGAGCGGCTGTTTCCTGGATTGTGTACATAGAGAGAGACTTTTGTTGAAGTCAGCAGTTCCAAGCACCTGAGATAAACTCTACCCTGATGCCCTCTATTCCCAATTTAGAGACTGAGTTGTTCAACCGTTTTATGCAAAATAAAAATCCTAACAAGGAATTCAAGTGTCAGTCTCTACAGTTACTGGGTTATCAGCCCTGGGAACCCCTAGACAAGGACAACGAGTACGAGCTGGAGGAGGTAATCAGTAAGCCCAGAAAAATTCAGCAGCTCCTTCAGGGGTTAGTGCTACATATGGTTACACAACCAATCACATTACTATAATCTTTTTATATGGGCTATAAACCGAAGGACTTATGAATAAATAGTTGTGGAACGAATAATTTGAGTTTCCATTATTTCTTAAGGGGAAATTCGCTTTGATATTCAAGTATGCTTTAGGAACGAATTATGCTCACAATCCAAGGTTTTACTGTATTCGTATCACAACCGTTGATGTTTTGGATAAATGCAGTTCAATATTGTTTTTAACGCTGCACTTTTTTAAAATTACTGGATCTAGTCTGTGATAAAATATCTCACAGCAGAGCCGCTGCTTCTTATTATCACTTTTTTGATAGCATCACTACTGTCGTTTTCTTTTGCACTATTTGTATTATTTTGATTTATTGTAATTTCCAAGTGCAGTTTTTTCCAGTTGGAATAATTTGCACGGGTCTGCTTCATTTTATCGCTGGAGATGGGTTTTTTACTCGAAACAGAAGCATAATTATAAAGTAGTAAGGGGCGAGTTTTAGTCTGTCGCAGTGTTAATTTAGTGCAGCTGAGGGAGAATTCATGAAAGAAACTGCCCAAGTATAATAAATCTGCCTCTGATCTGACCCGCTGCTCCTGTATAGCATTGGTTAGCCATGTGAATGAATTGGTAAATGCTGGTCTATACTCTTTATGATAGTGGTCCTATCATTAGTGCCTAAGAAACAATGTAGTCTTCAAGCCAACGGCTACATTTACATTTTTTACTCTCCAATTATCATTTTCCTTAGTACATTTGGATCTGATTGGCTCCTGTTACAGCCACACTAACTTCAGAATTTCCAGCCTCATTGAAATACTTTAAATATTCAAAATGTCCCTTCAGGCAGGGGAGCTCAGTAGTCCCGCAGTGTGGTCATTGTAGACAGGCCTCTTTCTCTGCAGGGTTGTAAATACAATTGGAGTCATATATTTGGCCATGATGATCTGATTATCTTCAGTATACTGCATGTGCCTATTGTGATTGCAGCTAGAATCACCTATTGCTCCCGTCACCTTGTCTGTTATCCTGGTGTTGGTAACACAGGTTACTGGATTATAAAGAATCCTTTCATATAAGATATACCCTGTGGCAAAAAAAACATTTTGAATGGCGCCTTTCATGGAATTCAGTGGTGCTATAAATCACTACACATGTTGCTTTTCTCATCTCCTTATACCTGTGTTGTCTTTGGCTTTTCTTGACACGATGAGCCTTGAAGTCCCAACTACAAAAGCTTATGCTACATCTTCTTTAATTTTGGCCGGGCACATTGATCCACCCACTGGGAAACAGAACTTTCATTAAAAGTTACATTCTTGGGCTTCTTAAAGTCTGTATTCCATTTTTTTACATTTCTGCTTATAACAGTTTTGTGCATTTTCCCTTTCTTGATAATACTTAGCTATTTAGCCTAGTACTCACGTGGAATTTTTAAGTCTTATCCCAGAAGCCCTAATCAGGAGAACATTATGTTCAGCAAGTGTTTACACAGAATTTTTAAATCATTTCCATAACTAGCTAGATGATAAGTTGTTGTTTATAGCCAGAAATGTGTCAAGACAGGGGCGGCAGAGACTCCAGGCTGAGCCACTAGACAGCACCTTGCCTATTTACGCCATGATTTACTTCCTGTTTTCCAGATTATTGTGCTTTTCTTCAGCCAATATCTTGCTCCTTACACTCCTGGTGCCATCTGCATCTTCAATACTATTCATTAGTGACTTTTGGCTTGTTCCTCCATTATACTTCCTGTTTTCCAATCTGCAAACATTTGTTACCAAAGTTTGACTTTTTTCTCAACTACACTTCAGCTTGATCCAAACCTGCAACTACTTGTTACAAACCTTTGGCTCGTTTACTGCCTACGCTTCTGCTTTATCCCTACTTGCTACATCTGCTACCGTACCCTAGCTTGCTCTCCTCTTTGTAGGGTGATCTTGAGGACCACAACCTGGCACTAGCACAAAGCTAAACCACCATCAGGACTCTGGGGAAGACCAGTTAGTGTTTAGCCCCTGCTCCTCCGGTGAGCTCACGTCACCTGCCAGGGGAATATGCTTGTGTATTCATCCTGCTGGTTTCTGTGTGAGCCTTTCCACTGCTATAGCCACTGGTCTCTGAGCCTGATGCCTAATCGTGACAGTTGAAGGCCAAAGATGACACCACATAGGGTAAATGGCTCATGGCCCATGGCCCACAAATATAACTTTTCTATACAGATCTGCACTGATTCCCGTACTGAGGGGGAGCTCATTTTCCCAAGGAAAACCTTACAGTCCATAGAATGGGTTATTTTGGTCTTACACAGAAACCGATCTAGCAGCACAGAGGAGCCTGTAGGAGAAGTGGCTCCGGTAAGTGAAACGTGCTATCCCAACTTCCCTAGATCTAAACAAACGGTTAACCTTTGCAGTGAGGATGCAGCCCCATTGCAAAGGAGTTTTAATTTTTTTGGCTTTCAGCCTTCAAATAGCAGCAAAAAGGCAAACTTTTTTTTTTTCATTTTCAATAGAGTATTGACAGATTTTAACCTCTGTCACTTATTTGCCATCTGTGTCCCATTGAAAAAAATGTCCCTTAACTTCCTGTCCCAAAGCCAAAACAGTCAGTGAGAGGAAATCCCACCAAAGTGAGGGCATCCGGGGGTGCCACCAGGGTTACCAGAACTAGTTTCCCCATTATAAGATTTCCCCTTAGGGCTCCTGTTTTGTAAGCCATAATCAGTGGTCAGAAAACAAGAGGAGATCTAATGGAGTCAGAAATATCAGTAAACCCATTAGGGTGACTAATTCTTCTCCACCCCATCCAAAACTAAGAAAATAATCTGTCTGGACATCTCTTCCAATTGGCAGTTAGGCAGACAGGGCAAGCACCTGGGAGTGCTGTCCATTCTGTCAGGTTGGCAATATAGGGGAATGAGACAGTGATCCAGTGATTGCTAAATCACTAACTTATAGATTCCCAGTAGTAAAAAAAAAAGGTTACATCCCCACTGTTTACAACAGGTGCTAAGCAGCGGCGTTGGATTTAGGTTTCTTGTATCGTGAGCTCCAGGTGCCAACTTGGGGAAGCCCAAGTCATATATTGACATAGGAGTTCCTGCAAGATTTTGACAGCCACTTTGGGATGCATGTGTGGAAATTATAGCCCAGTCTGCATCATTGAGGGGCCCTGTAGTAGTAGGTGCATATAGACAGGGGCCATTTGTGAGGGACAGATAGGCCTCAACCCTCAAGCCAGGAGCAGGTTGGAGAACAGGAATCAATCTATGTATTGAAGCCAGGCTCTGCATATTTCCAATTCAAGTCTAGTCCACCTTTCGGTAAAGTTGTCCATCCAGTTATAGTGGGCTTGTTGCTATATAGCAAACCAGACTTTGTATTGTGTAATCTCCTGAATGTAAGTACAGAAATCTTGTTGTACATTTATGTCTGCTATTCAATGTACCTTACTAGACAAAAGTGGATTGAAGTTGATTGAAGAGTGTTACTGTGTTGGCCAATTTTACCTGGATAAAAGATTCCAAAGTGATTGGAAATGATCACCTTGTAAAACAACCCATTACGTTTAAAATAGAAATGAAAGGAAAAACATATATATATATATATATATATATATATATATATATATATTTAAAAAGGAAAGTATACGATCGCAATCAAGCAATAATCCACTCCCCCTCAGCGCTCAGCAATGGTCTAATATTCAAATGAAGTAAAATAGTCCATAAGGGCCGGTTCACACTGCGGGCGATGCGAGGCGACACGACTTGCCTCGCCGCAATCTGACAAGTCGCCCCCGTTCTGTACAATGGAACCGTTCTGAGAGGAGCGACTCGAGTCGCTCCGACTCAGAAAAAAGGTTCCGGTACTATTTCTGGGCGACCTCGGGGCGACTTGCATTGACTTCTATACAGAAGTCATTTGCAAATCGCCGCTGAGGTCGCGGCAGGTCGCGGCGAGGCAAGTCGGTGTCGCCTCGCATCGCCCGCAGTGTGAACCGGCCCTTACACAAATAGTTGCTACTATAAAAACAATTGTCATATAAATAAGGTGTTTAATGTCCAAGGGAAATAAACACTAGCAGTGCTGCTAGTGTTTATTTTCCTTGGACATTAAACACTATATATATATATATATATATATATATATATATATATATATATATATATATATAGAATGTTGTAAAGCGCTGCGTAAACTGTTGGCGCTATAAAAATACTGTATAATAATATATAGATATATATACAGTATATCGATATATTAGGGCTGTGAAAATGAAAGATTAATTCCTTCATTAATCAATTCATTTTTTTGATCGATCAAAATTCTTTTGATCGGTACTCATCTCTCCGCCGGCTTCCGGGTCTTCAGGGAGTTCTGTCGGAGATCCGGTGACATCACAGACATTAACCTCCCTGGCGGTGATCCTGAGTCTGGCTCGGGTTGGGATTTCAGTACCATAATCGGTAACCCCAAGCCAGACTCGGGATTGCATCGCTGGATACAGGGAGACTTACTTACCTTGTCCCCTGGATCCAGCGATGTTCTCCGCGATGTGTGATCGAGCTGTCCTCCGCTCGATTCACACAGTGCCCGAGTGCCGCCGAGCTCCGTTCCCTGCGACGTTACGGTGCACAGGAGCGGAGATCGGCGCCAAATTCAAAAAAGTAAAAACACACAATACACACACAGTACTGTAATCTTACTGTATAAAAAAATGACACACCCCCTTTGTCCCTAGTGGTCTGTCCAGTGGCCTGCATGCACTTTTATATTATAAATACTGTTTTTTCTGCCTGGAATTTGGAGATTGCCCATAGCAACCAAAAACTGTCCCTTTATGTCAAAAGTGATTTTAGACCAACTAGAAAACAGTGATAATAAATTATAATCACTTGAAGAATTGAGCGATAGAGATTTGTGGGGAAATTCATCATCAAACACTAAATCTAATGACAGCAACAATTCTGCAAATGAGCAAATTTCAGTGTTTTTGGATTTGATTACATTATTGAATACTTTTTATTATTATTTATTATATTATACATTTTATCATACCCGGGATGTCTACTAGACTCTGGTTTGAACAGATTTAAGAGAGTTGTTCGTAAGAATTGCAGGCCTACTATATAAAATGCCAAATTTCCATGCAAAATAATTGTACCACTTTCAGCACCTAAAATGAGAACTAATCATACCGCCAGGGAGGTTAAGGTCACCGGACTCCTCCCCCCTTCCCCAGGTGCCTCCGTCTGCTAACGCAGGGAAGGGGGGAGGAGTCCGGTGACGCCGAAGTTCTGATTGAACATAACGCGTACATGGTAGGAGCTACGCATGACTTCACCCGCTGCTGCCCTACAGAACTAACGCAATTGTCGGCTTTACATGCTGTGTTTTTATCATCTTTATGTGAGTAGTTTATGTTTGAACACAAAAATTAAATCTTATACATAAGCGGTGAGCACTTAGATCTTTTCTTTCTACCCATGACCTGGTGTCCTTGCTGAGATCTAAGGAGATGTGAGAGAAGTTTATGGTCCATGTTAACCCTTTTGATACCCGCTTACATGACCACCTGTTTGCCATAAGGTGAGAGTGATTAGTTAAACCGGAGGTGGAGGGATTGTCACGCTACTGTGGGAAAAAAATGACTTATGTCAGTGCTACAGTTTGAATTTAAAATGTATTTGTGTGAACTGTGAAGTTAAGTCATGGATTGTGGAAACGAATTAGTGTTGGGTGATTGTATATAGTGTATATCACATTGACCACTGACTAATGCAGAGTTGCAATGCAAGGAGATCAGCTAAAAGTAGTTGGATCTGTATGTGCGTTATAATTAATCGAAATTAGTCAATTAAATGATTAAAAAAATTATCGATTAATCAAACATGAAAATTTGAATCAGTAACAGCCCTTCTATATATATATATATATATATATATATATATATATATATATATATATATATATATATATATATATGTGTGTGTATATATATATATATATATATATGTATATATATATACTGTATATATATATATATATATATACTGTATATATATATACTGTATATATATATACTTTATATATATATATATATATATATATATATATATATATATGTAGAAGGGCTATATATATATCTATTTTACCCCTTTGTTTTATAAGTGATCAGATTCCCTCTGTTCCCAGCTGCGTAAAAGTTGGGGGACTTTCTGATCATTGGAGAAGAGCAGGCTGAGTTCCCAGCACAGCTACAGAATTGACCATGATGTGTTCTCCTGCTTAGTGTGGACAGTTTTAAATAGGAAAGCAGAGGGACTGGCAGGATCACCAGGAATTTCACACAAAGGAAGCAATACAAAGAGGACAGGATACTTTTTCATACAAGTACATGGTACAGCAGCCACATATCAGGAATATGAAATATTGGGTTTGCATACACTTTAAAGGACCAGTTGTGACACTTTGCTTCCTTTACACCACCATACCAGAAGTACCACCCTGTAAGATGCTTTAAAAAGATTGCTTTAGAAAAAACACACTCTATAGAAGCTTACCGCTTGTTCCAATTTGTAAATATGGAATTCTGATATATAAAATTTCATTTTTACAAGTGTAATAAAATACGAGTATTTCTTTTATAAAAACAGAATAAAACAATAGTAGTAATTCCTTCTAGTTTTCCTTTAAGTCAGCCCGCTCTGCACTGATCAGGAATCTGATCCCATCCTGGCTACCCTTGTTAAGCAGATTGCTGAGAGAGCTCAACGTTCCAGACTAATTCAAGTGGGCTCTCTGACATAGTCACAACTGCTCAATACTGTGGCAGCATGGCCGTGTCTGGGGCTGTCAGGGCAAATTGAAGCTGACAGCTCTAAAGTGTTCACATAGATTTCATGTTTCCCTTTTGAGCTTGTACAGTCCGCTAAATCGGGTGATGTCTCAAGGCCATGTAGTACATGACATCCCAGTCTGGAGAAATGTGATTGTCTACAGAGATCGGAAGGGGTATTGCAGCTTTGCAATTCATTAATGGCCCTTAACTCTGTACTTCACATAAATGTATGTCTGGGTAAGATTTGATCATATTCAGTACATTTATGTACTATATGAACGTTTGGACTCTTTACACATACTGGAAGTACAGAAAAATACAGATTATTCTGCCTGCACTGAAATCCCAAGCATTGTTGTCTAGCCCTGTTCAAATTTTTCCTTGCTGGTATAGAGAACTTCTCCTCCTTATGGTATGGAGACGAGGAGAACGGGAGGTGTCAAAGATAGGAAACCATCACCTGTTACCGCGAGTCCGGACGTCTAGACTGTCAAAACTTTGTGATGCTCTCTTCTCTTTAACCACTTCAGCCCCGGACCATTTTGCTGGCCAAAGACCAGAGCACTTTTTTGCGATTCGGCACTGCGTTGTTTTAACTGACAATTGCGCGGTCATGCGACGTGGCTCCCAAACAAAATTGATGTTCTTTTTTTCCCCACAAATAGAGCTTTCTTTTGGTGGTATTTGATCGCCCCTGCGGTTTTTATTTTTTGCACTATAAACAAAAAAAAGCAACAATTTTTTTTTAAAAAAAGCACTATTTTTTACTTTTTGCTATTATAAAAATCCCCCAAAAATATATAAAAAAATTTTTTTTTCCTCAGTTTAGGCCGATAGGTATTCTTCTAAATATTTTTGGTAAAAAAATCGCAATAAGTGTATATTAATTGGTTTGCGCAAAAGTTATAGCGTCTACTAAATAGGGGATAGATTTATGGCTTTTTTATTATAATTTTTTTTTTTTACTAATAGTGGTGGCAATCTGCGATTTTTATCAGGACTGCGACATTATGGCAGACACGTCAGACAATTTTGACACATTTTTGGGACCATTGGCATTTTTACAGCGATCAATGCTATAAAATTGCATTGATTACTGTAAAAATGTCACTGGCAGTGAAGGAGTTAAGTGTGTCCTAGTTTTTGTTCTAACTGAAGGGGGGGAGGGACTGTGCAGGGGAGAATACAGATCGCTGATTCATACACTGTATGAACAGATGATCTGTCTGTTTTCCCCTCAGAGAACCGAAAACTGTGTGTTTACACAGATCCCGGTTCTCCGTGTGCCCCAAGCGATCGCATTGGCTCCGTGGGCGAGCAGGGGGCACGCACACACGCCCCCCTAGTGGCCGTCTATGTTACCGATGTAACATGATGGCTATTCGCGCAGCCTAGCCATGTTACCGCAGTACAACTGCGGCGGCTGGTTGGCATGCGGTTAACCACTTGACCCCCCAGAAGATTTACCCCCCCCCCCCCCCTTCATGACCAGGCCATTTTTTGCAATGCGGCACGTGTTATTTTAACTGACAATTTAGCGGTCATGCAACGTTGTACACAAATTACATTTATGTATTCCCCCCCAAAATAGAAAAAAAAAAAATTTATTTTTACTTTCTGCTATAAATTATATTCAGTAAAAAAAGTTCAAAAATCTAATTTCTTCATAAATTTAGCCCAATATATGCTATATTGCCAAAAGTATTGGGACACCTGCCTTTACATGCACGTGAACTTTAATGGCATCCCAGTCTTAGTCCGTAGGGTTCAATATTGAGTTGGCCCACCCTTTGCAGCTATAACATTCAACTCTTCTGGGAAGGCTGTCCAATGGGCTGGCTGGCTTCCATCCAGCCCAGTTGAAATTGTATCTGTGCCCTGTGCTCATCGAGGTCCCAGCTATGCCAATGCTGGGGGGGGAGGCATGTTTGCTGAGAATCTCTGAGGACTCTAGAGACACTCCCAGTGCCGGCCTATCAAAATGAAGTACAAAGACGATCAGCCAATACAAAATCCATCCCAGCCAACCATCTTTCTCCATGTGAAGGCTCCTGCAGGGGATGTCCATTATTGATAGTAAAGACCTAGACACCAATAAACAAATTCTCCCTGATTTCTTTCCCAAGGCTACATCTGCCTTATGATCTGTGCTTACACTCATTATAAATTGTTCATTACTAATCTTTATGTATTTCTGTAATGGACTTCCTGGTTTGGCTCTTAACTATGGTTTTAGAGGCTAGGAATATAAATGTAATGTATAGGAGCACATTGTAAAGCCACCGGGACTGATTTAAAACGCACATTGTTCTCTTAGTATTTAATGCGGTTAATCTGCCTTTTCTTGTAAATAACCGTGTGTGTATACACATTAACAGTATTAATTATTCAGCCTTTTTTTTTTCAGATGTATTGGTATGAGATGGAAGTTATAGAAGATGGAGAGTGCCTTATGTTCAATACTAGAGATATCTAGACCTATAAGAACCTTTAAAGATAAAGGCTAGTCATAAAAAAAAAAAAAGAGCCCATGTATAAAAAAAAAAACAGCAGCTTTTGCTGAACTACTATGCCTCATTCTGGAGCTGTCCTCTGCAGTACTTCTTCTCCACCACTAGGTGCCATGAGCCTTCAAGTCAGCCTTATTTAACCCACTTCCTGTGAGACCAGACCTGACAAGGAACCGCCCCCTTGAGTCTGAACTCATAGAAGAAAGCTGCAGAGAGTGGTGGCACATAATGGCAGAATTTAGGACTCTTCAGAGGCGGAGGGACATGAAGAGAAAGAGGACTTGTCATGTGACTGGAGCAAAGACCTTCAGAAAAAAAGTGTGTATATCAATATCATTCAATTAATCAAAAATAAATAAATAAATGGGTGTGGAGGGTGCTTAGGATGGGGAAGGGCCATCAGCCCATCCCCGCATGCCAAGGTTCTAGGGGTAATCCTGGACTCTGAACTATCCTTTCAGACTCAAGTCCGATCACTGTCCAAATCTTTCCACCTCAACCTCTGCAACATCCCCAAACATATGCCTATTTCTAACCAATGACAACACAAAGCTCCTAATCCACTCCCTGGTCATCTCTCACCAATACTGCAACTCCCTCCTCATTGTCTTACCTTTACATAGACTATCCCCTCTTCAGTCCATCATGAATGCTGCTGCCAGGCTCATCCACCATACCAACCACTCAGTATCTGCTACTCCTCTCTGCCAATCACTCCATTGGCTGCCACTCACCCAACAAATTCAATTAAAATGTTTAACAACAACGTAAAAAGCCATCCACAACTTGACCCGCAGCTACATCACTAACCTAGTCTCAAAAGAAACAACCTAATCGTTCTCTTTGTTCCTCCCAAGACCTCCTGCTCTTTAGCTCTCTTGTCACCTCCTCCAATGCTCGCCTCCAGCATTTCTCCCGAGCTTCTCCCATCCTATGGAACTTTCTACCCCAATCTGTCTGACTATCTTTAAACTATTTATATTGGCTTACCTTTAAATAGACTATCCCCTCTTCAGTCCATCATGAATACTGCTGTCAGACTCATCCACCTTACAAACCGCTCAGCATCTGCTACTCCTCTCTGCCAATACCTCCCTTGGCTGCCATTCACCCAATTAATTAAATTCAAAATACTAACAATAAGTTACAAAGCCATTCACAACTCTGCCCCCAGCTAAATCACTAGTTTAGTCTCAAATTACCAACCTAATCATCCTCTTCATTCCTCCCAAGACCTCCTGCTCGCTACCTCCCTCATCACTTCCTCCTATACTAGCCTCCAGGACTTTTCCAGAGCCTCTCCCATCCTCTGCAATACCTCTGCAATACCCTTCCCCAATCTGTCCGACTATCTCCAAATCTATCTACTTTTAGGCGATCCCTGAAAACTTTTCTCTTCAGAAAAGCCTACCCCGCCTCCACCTAACAACTGCATTTTTTTTCTTCATCAGCTAATTCCCCACAGTTTTTATCCTTTTGTATCACTTGACCCGCCCTCCTAGACTGTAAGCTCTAACGAGCAGGGCTCTCTGATTCCCCCTGTGTTGAATTGTTTTGTAACTGTACTGTCTGCCCCTATGTTGTAAAGAGCTGAGCAAACTGTTGGCGCTATATAAATCTTGTATAATAATAATAATAATAATTTGCAAAGGCTTCACTTGTCAACCAGCCATCACAGTTTTACTGCAGCAGAATGGCACTGCTGGGCGAAACTATGTTATGTTACATCACTTCTCCCTGTGGCCACTAGGGGCGCGTGCACCCGCTGCTTTCCCCCCAGAGCTGATGCGAGTGTCCGGCTGTCATGGTCACACTGCTGACACTGCTGACACACGGGGAACCGGGATCTGTGTGTGTAAACACACAGTTTCCAGTTCTCTGAGGGGAGAATAGACAGGTCGTCTGTTCATTTAGAGTATGAACAGCGATCTGTCATCTCCCCTACACACTCAGTCCCCTCCCCCGTTCAGTTAGAACGCACACTAGGGAACACAGGTAACCCCTTGATTGCCCCCCAGTGTTAACCCCTTCCCACGCCAGTGACATTTTTACAGTAATCAGTGCATTTTTATAGCACTGATTGCGGTATAAATGCCAATGGTCCCAAAAATGTGTCAAAAGTTTCCAATGAGTCGGCCATAATGTCTCAGTCCCAAAAAAAATGCAGACCTTAGTAAATTCGGTAAAGCTTCACTTTTACAATAAATACCCAATAAACAAAACAAAAAAAAAAAAAACAGCATTTTTGTTTGCACATGATTGGATGGTGGAAGTCAGGAGAGCTCCCCCTCATTTACTAAGCTCTGGAGCAGAGCGCAACTGCAAAAGTGGACAGTCTATTTGCACTTAGTAAATCAACCCCTATGTTTCCTATTATGGAGATTCCCTGTCAAAAGAAGACACAACAGGAAGTGAGTGGAAATCTCCTCCCCTCCTAGGTGTCCATATTTACAGATTTCCCCTCACTTCCTGTTCCTGTGAAAATTGTGATCATTTAGATTTTTTTTTAATTTCCTTTCTGACAATCCAGGGTTTTTATTGCTGTCCATCTTCCAGTTGGGGATATCCATGCTCTCTATTTGCACTGGTGACATTGTCTCCAGTGCAAATATTGACATTGTTTTACAATTTTTGGCTTTAGGTATAGATATTTTAGTAGTTCTTACCAGAATTCAGTCTGTCTGTAAATCAAGTGTTTCCGTGTAATTTCAGGACCACACTAGTCTTTACAAACCGCCTGATCTGATCCGGGGGACAAGCCAAAAATGAGCACATCCAAATATAATTGTCAAAAATCAAACAAATGCTGGAAAAGAGTTTGAAACCTCACTTAATAATTATTTTCTTGTTGGGATTTTGTTAGTCCTATCAATTTTCATAAGCCTATTGCCAATATTAAAATAAATATAACTATTCCAGGCCTGTTGACTCATGGAGACGTGTTTTTTTGCCTATTTAAACAGAAAGTTTGCATAGGCACCTAATACTTTTCTGTAAGTCTGGGATAATTATATATTTTTTTAAACTTTAATACAGGGACTACAGGAACTCATATAAAAACCAAAAGTTTACCAGGTGGACATAAATAGATGAATCTATTTTGAGCATCTTTATTTAGTAACTTAAGTGTTCCTAAACCCAGGACCCTGCATTCACTATATCTGGTCTTCCACAGTACATGGAACATGGTAATGCAATTATCTTAGTAAATATAAACTGCTAAACAACTTATCATCAGCAGTATATAGCAGTCTTCAGTCTAACGTCTGCAGAGTAACCTCTATCAGTGCTTGGTTAAAGCTTGTAGGAGTTTTTATTCTCTCCTTGCTGTCTTATGAGACTGCATGACCCCTGACCCTCTCTCTGGACAGTGCTGGTTGGCCCTGTGCTGATCACATGCACCCTCCTAAGAAAAAAAATTCTCTTGCAATACACACCAAACTGAGCATGTGCAGAGTGACTCCATCGCCTTTGTGTAATCAGGAAATTATTAGGATTTAGTGGAAGAAGGGGAGGATCAGAGAAGACAGGATCAAACAGCCTTTTTACAAAATGCGGAGCATTAACCCCTTAGGTTCCACAGCGAGTATAACAAGCAAGCTTTACAGCATATACAGATTGATTTTACTATTGTGGGTTTAGTAACAAAGTGGTTGCTCCTGGATTCACATGGTTCCAATTAAAGCGTATCTAAACCCAAACGAAAACTGTCATATATTGCAGCTTACTGGTCCTTCAGTGCTGTGACTGCTCTACCTGCAACTTTTGTTGGACAGCTTGTGTTAAAAGAAGTTGTAAAACGAGTAGCATCATCAGGGGAAAATAAAAGAAAAAACTAAATTAAACCAATGCAGCACCACATCAAAGGGCTGGTAAGCTGCAATATAACAAATGGATGCTTTAGGGCTTAGATACACTCTAAGCTCCCCAAAACTCATATGCAAATACTTTTTGAAACTCTGTATTTTCATAGGGATAGGCAAGACCCTCATTGCCCTCAAGACATATTTACCTTCTTCACGTGGCTCAAGTCATGCTCTGCACAATCAGGTGACCTGGAGCACATACTGTAGATAAAAGAACCTTAGGCCTCAGGGATATTTTGCTCAACACCTAAATGAATTTGTTCCTTTAAAAGGTTCTGAATGCCTGGGGGGTAGGAAGGCTCAGCAATCATGTGACCACTATGACTGCCTGTCACAATGGTCGCATGATCGGCAGTACAGCCGGCTACTCAGCATTGCATTTTAGGCCGCGTACACACGCGGGGACTGTTCGCCCAACTGTCGGGGACTGTTCGCCCAACTTTGTCCGTCAAACAGTTTCAGCAAACAGTCCGCTCAAAATTAGCATGGACGGACATGGCCACACACGACGAACGAACAGTTTGCTGAAACCGTGCGCGATGACGTGAACGGCACGTACGACGGGACGAAAAATACGACGTCCTATACACTGCATTATAACTTTCGGCGTGTAAATCCTTTCTGAGCATGCGCGGAACTTAGTTTGACGAACAAGCCTACACACGAGGGGACTGTTCGCTGAAACAAAGTTTCAGCGGACAGTTTTTCGGAAATTCCGAAAAACCTTGTTCAGCGGACTGTTCGCTGAAACTGTCCGCTGAAAGCCCACACACGAGCGGACTGTCCGCCGAAACACTGTTCAGCGGACAAAGTTGGGCGAACAGTCCCCGCGTGTGTACGCGGCCTTAGACTACTAGAAATGTGTGTCTCCTAGTGTCAGGGCTGGACTCAGCCCTTCCTTCTCAAAGCTGGTCGCTCAGCTGTCGGCTAATTGCCAGCTTCTATCTCTCCACAGTGACTCACCTGTTGATGATATCCTGCTCATCAGTACTGCCTACTTAAGCCGTCCTGTCCAGATGATCTCTGCCTTCGCCTTGGTCACATCTCTAGAGACGCTCTCCTGTGTTCCTGTTAAAGACCTGCTTGGCTGACATTCCTTCTGGCTCCAGATCCTGCTTGCTGTTCTACTACAATCATCTCTGGCCCCCTGATGGTTTGGCTTGTCTGACTCTCTGTTTCGGTTCCTGAACTCTGGCTATGTTTTGACTACATTTACTTTGTTTACCTTTTTTTTATTATTATTAAACAAGCGTGATTTAACTGTACTTCTGTCTCAGTCTGATTTATGGTTTCTGACACTGAGTCTGTCAACAGTAATCAAACATTCGGATTAGACATAGAGCATCAGCATAGTGCAGTTGGTTCCCATAAGCCCCACAGTTGTACTGCAGAGACCATTCCCATAGGTCCTACTGTCATAGCACACAGACCTTTCCCATAAGCACTACAGTCATAGTGCAAAGACCCTTCCCATAAGTCCCACAGGCGTACTGCAGAGACCATTTACATAAGTCCTACTGTCATAGCACACAGACCCCTCCCATAAGTCCTACAGTCATAGTGCAAGGACCATTCCCACAAGTCCTACTGTCACAGTTTATAGACCTTTTCTATAAGTCCTACAGTCGTAGTGCAAAGACCCTTCCCATAAGCCCCACAGTTGTACTGCAGAGACCATTCGCATAAGCCATACTGTCATGCTACACATACCCTTTCTATAATTAATACAGTCATAGTGCACAGACCCTTTCCAGAAGTCCTACAGTATAGTAGTGCAAACACCCTTCTCATAAGTCCTACTGTCTTAGTGCATTGATCCTTCCCAGCAGCCCCAGAGTTCTTGTGCACAGATTTACTTCAGAGTCACAGTGCACAGACCCCTTAAGTTCATATTCGAGACCCTTCCCACTAAGCTCAGTCCGTGTCCTGCTAAGTTAGAGCAGCAACTGGACAGGAGTTTGCTGGACCTTAAGTTAGTGAATGTATAGCACCTTATTGGCAGAGACAACGTGCCCCCCTTACTCCCAGAACCAGTTGCTAAACCCAGCCCATACATATCCCTTTATTTTTTTGATTGCAAAGATTTTTACCCAATAGCTATTATGTTTTTCATACCAAAAGATGGAGCCAATCTTTCATGAACTTTACTTTGTTGCAGTTATTGATAACATAATGACAAATGCATCATTCTTTACTTGCTTCTAAGTAACATGGATTGTTAGATCTTGTAAAGAGACAACTTGGCATTTGATGTAACTGTTTTAAAATTCTAATTACATTGATTTCATTGTAGTAAACAAATGTTCTCTGTATCTGCAATAAAGATAAAAAACTTTATAAATTATTCTTTTGTTGCTTAAATAGAGTGAGGAATATGCTGTGAGTTACAGTAAATGTCAATATAAAATCCTTTTAATCAAGCTGTGCTAAAATGGTTTTAAAAGGGGAGGTGGGTTGTACATAATAATGCATGGTATCAAATGTAATTATTTTTCACAATTAAATGCTGTAACAGAAGAGTACGCCAGTGGGATTTTTTAAGAGCTCATTTCTATTTAGAGAAAGTCTGGCATAGTTAATATAGTCATACTACTACTAGTAGCACCAGGTGCCTGCTAGGGGCCATAAAGCTGAACTCCAGGATAAGCAAATATTGTCTAAATACAAAAGTCATGCATATTCTTTGGTGTGTTTTGTGTATTTCTTCCAGATGGGTACAGTAATCCAGTGTGAAACTTTCCCTCTTTGTAGGACCATCCTGTGAGTTCCGACGGACTTCCCGGTCTTGCTCACACGCGAACGGACTAAGTCGTTCGAAAGTCCGTTAATTTTGAACGTGATGACATACAACGGGACTAAAAAAGGAAGTTCAATAGCCAATAGCCAAAAGCTTCCCTTGCGTTGTATTTGGTCCGTCAGACCAGCATACAGACTAATGGTTTTCCCGATAGGAATTGAGTCCGTCGGACAGATTTGAAACATGTTCTTTTTCTAGGTCCGTCTGATTTTATTTTTTTTTTAAGAAAAACGATCGGATTATCCCTCACACGTTCGGAATGTCTGATGGACTGATTCCGTTGAAACTAGTCTGCCAGAAAGTCCGGTCGTGTGTACGCGGCATTAATGGAACAAAACTAACTGAATGCAACCAATTTCCATAAAAACATACACTGTAAATAAATTTAAAAAATCTTAAAAATAAAGGATGGAAAGAGTTGTTTCTTTTTTTAAGTCAAATTTGCCACTTCAGTGAATTTCGCCAATGGCAAAACTTGTGATTTTGGGGCAAAATCAATATTACTGAGATTGTGCTGCTCATTCCTATTTAAGAACTGATTATGTCTGCAGACTGAAATAGAAAGGTCATTTGTAATAACGTTAAAATACAAAATGGCTTGTGTAGTACTTAAACCCTATAAATCCCAGTTATTGCGACGTATGTTTTCCTCTTCTACAAGCCCATTATTTGGGGTGGTTTTGTGCTTTAGTAAAGATGAACTCAATTGATATTAGCATTTTATTTCCTTCTATAGAGTAAGCTGCGCTTCAAACCTAATTATTGTTAGGGTGAAAGGTTGCCTGGCAAAGCTACAATATAGAAGCCAGCTAGATATGCTCAAACGCCCCTACGTGTACTGTCTCCTCAGATCAATCCTCGTGCTAATGACAACTGATACCTTCATATGTGATTACCAACCAGCTCCATCTTTTTATGAGCCGAGACTCCCTGGAATCATAGTTATTGATCTTTTTAATAGAAGCCAGGAAAAATGAAATTACTTGGGCGTCTTGTAAAAAAAAAAAATTATATATATATATATATATATATATATATATATATATATATATATATATATATAAAATGAATGAAAACAGAGAAGTTATGGAAGATGTTTTATTATTTATTTTTTGTTTTACAAGAAATGACTATTTTAATCAACAGAAATGATTGCTTTCAAAATATTTTGTGGCATTCCATTACATGCTTCTACAAAATGTAGTTACTACACAGCTTTGTAAGCGACATTATGCATCAAACTACAGACAACAGCAAAAGTATGGCATGTCTTTAGCCCAGTTTCCTTTATAACAGCAACTAGAGATGGATTCAAAATAAAAGAATAAAGAATACAAAGAACAGTAAATAAAATAAAATAAACTACTCTAAAGGCACCCCCTCAAAAAATAAAATTAAACAAAATTTTCTAAAAAAAAACAAAAAAAAAAAAACGTTTTTCCTCCCCAGGAATTTAAATTTAAATCTCAATGAGCCTAATTAACGATTTCACAATAATTTAGCCCAAATCACTCTACCCAATTTAAGAGTACCGGCGAGGAGATTCAGAAATACCAAAGAGAGTAATTACAATCAATGGTATTACTGTGTAACCAGGTACTGGCTAGAGACAGAGAAAGTAATTTTAGAACATTGTACTGCAGTTGCTCTCCCTGCTCCCACTGAGCTATTTTGATGAATAGGTTAATGCTATCTCACTTCCAACCAGCAAAGGGAGCTAACAAGCAAAGGTAACTCAAGAAACTTGGATGGTGACCACACAGCACTATGAGAGATATAGTTTGGAGGAAGGATCCTACTATGGAGGTCAAAGGGCAAGTGGACTACGATTCCCAGGAGGAAGACTGTTAGGAGGAGGTGAAAAGAGCTTAATTTTCCCAAGCTGTAGATCAAAGGACTTCCTCTTGTTGCAGGCTGGAGGAGTGCACACCTCTGCTATTGTGTGCACACACACTTGCCTGCTACCACCGGTGACCGGGGGCTGAGGGCTGGAGTGCTGAGATGGAAGAATTGATAACAGTAAGCAAGTCTTAACCTGGGTCATTACTTGCTGGGACTGGTGCGAGGCTGAGGCAGTGATTGCTCAACAGCTACTAGCAGAGACTGAGACTAGAGAGACTTACCATCTAACTAGTGGTTTGAATCACTGCATGCAGAATTAAAAAGGACTGTACTTATGTGCACCACCTTAAAGTCTGGGTCCCAAACACTAGCCAACTGAAGCCTCAGAGCTAAAGTCTGTATACCAACCAAGTGCTTTACAGGAACTTTGCCCTGGTTACTCATAGTCAGAGGTACATTTTAGGGAGCTACATATAACATCATAGTCTTTACTTAGATTGCACTCTTAAGAAGGTATAGGCTACTGGTTGCAGAAGACTTTCTGTGGGATTATTTATTTTCTGCTATCACTGTTTGTTGCTGTGTTGACTTTGCTTATTTGATGCATTATTCTATTCTAAACTGATATAGCCTAGAAATTCCACTGATCAGTGTGCTGTGAGTAAATTACTCTTTAATTTGCTAATTTATGTATGGGTTGCCATTTACCTTAAACTGTGATATATTGACAGTCAATTGGTCTGGTCTCTATTCTTTAGTACCCTTACAATGCCCATTTGTGTAACCAGGTGTGCCAAAGGGGTCGAGGTTGTTCAGTGAGTCGAGGCAAGGAACAGAGAACCCAAAATACCAAGTGACTCCTACAGGGGTAGTGCTACAATTAGTTAAAGGATTAAGGATAAGTACAGTTTTTACATGTGTGCCGTGGTTTCCATTCAATTCAAAACCTGTAGGATCTTTTGATGGGCTGGCTTCCCTTTTAAAGAAATCTTACAGTTTAGCATGCATCAGTACAGAGTACATAATTTATGCAGATTTCACTTACAGGCTTAGCGGTGCCAGACAGGCTATATCTTCTAGAGAGCATGTTGGGGAAAGGGAGGAGATGGAAAGGTGCACTTAACCTTTTCATTTTACCAATTGCATTTCTTTATTGATAGTTTCTCAAGGGCATACTCCATTAAAGAAGTTTTTGCTACAAATGCACAGGTCACATACAGTCCCCTCAACCAGTAACTGAGTTTCCGTTCCCTGCCCAGCTGCTTCCTGCTGCATACCACTGTTTACTCCCAACTGGCAAGTCCTCTTTGTGATGCTGTGAATACTCAGTTGAACCCATAGACCTTGATTTCTCTTGTCATTACTGGAAAGAGGAGGACCAGCCAGGTGGAGGTAAGCATTGTGACAGGATGTGACCTGATAGGGTACCAGAACAATTTGTTTTGAAAGAGGGTGGTGGTTTAGAATAGCTCAGTGAAAGGTAGCAAAAGGGTAGGAAAAGTAAAAAAAAGTTATCAAAAACGTTCTTGTCCTTTAACCACTTGACCTCCGGAAGATTGACCATGACCAGGCCATTTTTTGGGATACGACACTGCGTTACTTTAACTGACAATTGTGAGGTCATGCAACGCAGTACCTAAATTAAATTTATGTAATTTTTTTCCTACAAATGGAGCTTTCTTTTCTTAGTATTTTATCACCACTGTGTTTTTATTTTTTGCGCTATAAACAAAAAAATACAGATAATTTGGGGTAAATATTTTTTTTTACTTTCTGCTATAAAGGAGCTGTCAATGCAAGTGAAACAGGCCATTGTAAGGCTTCAAAAACAAATCCATCAGAGAGATAGCAGCAACATTAGGAGTTGTAGTTTGGTACATTCTAAGGAAAAAGCTCAGCAACATGAAAAGGCCTGGAATTCCATGGAAGACAACAGTGGTGAATGATAGCAAGATCCTCTCTATGGTAAAGAAAGAAACATTCACAATATCCGGACAAGTGAAGGACACTCTCCAGGAGGTGGGCAAATCATTGTCAAAGTCTACAATCAAAAGAAGACTTCAGGAGAGCAAATACAGAGGGTTCACCACAAGGTGCAAACCATTCATAAGCCTGAAGAATAGAAAAGGCATATTAGACTTTGCCAAAAAACATCTAAAAAAGCCAGACCCGCTCTGGAAAAGCATTATTTGCATGCATTAAACTAAGATTCAACTGTACCAGAATGACGGGAAGAAAAAAGTGTGCAGAAGGCTTGGAACAGCTCATGATCCAAAGCACACAACGTCATCTGTAAAACATGATGGAGGCAGTGTGATGACATGGCTATGCATGGCTTCCAGTGGCACTGGGTCATTGGTGTTTATTGTTGATGTGACAGAAGACAGAAGCAGCTGGATGAATTCTGCTGTGTTTAGAGATATACTGTCAGCCCAGATGCAGCCAAATGCAGCAAAGGTGGATGGCGCTTCACAGTACAGATGGACAATGATCCAAAACACACTGCAAAAGCAACCATGGAGATTTTATAGGAAAAGAAGTGGAATATTCTGCAATGGCCGAGTCAATCACCTGATCTCAACCCACTTACTGAAGGCAAAACTAAAGGCAGAAAGGCAAACAAAGAACAACTGGAGACAGCAGCAGTTAGAGCCTGGCAAAGTGTCAGAAAGGAGGAAACCCAGTCTCTGGTAATATCCATGGGTTCCAGACTTCAGGCAGTCATTGCCAGTAAAGGATTCTCAACACAATATAAAAAATGAACATTTTATGTATCATCATATTAATTTGTCCAATTACATTTGAGTAATTGAAAATGGGGGGACTGTGAGAGCCAAAAGTATGAAAATTGTACCTGTATCCAAATATATATGGACCTAACTGTATATACACACTTTATTACCAAAAGTATTGTGACGCCTGCCTTTACACACACATGAACTTTAATGGCATCTAAGGCCGCGTACACACGCGGGGACTGTTCGCCCAACTTTGTCCGCTGTACAGTGTTTCGGCGGACAGTCCGCCCGTGTGTGGGCTTTCAGCGGACAGTTTCAGCGAACAGTTTGCTGAACAAGGTTTTTCGGAATTTCCGAAAAACTGTCCGCTGAAACTTGGTTTCAGCGAACAGTCCCCTCGTGTGTAGGCTTGTTCGTCAAACTAAGTTCCGCGCATGCTCAGAAAGGATTTACACGCCGAAAGTTGTAATGCAGTGTATAGGACGTTGTATTTTCCATCCCGTCGTACGTGCCGTTCACGTCATCGCGCACGGTTTCAGCAAACTGTTCGTTCGTCGTGTGTGGCCATGTCCGTCCATGCTAATTTTGAGCGGACTGTTTGCCGAAACTGTTTGACGGACAAAGTTGGGCGAACAGTCCCCGCGTGTGTACGCGGCCCCAGTCTTAGTCCGTAGGGTTCAATATTGCGTTGGCCACCCTTTGCAGCTATAACAGTTTCAACTCTTCTGGGAAGGCTGTACACAAGGATTAGGAGTGTGTCTATGGGAATGTTTGACCATTCTTTCAGAAGCGCATTTGTGAGATCAGGCACCGGTGTTGGATGAGAAGGCCTGGCTCGCACTCTCCACTCTAATTCATCCCAAAGGTGTTCTATTGGGTTGAGGTTAGGACTCTGTGCAGGCCAGTCAAGTTCCTCCACCCCAAAGCGCTCCTCCACACTATATTGCCAAACGTATTGGGCCACCCCTCCAAATCATTTGGTGGATGGGTGATTATGTGGTTGTTTTTCAGGGGTGAGCTGAAAATTTTAAAACCTGTTATCCAACATTTGTCCTTGAAAAATATGACAAATGTCTGATGGAGCATACACACGGTTGGATTTTCCAACAGCCTATAATCACACATTTCCCGTCAGAAAATCCGATCGTGTGTACAAGGCTTAAAGGCATCAGCATACCAAGACATTTTGGACTTCATGTTCCCAACTTTGTGGGAACAGTTTGGGGAGATATATAAATTTATATAATTATAAATAAACAAATAAGAACATTTTTGTTAACAATGTACCACTTATTGTTTTTACTTTTCCTCACCATTTTTTCATTAATGTTCTTTTACTAGATTTTTTTTTGGCTGCAGCAAATATTGATATTATCTGTATGTTCAAATGTAAAATATTACATTCTTTCTTTTTTTTTTTCTATTAATATTAAATTAAAGAATCAAAAAAAAAAAAAATTCCAGAGGTAATCAAATACCACCAAAATTAAGCTCTATTTGTATGAAAAAAATGATATAGATTTAATTTGCATACGGTGTTGCATGATGGCACAATTGCCAGGTAAAGTAGCACTGAATTGCAAAAAATGGCCTGATCATGAAGAGGGATAAAACCCTTACGGAGGTCAAGTGGTTAAATCTGTCAAGCTATAAATATCAGCTAGCACAGCACTGAAAACGGAGAATAATTGCCTGGTAATGAAGGGGTATTACAGGTTGGTACCCAAGTGGTTAAATAAGACATCAATAAAAATCACCTTAGAAAACGCTGAATGTGATTTCCTGCTGGAGAGAGCAGGAAAAAAATGCCATTTTTATTAGTGTTTACACAAAACATTTGACTACCAGTTTTGCTTAGCAGGGAAGCGTAACCTTCTTTATAAGAACAGCTGGCAGCCAAAATACATTTTTTTTTTCCTTGTGTGATCTTAAAATAACTTTAATAAACTGCTAACTTCCTCCTGTGGCAGGTTCGCCATCAATCACCTCCGCGGCAGCTTAAACTCCATCCCGGTATAAATCTACGAGGGTAATCAGCCACTTTCGCAAGGAAATTGGTTCGATCCTAGGCGTTTGAAGTCGCGGGATGAATCACCTCGCTCCCTATAAGACAAATCTCTTTTCAAGGGCCACTTTCTTAAAGAATTTTTAATACACTCGGTGAGGACAGCTTCATAGGAAACAATAATAGTTTAATCTGAAGAAGAAGAAAAAAATGCCTTCCTGAAACCTATCGGCCCCTGGTTTTTTTTTTCAGGTTGTTGGAGCGAGCCAAAGAAAATGAGCCGTAGCCTGCGCCAAGTACAAGCTGTTATGTTAGATTTTTTAGCTCAATACCCTCTTCACCTATTAAAGGCAGTCATGAGAGACTACTTCAGTGTTTTTATTCCCCTCATAAAGACGACTTCCTGTCTTTGCTCTTTGCGCTTCTATAGCAAGACGTCCTGAGAGGAATCTGTTGGCAGGCCGAACCTTGTTGTGGACTCAGGCCTACTATCTGTCAGACAAATAAACTCTTTCTTACGGTATATGGCTGAGGGAAATTGCCGGTGACTGGGTGTAATTTACAGAAAGTAGCTCAGGGATTAGCCTGTAACTAGTAAAGCGTTTCTGTCTCCGATATGCCGGCAGACATTTTGTGTGGCGAGGACATGTTAAGAATGCTAGCTACTCAAAAGTGTTTTTTTCCTCATTTTTGTTTTTATTTATACAAAAAATATTTAGACCCCTTTCACACTGAGCTGCCCCGGCGTGAGCTGTGCTATTTGGCCGCTAGCAGGGGTGGTTTTAACCCCCCCACTAGCAGCCGGAAAGGGGTTAAATCTGCCTCCAAAACGCAACTACAGCGGGGCTTTGCCGGTGGTATCACAGCACTGCCCCATTGTTTTCAATGGGCAGGAGCGGTGGTGGAGCGGTGGACAGGGGCGTACCAATATGGGGGCGGGGGGTCCGGTCCGCCCCAGGTGCCACACTTTGGGGGGGTGTCAGTGGCCAAGTGACTTTGATATGGGGGTGCATTCCGCACCGAAGTCGGGGTGACACCATCAGATCATCTCAAGGGCATCCCTGCTGTCTCTGGTTGCTCATTTTAGAACACCCCCATGCCATGGCCACAATGGACTGTTCCAGACTATTCAGTGAGTGACTGTATTCCCTCCTGCTAGCTCCGCCTCCACCCACCACTGCTGCTGCCTGTGTGTGTCTGTCTCATCTCTCTCCGCTGGGGTGGCTGCTTCCACACAGTGAATACAGAGTCCTCCCTAGCCGACTGAGAGCCTGAGGTGGTGAGCAGGGGGGAGGGGGGATTGATGTAAGAAGAGGCTGCAGCCTGCAGAATTGTGTCTACCCCTGTGCTGGTCTAAGGTGGGGGGGGGGGGGGGTCAGTGACTGTGATTGCAATGTCCACCACTCCCTCCCCCTGCCATGTGTATTGTGTAGCTGTCTGACCTGATTGGGGGGGTTGATGTAAGAAGGGGCTGGAGGAGTGTGTCTACCCCTGCCATGTGCTGGTCTGGGGGGGTCAGGGTGATTGCTGTGTCCCCCTCCCCCTCCCATGTGTATAGTGTAGCTGACCTGATGGGGTCGGGGGGATTTCAGTATCCAGATATGTCCTATATACAGGGTGCAGAATCCAGATATGTCCTATATACAGGGCGCAGAATGCAGATATGTGCTATATACAGGGCGCAGAATGCAGATTTGTGCTATATACAGGGCTCAGAATGCAGATATGTGCTATATACAGGGCGCAGAATGCAGATATGTCCTATATACAGGGTGCAGATATGTCCTATATACAGGGTGCAGATATGTCCTATATACAGGGTGCAGATATGTCCTATATACAGGGTACAGATATGTCCTATATACAGGGTGCAGATATGTCCCATATACATGGCGCAGAATGTAGATATGTGCTATATACAGGGTGCAGATATGTCCTATATACAGGGCGCAGAATGCAGATATGTCCTATATACAGGGTGCAGATATGTCCTATATACAGGGTGCAGATATGTGCTATATACGGGGTGCAGATATGTCCTATATACAGGGCGCAGAATGCAGATATGTCCTATATACAGGGTGCAGATATGTCCTATATACAGGGCGCAGAATGCAGATATGTCCTATATACAGGGTGCAGATATGTGCTATATACAGGGTGCAGATATGTCCTATATACAGGGCGCAGAATGCAGATATGTCCTATATACAGGGTGCAGATATGTCCTATATACAGGGTGCAGATATGTCCTATATACAGGGCGCAGATATGTCCTATATACAGGGCGCAGAATGCAGATATGTCCTATATACAGGGTGCAGATATGTCCTATATACAGGGTGCAGATATGTTCTATATACAGGGCGCAGAATGCAGATATATCCTATATACAGGGTGCAGATATGTCCTATATACAGGGTGCAGATATGTCCTATATACAGGGTGCAGAATGCAGATATGTGCTATATACAGGGTACAGATATGTCCTATATACAGGGTGCAGAATGCAGATATGTCCTATATACAGGGTGCAGATATGTCCTATATACAGGGTGCAGATATGTCCCATATACAGGGTGCAGAATGCAGATATGTGCTATATACAGGGTGCAGAATGCAGATATGTCATATATACAGGGTACAGATATGTCCTATGTACAGGGTACAGAATGCAGATATGTCCTATATACAGGGTACAGATATGTCCTATATACAGGGTACAGATATGTCCTATATACAGGGTACAGATATGTCCTATATACAGGGTGCAGAATGCAGATATGTCTTATATACAGGGTACAGAATGCAGATATGTCTTATATACAGGGTGCAGAATCCAGGCGTGTGCTGTATACAATAAATATTCTTGAGAAAATGGAAAATAAATTGTGGGTGTTTTTTCATTTTAAATGGGGGGGGGGGGGTGCCAGATGTAGGATCCGCCCCGGGTGCCAAATGCTCTAGGTACGCCCCTGGCGGTGGAGAAGCGGTGGAGGAGCAGTCGAGGAGCGGGTTATTCACTGCTCCTACACCACTGCAAAGAAGCTGCTGACAGGACTTTTTGTGACGCCCTGCCAGCTCAGCGCCTCAGTATCAAAGCACTTGGGCTTTCACACTGGGTTTGCAGCTGAGGCTTTTTTCAGCTGTAGTGCCTGAAAAACGCCTCAGTGTGAAAGGGGTCTTAACCAATTTAAAGCGGAGTTCCACCCTGAAATTTTGTTTTCAGAATCGGAATCCTCTAAACCTATAAAAAACATTTGGAGGAAATTTTTTTTTATACTTACAGAATCGCCCTGTTGCTATGTAGTCACTGTAACTTCCTGGTCCACGGAGCTCCTCGTCACTTCGCTCGCGCGCCTGGGAAATGTGTCATGATTTCCCAGGAATCTGTAGGCAGTACTGTGATGTTGCCATAACAATGGGGCGGGACCTTCCTCCGTCAACGCCTGCTGTAATGGCAACTTTAGAAACTTGGTTACCTAGCATGCACCTCTCCAAAGCTAATACAGGAAGAGATATCGATTGGGTTTCAGATGCCCACAATCATGATGGCAATGGCCACAACAGGAGGGACAAATTTGTGAGCATTATATTTATATTTTAGCAACATTCACTATTAACCTTGTATAATCGTTTTTTAATGCATACATTATGCTCGGACCAACAAAAAAAAAAATGTGTTCGGAACTCCGCTTTAGGGTCCACCCACTGCTGCAAAAATGCAATCCAGCAGCTACACATACTGCAGCTGCTGACTTTTAATAATAGGACACTTACCTGTCCTGTAGTTCAGTAATGTCGGCACCGCATGTTTCCATAAGCTGTCGGGTGCTGCCATCACCATAGCCAGTAAGGCTTATGGCTTCACGCCGGGTCCCTACTGCACATGCGTGAGGCACCCGCACTCCCCTACTGGCCTGGCGGCAGGGGAAGGAGGAGGGAGCCAAGCGGTGATGCCAACGGGTGCAGTCGAGACTCCCGGAAGTAGGGACAGGATACCTGTCAAAGGCAGGTATCCGCTCCCCCCTGAAAAGTGCCAAATGTGGCACTGGAGAGGGGAAGGAGACAAATGAGCGTAAATCCCACTTTAAGGACCGGAAGATTTTCTCTCTTAACCACTTTCAGATCTGACAATTGCGCGGTTGTGCAACGTGGCTCCCAAAAAAAATTGACGTCCTTTTTTCCCCACATATAGAGCTTTCTTTTGGTGGTATTTGATCACCCCTGTGTTTTTTTATTTTAAATATAGAGCGACAATTTTGAAAAAAAAGCATTATTTTTTACTTTTTGTTATAATAAATGTCCCCCAAAAATATATATAAAAAATGTTTCCCTCAATTTAGGCCGATACGTATTTCTTCTACATATTTTTGGTAAAAAAAAATCTCAATAAGTGAATATTGATTGGTTTGCACAAAAGTTATATTTTTAGTAATAATTTTTTTTTTTTACTAGTAATGGCGGCGATCAGCGATTTTTATTGTGACTGCGACATTATGGTGGACACATCAGACATTTTTGACACATTTTTGGGACCATTGTCATTTATACAGCAATCACTGCTATACAAATGCAGTGATTCCTGTGTAAATGACACTGGCAGTGAAGAGGTTAACCAGTGGGTGGCAGTGTAGGGGTTAAGTGTTCCTAGGAGCGTGTTACTAACTGTGGGGGGCTGGGCTTTGTTTTAGTGAACACTGATCTCTGCTCCAATCACATGGAGCAGAGATCAGCGTCACTTGTTGCTAGGCAGAATGGGTAGATGCTGTTTACAACGGCATCTCCTCGTTCAGCCACCCCGTGAGATGATCGCGGGTATGCCCGTGGCGATCGAGTCCGCGGGACCCACGACCGGACTCACGGGGGGTCCCGACCGGCGACGCGCTCACGATGGCAGGGCGGCATTTAAAACTGGACGTACCTGTACGCCAATATGCCTGCCCGTGCCATTCTGCCGACGTACATCGGCATGCGCCAGTCGGGAAGGGGTTAATGACCAGGCCATTTTAACTGACAATTGCACCGTCATACGGCGCTGTACCCAAACAAAATTGATGTCCTTTTTTTCCCCACAAATAGAGATTTCTTTTGGGGGTACTTGATCACCTCTGCGGTTTTTATTTTTTGCACTATAAACAAAAAAAGACAGACAATTTTGAAAAAAACACCATATTTTTTACTTTTTGCGATAATAAATACCCCCAAAAAATAAAAACAAATGTTTTCATCAGTTTAAGCCGATATGTATTCTTCTACATATTTTTTGTTAAAAAAAATCGCTAAAGGCATATATTGATTGGTTTGTGCAAAAGTTCTAATGTCTACAAAATAGAGAAATATTTATGGCATTTTTATTATAAATGTTTTTTTACTAGTAATTGCGGCGATGAGCAATTTTTAGTGGTACTACGACATTGCGGTGGACAGATTGGACACTTTTTGGGACCAGTGAAACTTATACAGCGATCAATGCTATAAAAATGCACTGATTACAGTATAAATGACACTGGCAGGGAAGGGGTTTACACTAGGGGGAAATCATGGATTTAAATGTGTTCCCTAGGTAGATTTTTCTAACTGTGTGGGGAGGGGACTGACAGGGAGTACAGAGAGATTGCTGTTCCTGATCACTAGGAACAGACGATCTCTCTCTACTCCCCTGACAGAACGGGGGTCTGTTTGTTTACATTGACAGATCCCCATTCTGGCTCTCTGTGGAACGATCGCGGGTGGCCGGCAAATATCGCAGGCCGCTAGCCACGCGCATCAGCTCCCCATGCACCAGTCACATCACACCGGGGAAGGAAAATTTTCACTTAGGGGTGTACTCGCTTTTGTTGCCAGTGGTTTAGACATTAATGGCTGTGTGTTATGTGTGCTGTCTGTTTGGTCCTGGTCCTCCTGACCAGCCCCCATGGCCCTCCTGGCCTGGGATGCAGATCCATGCAATTCCAAGTCTCGGGGCTGGATAGCCCGAGGCGAAGTAACTGCAGGGACAGGCCTGACTGGATATTGAGGCCTGAGGATTCAAAGGTGGTCCGGTGCCGTCTCATCTAAGGAGAGGCCCAGCAACTGGAGAAGCATCCAGGGGAGGATTCTTGAGGAGGAAGCCATGCACAAGGCTGGTTTCTCTGAAGGAGCCTGGAGGCTCATTTGAAGGACACTTCATGGACTTACATTCATACGGTATCGCCGGACTAGCTGAGAGATACTGGTACCGTATGATAGTTCTCTAAATTTGTCTATGACCCTCGGTTACACTCAAGTCTGTGGCAGAGACTTTTCTCAAGTAATTCACGCTCAAGTCTGTGGCAGAGACTTTTCTCAAGTAATTCAAATCCACGTCTGTGGCAGAGACTTCGCTTTACTTAACACCCTACCGGCTGCTAGGCCTAGTAAGAGGAGGTCTATCCTGAGGTTGTGAGAGTCCAGCTGTGACACGGTTATTCTCTGGATTTCTTCTATAAGAGACTTTCTATTTTTTGCAGTCCAAAAGTACCTGAACTTTCTCTAAACCCTCTACCCTTCATTAAGAGACTGTTTATCTTCTAAATAAATAACCCAAAAGAAGATCAAGTGTCAGTCTATGCATCTCTTTGGGCCATCTACCACGGGAAACCCTAGACGGAGACGAGGTCAAAAAGGTAACGGTAAGCCCAATAAAACCAGCAGCTCCTTCGGGGGTCAGTGCTACATATATATTTTATCACATACGTTTTGCAATCATTCTTAATGGCACCCCCCATGCATTGGCACCTGCGACATGGTTTTTATGGGCGCCCGACCTGCAGCACCATTCAGATAGGTATGCGTAGTGTGTAAGAAAAAAAAGGTTGGGGACTTCTTTTCTCATGTTTCCCCCAGATACAGCAGCCCACCCAAACGAATGGGCTGCTGTCCCCGAGAAGTGTGCGGAAACGTGCCGCACATATGGGAACCAGGGCTGAGCTATATAATCAATCTCTACTTAGTAAACCACAATGTATGTGGATATTTTCCTCGGTCCCTGAATGACCCCCATTGCACAGACATTAACCTTTCTATACCCACCACCTCTGGGAGGGAAACCTTTGTAAATTGTGGAAAAGATTCAATGTAAAAATAAACGGGGAATGCCAATACACATGCATTCTTGTACATGTGAATGAAGACAGAGGAAATTTCATTTGTTCCACTCCCTGATCCAGCCTGTACAGACATAAACATTACAAGTGAAACGTGAAGAGCGTACAGCTGCCAACTTATGTCTATACAGCTTCACATGGAGCCTGGTAAGAGGCACAGAATGTACAGACAGAAGTCTCACCTGCTACATATAACATTTCCTGCTTGTTGTGTTACAGTGCTACTAGCAGTGTACTAAACGTAGAACCAGAGATACGCGTCGTTTGATAATTAAAGTGTTACTAAACCAACAGTAAAATCAGTCTGTATATGCAGTAAAGCATGCTTGTTATACTCGCTGTAGAACGGGTTAAAGAGGAAGTAAAGGCAATTTTTTTTTTTTTAAACACACCCTGTAAGGCAAAGGCATAATGAGCTACATAGCATACTAGCTCATTATGAATAACTTACCTGAGAACAAAGCCCCCGAAGCGGTCCTCCGTCTTCCTCTTCCCCGCTGCCATGGATCTCCGAGTGACTTCCGGGTCTCGCGGTTCCAGCGCTGTGATTCGCCGGAGCCGCGATGACGTCACTCCCGCGCATGAGCACGGGAGCCGACACTCGCGGCATTTCGCCACAATCTGCGGCCTGCCCCAGTGCGCCTGCACGCCGCTGTCTACGGTGCATGCGCCGTAGACAGCGGTGGCTGTCTTCGGGTAAATACCTATACGGTTTAGGAGATATTTCTGGGACCTACAGGTAAGCCTTAATCTAGGCTTACCTGTAGGTCAAAGTTGGTTGTAAGGGTTTACAACCACTTTAATCGTCTGCATTGTGTAAAAAGGTTATTTGATCCTGCCTTCTCTGAGCCTCCCCTTCTTCCACTGTTCCCATTCCATGTTCTGATAAGACAGCCTTTGATGTCACTCTGCGCATGCTCAGTTTGGTGTGTATTGCTAGAATTTTTTTTTCTTTATTGGGAGCGTGCATGTGATCAACACAGGGCCAATTGCCACTGTCTAGACCAGTGGTCATCAACCCTGTCCTCAGGGCCCACTAACAGGCCAGGTTTTATGTATTACCTTGGGGGAGATGCAGACTAGAATACTGCCATCCCTGAGCAGCAAATGATATCACCTGTGATGTATTTCAGTTATCTTGCAAACCTGGCCTCTTAGTGGGCCCTGAGGACAGGGTTGATGACCACTGGTCTAGACAGAGGGTCAGGGGTCCTGCAGCCTTTATAGGACAGTCACAGTAGAATGAAACCTCCTCCTACAAGCTTTAACCAGACACTGATGAAAGTCACGAGACTGCTATATACTGGTGATGAGAAAAGGTATTTAGCAGTTTATATTTACTAAAATAATTGCATTTACATGTTTTGTGTACTGTGGGAGACCAGTTATAGTGAATGCAGAGTCCTGGGTTTAGTAACACTTTATGCCTTGGAACTCTTTAAATATTTCAATTTCGGGCACTTTCACCATCTTCCTGCCCAGGCCAATTTTCAGCATTCAGTGCTGTCGCATTTTGAATGACAATTGCTCGGTCATGCAACACTGACTGTACTCAAATCAAATCTTTATCATTTTCTACACACAAATAGAGCTTTCTTTTGGTGGTATGTAATTACGCTGAGTTTTTTATTTCTTTCTAAAAAAACTTAGAATTTTTTTTTCTTAGTTTCTGTCAGCAAATTTTTTAAATAAGTAATTTTTCTCCTACACTGAAGGGCACTGATGAGGCTGCACTGAAGGGCATTGATGGGATGGTACTGATGAGGAGGCATTAATATGCAGCACTAATTGGCACTGATAGGTGGCACTGATATGCAGCACTGATAAGCACTGATAGGCTGGACTGATGAGTACTGATAAGCGGCACTGATGGGCAATGATAGGCAGCACTTATGGGCAATAATAGGTTGCACTGATGGGCGGCACTGATGGGAACTGATTGGCACTGAAAGGTAGCACTGATTGGCATAACTGATGGGCACAGATTGGTGTCACTGATGGGCACAGACTGGTGTCACCGATGGGCACAGTATGGCATCACTGATGGGCATTGTTGGGGCTGCATAGTAATCAGGGCACTGATGATCAGCCCCCTGTTTAACTTTACATGCTTTTTCTATGAGAACAGTGGCAGCTGGTGCTCAATTTTTTTGAGGTGGGGGCACAAACAAACTAAAACATTCTGAAAAATACTGAAAAAAACTCTCAATTGCAGTTTCACTGTACCATCAATTGCAGCCACTGTGCCCCAAAAAAAAACAGCCAATGCGCCTCATAAAATGCATCCACTGTGCCCATCATATGCAGCCTGTGATCATCATATGAAGCCTCTGTGCCCATCATATGCATCCTGTACCCATCATATGCAGCCTCTGTGCCCATCATATGCAGCCTGTGCCTATCATATGCAGCCTCTGTGTCCATTATATGCAGCCTGTGCCTATCACATGCAGCCTCTGTGCTCATCATATACAGCCTGTGCCCATCATATGGAGCCTCTGTGCCCATTATGCAACCTGTGCCCATCATACAGCCTCTGTGCCCACCATATGCAACCTGTGCCCTTCATATGCAGCCAATGTGCCCTTCATATGCAGCCAACATGCCCAGCATATGCAGCCACTGTGACCCCCCGCTTGCCATCTGACCGACACACACTTACTCCATCCTGGTGGCAGCGGCGAGCTCCTGTGTCCTCCATGGTTCTCTGTCCTCCCGTGTGTGTCTTCTCCCATTCTGTTCAGGGCGCCTGTGCCTTCAGCCAATCAGCTGACGGGTATTAGATCCGGGCCTCCTGATTGACTGAGAGGCAGTTCAGTGTTGGAAAAGCAAAGATTAATTTGCTAACACACCTATCTGGACTGTGAGCACAATGCTTTGCGTTCGCAGTCCACCTTATGTTAAACCTATTAGAGCCTATGGCTCTAATCAGGTGCTTCAAAGAAACACCCCCGCCCCACTGGAATTCAGGCACCCGGCATCCAAAAAGGGGCTGGACGCCTGAATAGGGGGTGGCTACAGCACCCATGGATAGATTTGTATCCATTCTACACAGAGGGAGCGGCGTGGCAGACGGGGCGGCACCTGTTTGCCCTTAATGGACGCACCACCACTGTAGGAGAAGATGCCGCTTATAAGCTCTCCTCCTCTCATGCTCTGTCAGTGTGAGAGAGGAAAAGCCGATAAACAGCACTACCTTGTTTACATGTGTTCGGCTGTGAGATGGGGGGCGCGCAATCGCGGCTATACTGGGTGTTGTCATGTTTGTCCCAGAATGAGTGCCGCACCGTTCCGCCATCATTTTACGGTGGGTGGGCGGGAAGTGGTTAAGTAAGAAGAGTGTCAAAATCAATGCCCACATCCTGCAACTGCTCATTTTCCCAGAATAAGAGAAGAATTTACAAAAAAATGACTCAACGTCATCATTATTATCAAACAGGTTAGCTCTCTAGAAATCACGCGGAACATCATTTGAGCTTTTAACCCAGCTTCAAACATGGACCCTTTTTCGGGCAGCTTTTTAAAGCACTTCAAGAACAACTGGGGATGTAATTCCAGTCAATGGCTTGACTTACTAAAGGCATATAGACTAAGGTGACCAGATTTTTTAAATGAAATCCGGGGACATTTTTTTTTTTTTACATTGGAAAATGGTAAACCATTTTATAAGCATATTACCCTCAAATGATATATGCAGTGTATGTGGTATGTGTTTATAGAATAATTGTATGTTATATATACGTTATTTCTGAAACTCATTTCATACCAGCCCCATAGCATTATTATACCAGCCCAACCCCATAGCATCATTATATTCTTGTTCATAAAAGGGAAAACCATGCATTTTAAAGCACAACCTGTTCAGTGCCCAGCAGCCCAGCCTTACCTGTGATCAGAGCATAGCGAGCGAGGAGAGGAGATGGATTATACAGAGCAGGGACCTCCTGTTTACCCCACACGGCCGCTGTCCTCAGGCGAAGTCCCGCCTCATATGACAGACATGACCAGTGTGCTGCCTATCATAGGAGCCAGCCCAGGAGGTAGGACTTCACCCGACAGCTGAGTAAGCGGGAGATCCCCGCTCTACATAATCCGGTGGCGCTTGCCCCCTCCCTGTGCGAGACACCCTAGTGGGACCCATGATAGGGCTGGCCTTGTGCACCCCCCCTCCCTGCACCAGCGAGTGGTGCACCCGCCTAGGATCGTCCCTGAATCCGGGGACAAAACCAGAACAGACGGGGACTGTCCCCAAAAATCGGGGACGTCTGGTCACCCTAATATAGACTGTGTACTTTCCAAGTGCATTTGTTAGGTAAATTTAGGTTGCTCACTGTTGTCAGGAAAGACTATCCAGCCGACGGAATGGCTCTTCTAGACAGCGTCCTGTGTATAGGCACAGGCTAATTCATGTTCTTGTTCATGCAAATAGGAGTTGTGCGCACATATTTGTGCGCATGTACACACATCTGTTGCTCACTCACACGCATCTGTTGCTCATATTGATCCCAAGCAGGCTATTTAAACTGAGCCTGTACTATGCTTCAGTGCTGTCTTGTCTACAGCATTCCTGTGCATACCTGCAACCTGTGAATCTGCATCTGAATACTGTTATTGACCCGGCTTGGCTTGACTACTCCTGCAATCTGCATGCATTGATCCGAGTTTGCCTCTGACCACACTTCTGCCTGTTTCCCTTGCTGCTGCTCCACTTATCTGTTACTGACTTGGTCTGCATCCTGACATTTCTTCTGTCTACGCATCTGTACCTGATCCATCTGCGTGTGTATGACCCAGTTCATCTGACCCGCTTCTGTCTCCATTGCTGCTGGACTGCCTGCTATGAGCCTCTGCTGATATTCCACTTTTGTCCATCCAGCACTGCTGCTGTGGGGTCTATTGATGGTCTTCCCCCGCTTGTTCCCGAGAGTCCATCCAGCCCTGTGCCTAATAAGACCAATAGGCACTTGTGCCACTCTGCACTCCTGCCCTACCTGTCTGCTCTATCAGGGGCCCCAAGTCAGAGGTGTAAGAGACCCTTCCTCCCCATGTCCGTCTCTTCCATCATATACGTGACAACTGTATTCCGTGCAGCTACCATTGACTAGTTAGGTCTGCTCAGTGTTCTCAGCTGCTGCTAGTCTGTTTGTTCCCTCTCCTGTAGTGAAAAGCTGTGGCAACTTTCTGTATCATATGTGTAGAGCTATGTAGATGGCAGCATGAATATTTATACCACCCTGGCCAATCCAAGGGAGCTCTGGGCCCTGGAGGCATCCTGGGAGACTGTATATATTCATATTCTCTGAGCACACTGGGCTCATGGTCTTTTCCTGGAGAGGGTTAGTCCAGCCTGGAGGACTTGATGCCCTCCAGGGTATTACTGCCATGTGCTTGCTGTTTGCGAGGCCTCACGAGAGCTGACTGAGGGGCTGTCTGCTGAAGATCTAGTCTGGTATTGCTGGAGAAAAGTTTTGCTTGGAAGTTGGAAGGAGGCAACCAACTGTCCCTGGACCTTTTTGTGAGTACAGATGGTTCTGAGAGACTTTTGGGTTGCTGCCAACCCTCTGGTACTAGAAAGTCAGCTCTGTGTTTGCTAAAGGGGACGTCGGCTGGTGTCCTGAGAACCTCAGCCTGTTTAGTTCTCTGTGAAGGGACTCTTCTCTTGCTGCTCTAAAAGAAAGTAGCCTGTGTGGCGTTAACTGCTTCTATTCCAAAGCCTGCTTCATATGCAAGTACTTCTGCTTCAGCTGTACAGAAAGGAGTTTATTGTCCTCAACTTGTACATAGTTTCTATTTTTGGAGTATCCCACTCAATTCCCTCAACCCTATCCAAGTTCTCCAAAAATTAAAACAACACCCCTAGCTGGGTTATTGAGGAAAATAGTGACTGTTTTCAAGTGTCTGGCTGTGGGACAATCCACTGAAGAAGAACCTGGGCAAAAGTTCAGCGGCTCCTACGAGAGTAGCGCTACACATGTTATTGGTTATTCATTGCAAAGTGAAGCTTCACCTCCTTTACTAAGGTCTGGAGCAACTGCACTTGCATAGTACTTAGTCTATTTGCTTTTAGTAAATCAACCCAATTGTGATGCTCCACTGCAGATGCACCTACCAGCACAATCCCAGCCCTAGGTTTCAGCCTCTAAAGTGGTTGTTTCATCACCACCAACACAATGGTAAAAAAGATAAAGTAGCCACGCTAGTAGATAAAAGCCACCATTAAAGTGTCACTAAACCCAGGACCCTTCATTCACTATATCTGGTCTCCTACAGTGCAGAGAACACATGAATGCAATTATTTGAGTAAATATAAACTGCTAAATAGCTTTTCTCATCAGCAGTATATAGCAGTCCTATGACTTATATTAATGTCCAGCCAACCACTGGTTAAAGCTTGTAGGAGGAGTTTTTTGACTCTCCTATGAGACTGCAAGACCTCTGACCCTCTGTCTGGACAGTGCTGGTTGACCCTGTGCTGATCACATGCACTCTCCCAAGAAAAAACAACAACTTTCTATTAGGGCTGTGGAAATGAAAGATTAATTCCTTGATTAATTTTTTTGATCGCTCAAAATTCTTTTGATCTTTTCTTAGCTCTCCGCCGGCTTCCGGGTCTTCAGGGAGTTCCGTCGGAGATCCGGTGACATCACGGACATCGACGTCACTAGACTCCTCCCCCTTCCCCAAATGCCTCTGTCTGCTAATGAAAGGGAAGGGGGGAGGAGTCCGGTGACGTCGAAGTTCTGATTGAACATAACGCGCATGGGGGAAGAACTACGCATGACGTCACCCGCTGCTGCCCTACGGAACTAACATGATTGTCAGCTTTACATCCTGTGTTTTTATCATCTTTATGTGAGTAGTTTGTGTTTGAACACAAAAATGTAATCTTATACTTAAGTGGTGAGCACTTAGATCTTTTCTTTCTACCCATGACCTGGCGTCCTTGCTGAGATCTAAAGAGACGTGAGAGAAGTTTATGGTCCGTGTTAACCCTTTTGATTCCTGCTTTTTAACCCTTTTGATACCTATAAGGTGAGAGTGATTAGTTAGACTGGAGGTGGAGGGATTGTCATGCTACTGTGCAAAACAAAATTACTTACGTCAGTGCTACAGTTTGAATTTAAAATGTATTTGTGTGAACTGTGAAGTTAAGTCAATGATTGTGGAAACTAACTAGTGTCTAGTTATCTAGTAACTAGTTAGTGTCTAGTAACTAGTGGTGATTGTATATAGTGCTAACCACATTTACCACTGACTAATGCAGAGTTGCAATGCAAGGAGATCAGCTAAAAGTTCTTGGATCTGTATGTGCATTATAATTCATCGAAATTAGTCGATTGATCGATTAAAAAGAAATCGATTGATTAATCGAACATGAAAATTTTAATCAGTAACAGCCCTACTTTCTATCAATACTGCATATACAGAATGATTTTACTGTTGTGGGTTTAGTAACGCTTTAAGGCAGGGATCCTCAAACTACGGCCCTCCAGCTGTTGCGAAACTACACATCCCATGAGGCATTGTAAAACTCTGACATTCACAGACATGACAAGGCATGATGGGAATTGTAGTTCCTGAACAACTGGAGGGCCGTAGTTTGAGGACCCCTGCTTTAAGGTTTATTGCAGCTTAATTCTATGTATGTTTTTTTTTTGTTTGCATAGTTACATTGGTCGAGCTTGGACCAATGTTATTATGCATGTTTCATACTTGGACAATCCCTGTGGAAACACAGAATCACTGTAGTAGCCCCCACTACTACAATCATAGCCGGCATCTTCTGGGTCCGTGCACAGGTGCCATTCAGAGAAGGTCGTGCATTTTTCTCAATGAATGCAAAATGTTCTCCTATTGGACGAAGTGGAGAGGCAGCTGCTCAGCACGGGACACAGAAGACAGAGAGGATCGCTATAATAGTGGCAGCTACTACAATGATTCTCTGCTTCCACAGATATGCAAAATAAATACCTGGAATTCATCTTAAAACAATCCAGTGCATGAGAGACCACCTGGACTCCACCCAATAACATGTTCCATTAGCAATGAGCTTATACTAGAGTTATGCTCATTGTATGAAATGCATAGAGGGTGCAGCCCAGGTGACCTCTCTTGCACTGGATTGTTTTAAGCTGAATTCCAGGTACGGTAAAACCTTAGATTGTGAGTAACTTGGTCTGCGAGTGTTTTACAAGACAAGCAAAATTGTTTTATACATTTTTTTTTTATAACAACACAAGTTTATTGGTACATGGTACAGTAACAAGTTGCATTTTTAAGTACATGCGGTAACTAAGAGCAGTAACAGGCAGAAGTAGCTCCATAGCCAAAAGGAGAAAAACACACAGGTCAAGTCTATGAGCATCATATCATTAAACACAGCAAGAAATCACGAAGACTGTATTACAAAAAGGGAGGGAAGAAACCACTATTATACATTAGTACAGGTCATCCGGGAAAATCAGGATATTACAGTATGGCTAGCCTACACAAGTGTCCGGGTCATTGAGCCAACTATCCCAGATCTTATTGAATTTAGTTGGGCAGCCCCTATGTGCATAGATAACTTTCTTCAATGGCAAAGTTAGGTTAACCTCCGCTACCTAATCTCTAAGCGACGGAGTCTCCGGTCGCATCCATAGCCTGGCAAGCAATTTCCGAGCACAAAATAAGGTTTCTTGAACAAAAGCAGCATTTGATGGGCCCGCCGGGACGCCCAGCTCAAGGCCTAAGAGACAAGCCTTGGGGTCCACCTGAAGGGGGGAGCCCATGTGATCGTGGAGAAATTGAACCACCTGTAGCCAAAAGGTCTGAACGTCTGGGCATGACCACACCAAATGATAGAAAGTGCTCGGGAGACATCCACAGTGCGGACACCCTGGTTCCAGGGAGGGTTTGTATTTGCGAATTCTGGCCGGGGTAAGATATGATTTGTGTATGATGTACAGTTGAGTCAGTCTGTCCGTTATTCTGGAGGAAACTAACTTGACCCCATCTAAGATCTCCTCCCATGCCTCACTCTCAAGCGGACCCACGTCTTCCTCCCACCGATATCTCGCCGCCTCCGCAAGTCTGGCTACCGTCCGTCTCCTAAGATAGTCGTATAGGGTGGAAATTAACTTCGTGGGCTCCTCCCCAATTATCACACCCACTACTGACAGTTCTTGGGGATCCGGGAATCCCCTCACAAATTGGGCCCGGAGGGCATGGGATAGCTGAGCATAAGAAAAGGCCATGCACTGGGGAAGCTCAAACTCACCCCGCAGCGCCTGGAAGCTACGTACCCCCAACGGGGTGATGACCTGATACAGGTACACCACCCCCCTGGAGGCCCACAGACCCGCCCCCGGCAATCCCCTAAGCTCCTCCAACTGAGAATTAAACCATAGGGGAGTATGGGAATGCACCCAATCCGCCCCTAACATTTTCTGCGCAATTTCCCATATCCGTCTATGCTGAAGCAGCAAAGGGGCACGTCTCCGCGCCCTCCCGTCGGGCCCCTTCCCCCGAAACAAAACCTGAAGGGGGGAGTGGGTGCGACTATGAGGCATGCCACATAGCAGTGCTTGGTATCTGGCAGCGTCCATTTTATGTAGGTGAAAAAAGTGAGAGAGCTGGGCAGCGATGTAGTATGCATGGAAATCGGGGAGCGCAGCTCCTCCCATGTTGGTAGGATTCTTTAGTACGTTCCATGCCAATTTATGCCTACCAGAGCCCCAGATAAAGGAATTAAGGATAGTATCTATGGTTTTAAAACATTTGAGGGGGATAAGAGCGGGCGCCTGCCAGAATTTATAGAGGAACTTGGGCAGCAGAATCATTTTGGTTAAGTTTATTCTACCCATTACTCCGAGGGGAAGTCTGGCCCAGGACTGAGTTTTAGTTTTCAGATATAGAATCAGGGGTTCGATGTTTTGGACTATGTAGTCATAGGGTTCTCTGGTAATCTGGACTCCAAGGTATTGTATGGAAGACACCCTGCACAGTGGGAGTAAGGCCACGTCACGTTCCGGTGGAGATAGATCGATGGGGAGGATTAGCGATTTCGCCCAATTAATAGTAAGGCCCGAGTGTTTACCAAATTCTGTAATGGTATGGAGGGCAGCTCTCAGCGAGGGCCCCTCATCTTCCAGATAGAGGAGCACATCATCGGCGTACATGCTCACCGTCTCCGCGACGGGCCCCGCACGAAGGCCCCTAACAAGGGTATTAGACCTAAGGGATATAGCCACCGGTTCCACCGCTAGGGCATATAGAAGCGGGGATAGGGGGCATCCCTGCCTGGTCCCCCGCCCCAAAGGAAAAGGACCAGACAGGCAACCATTCACCGCCACCCGTGCCTCCGGGAAAAAATAAAGGATCTTGACCCATTTCAAAAAAATTGGCCCAAACCCAAACCGGCCAAGGCATTCCCACAAATACCCCCACTCCACAGAGTCGAATGCCTTGGCCGCGTCTAATGCCACCACAACCCTGGAATCCCCATTGTCGTGGGAAGCCTGTAAGTTCATGTGAAGCCTGCGGATATTCATTGCCGTATTTTTACCGGGCATGAAACCCGTTTGGTCAGGGTGGATAAGGGACAAGATATGGGGACATAACCAGGATGCTAAAATTTTTGCTAAGATCTTAATGTCCACCTGTAACAGCGATATCGGGTGATATGAGTCGGGTCGGTTGGGATCTTTATTTGGTTTGGGAATAACTATAATTGTTGCTTGTCGTAAGGTGTCTGGGAGGGATTCTGACTCAAAAAGGTAATTATATAGATTTAGTAGCTCGGGGGCCAATACCTCAGAATAAGCCGCATAGAAATCCAGCGGCAAACCATCGTGCCCAGGCGCCTGGGACGTTGCCAAGGATGAGAGCGCCAGCTCAACCTCCTCCAGCTTAAACGGAGCCTCCAGATCCGCGATCTGGGCCACCGAAAGCTGGGGAAAGAGAACAGCCTGCAAAAAGTCCCGGGTCTCCTGAGGCGTGACCTCCACACGAGAGGCGTAGAGATCAGCGTAGTAGGACCTGAACATCTCCGCAACGCTCTCCGGATCAGAGACAATAGTTCCCCGCTCATCCAGCAGCGACACCACTACCGGCGGCCTCGCATCCTGATGAGCAAGATACGCCAGCAATTTACCCGCTCTCTCACCCTGCTCAAAAATCCGTTGTTGCGTAAAAAAATGCTTTCTCCTAGCCTGTTCAAAGTGTAATTGATCTAAAACACGAGTTTGGAGCCTGAGAGCCGAGGCGTTCTCCGCACTAGGGTGCAGTACAAACTCCCGGGTAACAGCCTCCAAGCGCTCTTCTGCCTGACTAAGTGTAAGTTTAGAGGAGCTTTTTAACCTGTTAATGCGCCTGATCAGAGTGGAACGCGCATGGATCTTAAATGCCTCCCAGACACTGCCACCAGTCGCCGTTCCCCTATTAGCCGTAAAGAAATGAGTCCATTCTGCCGACAGGTCCTCCTGTTCCCCCAGCGCCTTCAGCCAAAAGGGATTGAGGCGCCAGACCCGAGGTCCAGTCTGCTGGGCCAGCGTAAAGGTAGCCCAGCACGGAGCATGATCCGATAGGGATCTCGCACAGAACCCCGCGTCTTCCAAATAAGGGAGGAGAACGCTGGACGTCAAAATGAAATCTATGCGGGACATGGTAGAGTGCGTGGCCGAGAAGCATGTGAACGCCTGAGTCGTGGGATATCTGTAACGCCACACATCAGTTAATGAAAACTCCCTGAGGGTGCGGCTTAACCTAGACTCCGTCTGGGCCGGAGGCGCGGAACCACCCGGCAGTCTATCCATGTAGGGGTTAAGGGCTACATTAAAATCCCCAAGCCATATGGCAGGGATATTCGGGTGCTGAGCCATATAAGAGAGTCCCTCAGACACGATAGTAGGGAGGTGGTATGTAGATTGCAAGAAGTAGATAGCGTCTGCCTTGTATAGTGCACTGTAGAAAAACAAACTGGCCCTGGGGATCTGTTCGTAAATCAATCAACTGAAAATGCATGGTTTTCGCTATGAGCACAGACACGCCCCGGGAATAGGAGGTGTGGGTCGCATGGTACGCCCAGCCAACCCACGGTCTCCTAAGCGCCAGCTGAAGCCGGCCCGTAACATGAGTTTCCACAAGCACTATAACATCAGCTCTGTATGATTTAAGGCAAGTAAAAACGGCCGTACGTTTAAGCTTATCCCTGATACCCCGGACGTTCCACGTCAGAAACTTGATCGGAGCCATAAGAGATTAGTGCTAAGACCAGGTAGCAGACGGGGCAGACCGGACCCCAGAATTGAGTCCACTCCTCGCCCTCCCCCCACCAACCACCCTCCCATCTGTGAACATAGAAATACATTGCACTGTACCATATATGCAGTAATCAACCAAAAAATAAACATAAACTCAAACCCCAAACACAACCCCCCTCCCCCCACCCAGCTCTCAGCCCCCCTAACTGGGTTGGAGCATACATCCCCAAATTGCCAAACTATAGTCCGTACCCCCTGCATCGAAGGCGTCCAGCGCAACCTCCTCCCCTCGCCTGGATTATTCGATTCCGCAGGGGGACAGACTAGGCACATAACCATACACGGGGCGGTCACTCGCTGCATAAGGTTCAGGGAGTAGGCCGCCGGACAGGGCCGTAGAACAGGGGACACGGCCTCCGCCCCCGGTATCAATGTAGAAAAAAAATCATTAGAGAAAAAGGGGAAAAGAAAAAAAAAAAAACAATCCAAACACAGCACGGCGATCAGCTATGATCATAAAAAGGTGAACACAAGAGGGAAAGATGGGAGAAGGAGAAAGGGAACACAGACAAGTAAAAGAACAGAGGGAGAGCCTGCTTCTGGCCTAGTTACAGTTATAGCACAAGGCCTGTTGGCCTTTGGGAGGCATAGGGACACAGCACCGAATCCGCCAGATTCACATAGATAGTCCCAGAGGAGAGGAAAGTAGGCAGATATGAGGACATCCGATTGAACTGGGACAGACTCAGTTTATGCAAAAGTACACAGGGCGAAACGGTCTATAGTAGTGGGTACAGCCAAACAGGTCCGCAGGTGTCAGTAGGTTGGCGTGCGAGAACAGTCAGTGTAGCCCAGGTACCAGCCGGTAAAGCCGTACTCCCAGCAGCAGGGATACAGTCTAGGGAAGGAAGCCAGAAGCAGCGGCATAGGATAGAACAGCTTACCACCACGAAACAACATGTCGAAGCATCCGCTAGGCCCGGCGATTCCTATCAGCCTCCCTCCTCTCCAGCCACTCCACTGCCTGCGTCGGGTCATCAAAGAAGTGTGCTCGGTCCTCTCCCAGAACTCGGAGTCTTGCCGGGTACATCATCGCATATTTGAGGTGGTGGGTGCGCAGTCGCCGCTTGACCTCGGCGAAATGAGCCCGTTGTTTCTGAACTTCTGCAGAAAAGTCTGGGAAAGCCATGACATGACTCGCTTGGTAGGGGATGTTGCCCTTTTCTCTACTCAGTCTCAGAACAGCGTCTCTGTCACAGTAGTTGAGGAACTTGGCAATGAGTGTGCGAGGTGGTGCGCCTTCCGGCGGGCGCCTCGCGGGCATACGATGTGCCCTCTCGACTATGAAGGTGGTAGAAAAGGCTTCCCGTCCGTAAGTGTCGATCAGGAGCCTCTCAACAAAAGTAGGTGGATTGGGTCCCTCCGCACCCTCCGGCAGGCTTATAAAACGAATGTTCGACCTGCGTGATCTATTTTCAAGATCATCTTGCTTTTGGGCAAGAAGCTGAAGTTGGCGCCTCACCTCTTCATGGGAATGCTGGAGTGGGTGCAGCACATCTTCCGTCCGGCCGATCCGTTCCTCCGTCTCCTTCACCCGGTCCTTAAGTTTAGACATATCCTGTCTAATGAGGGATATGTCGACCCTGACCTCCTCAATTTTTGTGGTAAGGGAGGACTGGCAGGCAGAGATAGCTTCCAAAACCTTGTCGGTGTCATTCGCCGCTGGTTGAGAAGCGGAGGGTAAGGAGGCGCCATCTTGAGCAGAGTCTCTGTCTTGCCTGCGGTACTTATCCAGAGAGGTCACCGCCGCGCCGTGCTTTTTCGTAGGCGACATGTCAGGATAGGAGATGGGATCTCAATCCACCGATCCCCGTTAGTTTCAGGCCGTTACCGAAACACAGGATGACTGTACAGGATAGACTGGGAGCGGAGCAGTCCTCACGTGCGACCTACTCCATCGCCGTCCAGGCCACGCCCGTTTTATACATTTTAACATGATAAAAGAGCAAGGTCTTGCTATACGTGTAGCGTCACGTCACAACTGAGTATAAATGCCATGACTTTTGATCTGACTTGCAAGACCCCAAGTCACATGACATGAAATCCCATGTTAGGCAATGAGAGCTGTCTTAATTAGCACTACTGAAGTCACTCTGACTTTAGAAAAGGTTCCTGTACTACTTCAAGGCAACTTATATCCGACTTGTGCCTATAGACTTTAATGGAAGTTTGCCTCCAAGTCCTTATCTTAATTGATGCGATTTGGATCCGACTTTACAGGAAGATTACCCAGACATTCCCCAAAGTTGCCTTGAAGTTGCTCGTAAGCTGCCCCGAAGTTGCCTCAAAAGTGCCTCGAAGTTGCCTGGCAAATCTGTGCCAACTTTCAGGTTTGCAGCAGTGTGAACTGCTTCTCTTCTCTTTTATATTCTGTAGCTCTTGTGCAGGTTCATTTATTTTATTTTTACAGTACACTTTAAACAGTATTTTGTATTGTTGTAGTGGAACTTGTGGAACGAATCATCTGAGTTTCCATTAATACTTATGGGGAAATTCGCTTTGATATACGAGTGCTTTGGATTACAAGCATGTTTCCGGAATGAATCATGCTCACAATCCAAGGTTTTACTGTATTTATTTTGCATAGATATTGGTCCATTTCTGTGGAAGCAGATAATCACTGTAGTAGCTGCCACTTTGCTCTACTTTAATCTTTAACACTAATTTGCTTAGCTTAATCGGCTCCATGCAGTTACCCTAGCTGGGATATTGCTACTTTCATGTGCACTGTTTCCATCTTCTACGATATTTAATTTAAAAAATTTAAGTAGAAGGTAACAGCGAATGCTCTGTTATAAGTAAGGTAGACATTGTCCCATTACGCAGACAAATGCTGATAACCGTGTCCCAAGTCATGACATCATTAGCGGCAATAATAACATTCACAATTCCGATTTCCAAACGGATGTTGAGGAGGGAGGAGATGATGCTAACACCGGTGATAATAGGGAGGATGACCTTAAATTAGATTTGAAGGTGCTTTTATCAGGGCAACATTCCACTGGCGAGTATCCAGCGATGAATTGAATTCACAAAGATGTATCGATAATAATGTGACTCCGAGTGATTGTGACACACTGCTTAAAACAAGAGTGCAAGATCAGGTAACTAATATTACAAGAAATAGTTAAATTTGGTCAAACGCAGAGAGATCAGATTATTAAGAAGTTAATGATAGGACTTGCAAATATTACCATGTAATGTATTTTTTCCCAAAATGTTACATATAAACCCAACCCTTGGCTTCAGGTAATGGGGTGGGTGGTTTTTAGCAGTTGCTGTTTGTAATGAATAAACAATTGAACACTTTTTGCCAGAGCGTTGCATACCTTGTTAATTATACAGTAAAATCTTAAAAGCGACCTTTCAGTAATTTTACATGTTTTCTTGAATACATTTCATGCAGTACAGAACATTATTGTTTTAATCTGTAACATTTATCATCAAAAAGCAGTCAACGAGCACCAGTCAAGTGACTGTAGCAATACCATTGTAGGAGTCGCTGATGTCCCAGTTCCCCACTGCTGCACAGCCAGTCACATCGCATTTTCCTTCATTCACTCCAAATCAAAGTTGGAGTCCTTCGCTTGTTTTTGTTGTTTTTTTTTTATTAGGGGATGATAACTTGGATAGGGTTAAGGAATTATGGGATGCCCAACTTGAAAATGTTCAAACACAGAACCAGGAAACTTCCTCCCTATTTAAAAAAGTTCTTTTTCCTTCCACCTGCATAAACTTGGTTTCTACTGTACAGCCCCTGCTGCTCACCCCTGTTGGAACTGGACATTGCTAGTTCAGCAAAGGCCCATTACAGGCAGGAGCTCTCAGTTCCTTGACAAAAGTAGCACAGTTTTAGTAAACAGCATGACATCTTTCCTTCTGCTTCCCTAAGGCCACTGATCCCAGCTGCACTTGCTTGTAGAAATACTAGCCCACTTGGTTGCCACCAGCCACACCTGGCTAATCTTCCCCCCAGTCCCCCCAACTGACTTTCTGCCCCAGTCCTGCCCACCTGGCACACACACACTTGGAGACCTACCAGGGCAATATTAGATGAAAACTTGGCACTATGCGGTGTTCAAGAAAGCACGGTAACATCTGACAGCCTTTCCCCTTGTTTTGTACCTGCACCGTGCTGATCTACTCATTGTCTTTACTTGCTCCTTCCTGCTGCCTCTCTGGCATGAATCCCTCCACTGCCCCCTGTGTTAAGATCCCTCCAGGCCAGCCTTCCTGAGCATTCAGCCCGAGGCAACCCCCTGGGTAAGTGGTCCCTCAAGGGCCACTGACAGCCTCTCCTCACCACTGCTTTTCCATCTTCCACTTGACTCCCCCTGCTGGCATGGCTCAGGTCTATTTATGCAGATCCCAGTTCCCTGCCAAACCACTGCTGGGGATCAGTTGAGAGCCCATAAATATTCAAGGCAGCCCCTCCTAACCCCCGACCTCTAGTTCTAGAAGGTTCTCCAACCTGGCCTCTAGATACCAGGGGGAGACACCAGAGAGCTGCCAGGATGAGTCATCCAGCCCTGGCCTCTAATAGCTCTGACTCAATTCAGTGACTCAGGTTCAGTCGTGGCCAAAAATATGCTTTTACCTACTCTCACTTCTATCAACACAAACTAGAGGGTGCTACATGACTTTGGCCAGGAAATGCGGTAGAGTATGGTAGATTGATGTCATCAGTCTGCTGCAAGGAATATATTTTTAGTATCATCCAGACTAAAATGTTGTAACTATATAAAAATGTCACCAAAGAACAGAACAGAGTCAGAGGTGAATCCCAACCCCAGTTTTCTTCTTAAAGTGGACCTTCAGTCATTTTTTCAATCTTCCATCAATTAAATCTTCTACCCTTGTTGTTTTAACTTTGGATAGTAAAATATTTATTTTTCTGCCAGTAAATACCTTATACGGCCCACTTCCTGTTTCTTGTCTGGTCATTAGCATAGGCTTATGACATCATGCACAGCTCTCTCTCTCTCACTCTAGTGACAGTTTGCCCGGAAGGGAAGGGGGTGAATTATAAGAGGGAGAATGAGAGCTGCAGGACTGCAGAGCTGCAGGTGTGCCTCTGTGTTTCTGTGTAAATCCAGGAAGTAAACATGCAGCAGCTTCAACTGCCCACAGTTAAAATGGCTGTAGCCAGACTTAGTGGAGGGAGATTTCTGCAGCATATTTGGCAAATACAGAATCAAATTATATGTAAAATAACATGCAAAGTGGTTGGAGGGAAGCTTCAGAATGGCAAATATGTTTTTATTACAAATTATGTGAGCAGACTGCAGTTCCTCTTTAATCTATTGCCTGATAGTTTTAGAAATAAAAAAGCAGCTTTCACTGCAATACTCATCTTCTCCCTGGAGTTGTCCTATGAGGACTCACTGCTCCACGGTCCACCGCCGGTCCTCTTCCTGGTTAAGTGACACCATGCTTCCTACAAACCAATTCCTTTGAGTCTACAATATCATGAACCCACCTCCTGGGGTGCATTATCACAATTTCCTGAACTTACGGTACAATGCTGCAGAGAACAGCACTGATATCATTACAGCATCACAGGGCCACCCATCGTTAAACAATAACCCAGAAGGAAGAAGGACCCTGTGCCTTCTGTCACCAGCCAGAAGACATCTAAAAAAAAGAAAAAAAAAAAATATTCAAGAAATACATGCATGGGGGGAATGTCTTTGCTGTGGTGGTGTGGTGGGGAGGAGTAGGGGGTTGAAATGTTAATGTGTTTTCTACAAGTATTACGTTTAAGTTGTTATTATAAAATTCACCTAATTAATATATATATATATATATATATATATATATATATATATATATATTTAAATTGTAGACACACAAATGCATGAATATAGTGAAAGAAGTCCACCAGACTTTGGATGAACCTGTTTCTTCCTAAAGCACCTGTAAGAACAAGGAGATTATTCTCAGAATACATGGAGTACATGGATACAGGGGAGCGTGCTAGATGGGAGCACTATAGCAATGCATGGATGAATTACTGAAACCCTGAAAGGTTGGGCTGTGTGTCTGCACCCATCGCAAGGCTTTTCAGTCTCAACAGAAATGTTCCAATAAATGGAGGGCTTAGAGCAATTCATCCCAAATGTTGCTTTATTTATTTGAAAGTAATATTGTATATACTTATTTCACATACTAATCAACTGATATAGGAAATTCAAATAGCTGTATGTCAGCATGGCCTGCTAAGCCCCTTCATAACCCAAGATCATTGATGCCTAGATACCCAGGACAAATTCTGAAGCATCAGTTGGCTTGACAATAACTCTTTTACTAATTTTCATATCTAATATACAGTTTTGCATATACAATATAGATTTGTATATATTTTTTTAATTATACAGGTTGTCCCAAAAGTCACCATACATAGGAAAATGGGAAGTTGTAGCTACAGTATTTCACAAAAGTGAGTACACCCCTCACATTTTTGTAAATATTTTATAATATCTTTTCATGTGACAACACTAAAGAAATTACACTTTACTACAATGTAAAGTAGTGAGTGTACAGCTTGTATAACAGTGTAAATTTGCTGTCCCCTCAAAATAACTCAACACACAGCCATTAATGTCTAAACCGCTGGCAACAAAAGTGAGTACACCCCTAAGTGAAAATGTCCAAATTGGGGCCAAAGTTTACATATTTTGTGTGACCACCATTATTGTCCAGCACTGCCTTAACCCTCTTGGGCATGGAGTTCACCAGATCTTCACAGGTTGCCACTGGAGTCCTCTTCCACTCCTCCATGATGACATCACACAGCTGGTGGATGTTAGAGACCTTGCGCTCCTACCCCTCCCATTTGAGGATGCCCCACAGATGCTCAATAGGGTTTAGTTCTGGAGACATGCTTGGCCAGTCCATCACCTTTACCCTCAGCTTCTTTAGCAAGGCAGAGATTATCTTGGAGGTGTGTGTTGGGGTCATTATCATGATGGAATACTGCCCTGTGGCTCAGTCTCAGAAGAGAGGGGATCATGCTCCGCTTCAGTATGTCACAGTACATGTTGGCATTCATGGTTCCCTCAATGAACTGTAGCTCCCCAGTGCCGGTGTTCTGCCTAATACAGTCCGCCCATCAAATGCTGTACGCTCCGTACTGCGCATGCGCAGTACGGAGCAGCCGAAGCTTCGGAAAAACTCCGAAGTTGAACGGCGCCTGCGCCGTGAGTGGAGGAGGTAGCCCCACTATCCAAGCGGACATAGGGTTAAGAATTTTAGAGGGCCCCTCGCGGACGAGCTTCGCTCGCCACGCTTCGGGCTCGGCCTCGCTCCGCTCGGCTCTTTTTTATTCTAACTCTATGTCCACTTGGATAGTGTGGATAGAACCTGGACTCACGGCGCAGGCGCCGTTCGTCCTCGGCAATTTTCGGAATCTGTGTTCCTGTGTACTGCGCATGCGCAGTACGCAGGGGACAGCATCTGATGGGGGACACTATTTTACAAGACACCGGCAGCACTCATGCAGCCCCAGACCATGACACTCCCACCACCATGCTTGACTGTAGGCAAGACACATTTGTCTTTGTCCTCCTCACCTTGTTCCTGCCACACATGCTTGACACCATCTGAACCAAATAAGTTTATCTTGATCTCATCAGACCACAGGACACGGTTCCAGTAATCCATGTCCTTAGTCTGCTTGTCTTCAGCAAACTGTTTCTGGGCTTTCTTGTGCATCGTCTTTAGAAGAGGCTTCCTTCTGGGATGACAGCCATGTAGACCAATTTGATGCAGCGTGCGGCGTATGGTCTGAGCACTGACAGGCTGACCCTGCACCCCTTTAACCTCTTCAGCAATGCTGGCAGCACAACTTCTTTGGTCGACCATGGCGAGGCCTGTTCTGAGTGGAACCTGTCCTGTTAAACCACTGTATGGTTTTGACCACTGTGCTACAGCTCGGTTTCAGGGTCTTGGCAATCTTCTTATAGCCTAGGCCGTCTTTATGTAGAGCAACAATTATTTTGTTCAGATCCTCAGAGAGTTCTTTGCCATGAGGTGCTATGTTGAACTTCCAGTGACCAGTATTAGAGAGTGAGAGTAATAACACCAAATTTAACACACCTGCTCTCCATTCACACCTGAGACCTTGTAACACTAATGAGTCACATGACACCGGGGAGGGAAAATGGCCAATTGGGCCCACTCACTTAGGGGTGTACTCACTTTTGTTGCCAGCAGTGTAGACATTAATGGCTGTGTATTGAGTTATTTTGAGGGGACAGGAAATTTACACTGTAATACAAACTGTACACTCACTACTTTACATTGTAGCAAAGTGGAATTTCTTCAGCGTTGTCACATGAAAAGATATAATAAAATATTTACAAAAATTTGAGGAGTGTACTCACTTTTGTAAATGTACCTTTATTTACAAAATATTCATTTGAAAATCTTCAATATTTTTACATAATATTCTCTGCATGTTGGTCACCTCTTTCTACACACACACACAGTCTTCTTCCTTACTCATAGCAAATAGGTTCCAAGATATCGGTTATGAAAGTATATAAATATAAAAATGAATAAAATACAAAATATAATATAAATAGAATATAAGTTTGTTAATTTTTCCTATGCGTGGAGACTTTTGGGTCACCTTGTAGACTGACAATGGGTAAAAATCTTTTTTTTTAATACTGTCAATGTATCTGACAGTTACATTATTATACACATGAAGAATTCTATTTTCAGGCTGCAGTTTCATCTGCAGGCTGAATACTTACTGTATTTTGTCAATGAAGCCTCCAACCAGCATGTGGTTATGTGATCGGGAATCTGAGCTGTCACCAACTGCTGGGATTTAAAGGCAACAGCTGTGCAAAGTGTTATCTTGTGGCTCAGATAAGGAGAATATTTCCCAACAATGGACATCATGCTGGGGCACACCAATATAAAAACCGTGGACAGGAAGGGGTTTGTGTTATGATTTTGCTTTGATGTTCATCTAATCTCACTGCTAGTCTATGAATACAGCTCTGTAAATATACTTTTACAAATGATCACATTCACATTTACCAAAAAAACTTTAAAATACTTTTCTATAAATAATATTTAACTTCTGATCTGATAAAATATTTCCACAAAGCACAAATGGAAACTACAAAAACCTCACTAAAGCAGCTGCAACGATGTTTAAAGAACAACTTAAAGTGGAGTTCCACCCTAAAAAAATGTTTTCCTTCAAAAGACTCTTTTTAACCCATAAATAAACATTTAGAGGAAATATTATATATTTTTTTTGTAATACTTACCCTAAACTAGGCTATGTAGTCCTTCAAATCTGCCACTTCCTGGTCTTCGGAGCTCCTCGAGACTTTCTCCCTCACCTATGCTCCTGGGAAATGATGACACATCATTTCCCAGGAGTCTGTGGGCAGTATTGTATGGCCTCCGGTGAATCGCGCATGCGAGAGATCGAGAGGTACATGCTCGTTACCCAGCATGCACATCTCCAAAGCTATTCCAGGAAGCGATCTAGGTTGGGCTTCACATGCCCCCATTCATCATGGAAATGGCCACAAATGGAGGAATTAAATATTAAAGTAAGAATTGTATATCTATATATATAGAACAAGATCATTGTATACTCTTTTTTGAATTTCAGTAGAAATAATACTAGGATCAAAAAAATAATAATAATAATTTTTTGCCAGAACTCTGCTTTAAGCTGAAAAATTTTGCTAGGTGAAAATGAAATCTCTCTAATGGGGCCACAGATGGCAATAAAACATGGATATTTACTCTTCTATAGTTTTGGCTGAAATTTAACTTTAAAGGCCCACCATAGCAAAACAGATTGTATCCTGCTATATAAATGTGGATAAGCCTTTTAATAATAGTTCTTCGTGTATTCAGTCTTTTTCAAAACGAGTGACAGATTGCAAAAGATAGTAGGACAAACCCCCAAAAAATTCTTCAAATATAATAATAGTAAAAAGGTCAGGTCTGAGCATGTAGGCCCTTTACAAAATAATGTAGAGTGGGTGACTGTGGACAGGGAGAAGGAAAATGTATTAAATATTTTCTTCAGCTCTGTGTATACAAAGGAGCATGGGGGAGCTCATGTCCATAATGGGGGAGGTATTGACACAGCCCCAAATGATCCACAATGGCTCAAAGGGGAAATGACCCTGAAATATTTAGACAGAATAAAGGTGGATAAAGCACCTGGACCAGATGGCATTCACCCACAGATCCTAAAAGAACCAAGCTGTCATTTCAAGGCCATTGTTTCTAATTTTTAATGACTCGGTAATAACTGGAATAGTACCACTGGATTGGCGCAGGGCCAATGTGGTGGCCATATTTAAAAAAGGATCAAAGTCCTAACCAAGTAACTATAGACCTGTTAGTTTAACTTCTATAGTCAGAAAGATACTGGAGAATTTAATAAAAGACCACATAGACCAGTTCTTGTTGAAAAAAAAATATATTTTAAGCAACAGACAGCATGGATTCATGAAAGACAGAAGTTGTCAAACAAACCTGATTTCTTTTTATGAGGAGGTAAGTAAAACCTTGGACAGAGGGGTGGCTGTGGATGTGGTATACCTGGACTTTGCAAAAGTGTTTGATAAAGTTCCCCACACACGGCTCATGTGTAAGGGAAAATCTACAGGCTTGGAAAGATCAATTTGTAAATGGATAGAAAACTGGCTAAAAGACCGAATTCAGAGAGCAGTGATTAATTATTCTTACTCTGAATGGTCTAAGGTTATCAGTGGTGTACCCCAAGGTTCAGTGCTTGGACCCTTACTTTTTAATACCTTTATAAATGATATAGAATCTGGGTTTAAAAGTAAAATTTGTGTCTTTGCAGATGACACCAAGCTATGCAGTGAAGTAATGTCCTTACAGGATGTCTCCAATTTACAAGCCGCCCTCAATGCTCTGTCTAATTGGGCAACTAAGTGGCAAATGAGGTTTAATGTTGATAAATGTAAAGTTATGCATTTAGGGGCTAAGAATATACATGCACCATACATACTAGGGGGAGTACAACTGGGAGAATGAATTATGGAGAAGGATCTGGGGATTTTGGTAGCTCATAAGCTCAATAATAGCATGCATTGCCAAGCTGCGGTTTCCAAAGCAATCAAAGTCCTTTCTTGTATTAAGAGAGGTATGGACTCCAGAAAGAGACCTATCATTTTGTCCCTGTACAAATCATTAGTAAGACCTCATCTGGAATATGCAGTTTCAGTTTTGGGCACCAGTTCTCAAAAAGGATATTGAGAAACTGGAGAAAGTGCAGAGAAGGGCAACCAAACTGATAAGAGGCACGGAGGAGCTCAGCTATGAGGAAAGATTAAAGGAACTGAATTTTTTCCCTCTTGAGAAGAGGAGATTAACCACTTTATGACCGCGCCTCTTTTTTAAATGTGTTGTTTACAAGTTTTTGCTCGAAAATTACTTAGAACCCCCAAACATTATACATTTTTTTTCTAACATCCTAGAGAATAAAATGGTGGTCATTGCAATACTTTCTGCCACACCGTATTTGTGCAGTTGTCTTACAAGCTCACTTTTTTTTTTTAAATAAAATTGTTTGAATTAAAAAAATAAGACAACAGTAAAGTTAGCCCAATTTTTATATTTTGAAAGATAATGTTATCTAGTGGTCCTATGTTAAAGATAATGTTATGCTGAGTAAATTGATACCCAACATGTCACGCTTCAAAATTGCGCCCGTTCATGGAACGGCGACAAACTTTTACCCTTAAAAATATCCTTAGGCGACATTTAAAAAATCCTACTGGTTGCATGTTTTGCGTTACAGAGGAGTTCTAGGGCTAGAATAATTGCACTCGCTCTACCAATTGCGGCAATATCTCACATGTGTGGTTTGAACACCGTTTTCATATGTGGGCGCTGCTCACGTTTGCTTTTGCTTCTGTGTGCGAGCTCAGTGGGATAGGGCGCGTTTAAAAAAAAAAAATTATTTATTTTACCTTTTACTTTTTATTTTTACACATTTAAAAAAAAAAGAAGTGTCACTTTTATTCCTATTACAAGGAATGTAAACATCCCTTGTAATAGAAAAAAAGCAAGGTCTTTTTGACCAGAGATCTCATATTTACACTAAAATGCAATAAAAAAAAATTGTCATTTAGAAAAATAAATATATATAAAATGCCCTTTAAGAGCTATGGGTAGAAGTGACGTTTTGATGTCGCTTATGCCCTGCAGTGTCATGGAGGGCCATCTTCCCCTCACTCATCTCCATGTCAGCCCAGGGGACAGACGCGATCGCTCCTGCCGCTGCCGATGGCTTTAGTAAGCTGTGGAGGGCACCGGATTGCGGCGGGAGGGGGGCCCTCTTCCACTGCCGAAAAAGTGATCTTGTACCAGACCGCCGGCCGAACACGGGGATACCACTAGCTGCTGCCATAGCAAAATTATCCATCCCCAAAGTAGGGACGTTCATCGCGTGCAGCGGTCCGGAATTGGTTAAGGGGGGTATAATCAACAGGTACAAAAACATAAGTGGTCCATATCGTTAATTTGGTGTTGTTATTCACTTTAATGCCATCTTTATGTCTAGAGCAAAAAAGATTTCATTCACAGTAAGAGTTGTGAAAATGTGGAATAGATCCCCCCCCCCCCCCAGGTGGTTGTGCAAGCTTAGTCGATTGCTTAAAAAAAAAGCCTAGATTCTTTCCTAAATGTACATAATATAACTGGGTAACTGGGTACTAACATTTATGACTAAAGTTGAAAATCTGATTGCCTCTCGGGGATCAGGAAATAATTTTTTCCCCTGCTGTAGCAAATTAAACCATTCTTTGCTGGGTTTTTTTTGCCTTCCTCTGGATCAACTGTGGGTGTAGGTTTGTGTATATGGGATTGTATGTTTTATTATTTTTTGGTTGAACTTGATGGACTTGCTATTACCACAGCAAGAGGAATGGGTATTCATCTAATGGGGACATAATGTTTGGGTGACAGCTGTTTAAGATGGGAATATTCCTCACTTTGGGGAGAGTGCTTCTCATGGTTGTTTCTGCAGTACAGGAGGGGGGAAAAAAAGGAGGGATTAACCCTTTCCTATTCTACTCAAATGTTTAAAAATATTTGCCTTACATACACTTTGAGTAAAACCCCCAATCCCCCTGTGCTAAGCCACATACACTATCCAAAGCTTTAATTTGTTCATTGTCCATTTGTCCATCTAAAACTGGGGTCACTAAACTTTCTAAACAAAGGACCAGTTTATGTCCTCCACAATTTAGGTGGGCCAAACTATAGCCAGTGGAAGTAGATAATGCCCTGGCATCAGTTGGAGTAAACAATGACCCATCTTGGTTGTGGTGGAAGGAATAAGTGCTTCAAATAGTCCTCCATTGTTGGTATCAGTGGGAAGTATAATGCCCCATTGTCAATGTGTGTAGGAGGAATGGTGCCCTATCATTGATAGGGCAAGGGCCAGATAAAGGCAAGCAAAGGGCCACTTCTGGCCCATGGGCTGCAGTTTGGAGGCCACTGATCTAAAACATGTTCAACTAAGGCAGGCCATACACGATTTGGATCTCAGCTAGTTCAGCAGGGACCGGCCAAGATTAGAACTGTGTATGGGCAGGCTGAATGTACCCAGTTGATCGATTTATCAACTTAGGTACAACCAGTATGCCGTGTTTTGCCTACGATTATCTCTAGTGGCTGCTATAGCCGTAAGCAATAATCATTGTCTTCTCCCAGCAGAGATGGCTTCCCCCGCTACTCCACTGAGAAAAGACAATGGCCTGGCAGGAGGGATTCTCACATCAACAATGTCTGTGTTGATTGGGGAATCAAGCAAATTTCTTTCCTGCAAGGCTGGCCTAAGACTACCCTGGTCAGTGCGTAACTGTAATTTCAATACATAATAAAAAGTGTGGAAAATCAAGGGATCTAATGGCAAAATCCACAGGTAATAAAACTACACTTTAAGACCAAGGAAGCTGGTTGACCTGGAACTGCTTGATTAGATCACCTGCATGAAAGAACATTTGGGGTGTGATGAGCTCCTACAGACTACAAAGCAACTAACAGCATTTTATTAAATTACCAACATTTCACTGCAGCCTAAGAACACTTTGGATTTAGCATATCTGAACATGGTCGGCAAGTATGTAATAGCCTAGCCACTGATTTATTAAATTTAATAAACTTTGAGCACCCTCCTGCACTGAACACAAAAAGATAACCATGCTCACTGAGCTCTAACATGTTGGAAGAGTAATACTTTTTATATGCATGTGGCAAAATCTGATGAGACAATTGGGCACGGGCAGCAAAAGAGGAAAATCAGCTTACCAATTTTATTCTTGGAATATGTAAGTTATACTTACACCATCTCCATTACACCGTCCTTCAGCATTCACTGCTTTTTGCAATTAATTCCCCTTAGTGACAAAGACTCCCCTTGTTTCTTAATGCTTACAAGGTAGAATCCTTGTTACTGAGAGCAAATAAAAGAATATCCACAATAATTCATAATTTGTTTCTTCCCAATTTATGGACCAAGTCAATCTAAAAATTGCAAAAGAATATATCAAGCAAGCAAATGTCATTTATACATAAAATGCAGCAAAAAAAAAAAAAAGGACTAAAACATGTTTAAAATAAAAAAAATGTATTATAAATCATATAACATAATATTGATTTATACTTTATTATAAAGGTTAAATCTAAGTTAAAAAGCTGTTATGTTTGATTTTAGGTGTAATTGTTTTTTAATTCTCATAAACATTTAAATGATGAGGCCTCTTTTTCAAAAAAAGGGAGCTCTCCACAAAAGGGTGACCAATCAAGTTTTGTGTGTTTTATTTTTGGCAAAATAAAACTAAAATCTTTCACTTTAACTTTAAAAAAAAAAAAGAAATAGTATTCAACTAATTGAACATCTGATTTTGTTCTCATTAAATTACAAATTTAAATTCCTTTTTTTAATAATGAAAAACATTTGGAACATTATTTATTTTAAAAAGCTAATAAGGAAATATTGCAATAGGTAGTATATGAGGTACTACTACTACTACAACTATTATTATTAATAATAATAATAATAACAATACTATTAATAATAATGTGCTATACAAATAAACTTTAAGTTTCGTTGAATAAACTGAGATTTACCTGTTTTTACAAGTATCATTTACGCCATATGTTTTTCTCTGCTTTGATCTCCATGTACTGCATTTCAACAACTCTTGAAATCATTTAACATACAGACTCATATGATCTGACTTCTGCCAGTGCCTACTTTTTTCTTTCAGATACGGAAAACTGTCTGGCAAATCATACACCATTTTAGGAAAAGAAACCTGGGAAAATAAAGCTTTCACATCAGCTGTTAACAAGTTGCGACCTTTGTTCACATTTCTTGGTGAAAATTAGCTTATAGCACTAATTAACATTAATTATTAACTTTGAGATTAATAATTTATTAAAGGTCCAAATGCAATGCAAGAAGGACCAGGAGCCAATGAGCAAAACAACACGGGTCTAATTGTAAGGCTTTTAATGAGAAAGCCTAGAATTTTCTGGCTGATTTTAGTCCTTCTAAATGCTTTCTGTTTCCTCTTTAAAACCGCATGATGGGAAGATAAAGCTGTTATATGAAGTTGATATTGTTTTCTTAATGCATGAGTCAAGCCAAAGGCATGGGAGAAGGTAATGCTCATTTAATAACATGGGGAAGCTGCCTTAAATGTGTTTAAGAGTACAGAAACCAATCAGCTGCTAGAAATGTAGGCAGTCATGTCTCAAAAAGGAGCACAACCCAAAGAGGTTATGCAATGGGGGTCTAAAGACTACATTTATTACCCTATATACTCTCAGCCTATAGCAATAGAGGCATCCTAAAACTGGAGCAAACTCTGTTTACCTGTTCTAATGTTCACATTGTGGTAACCATGTAGCCATATGGCCAAAGGTTTGTGGATACCTTTCACTAGTGATGGACGAACGTTTCGCCCGGCGGTCGTTTCGCGGCGAATTTCCGACTTTCGCCGTCCGCGGGTTCGAACGCCTTTTTCCGTCGTTCGCCCCGGCGGACTTACGTGTTTAATGTATACAAGAACTTTAACCTTTCGTGACACGTTTATCATGTGTTACAGGACAACCAATTGAGACATGACAGCTCATGGACACTTGGACATTCCCCCTAACCTATAAATACACCCGATCCGGTGGCCATTTTACATTCTTTCTTCTGTCACTGTAGGGAAAGGATCCTGTGTGGAGTAGGGACAGAGAAAACGCTAGCTATTTGGTACACAAAAGTTCTTTTCAGGACTGGTATAGGTGTTAGGTCAGCAGCCTGAGTTTCTTTTGTCAGTTTAGATAAAGGGACAGAGCGCTGTATGCTGCTATTTTAGGGACAGCTCAGCCAGATTAGTCTTTCTTCATCATCATCATCATCATCATCATTAGCTGTTAATATCAGGTCCACAAAAGAGCTGTTCCAGCTAATCGTTCCAGCCTACTCTTTTTTGCCAATTTGTATAGGGACAGGCAGGAAGCAGTGTGTCAGGCAGTGAGGATAATTTTAAAGACTTGCTGTTACTATTAGTTCCACAAAGGTTCTTTTCAGGACTGGTATCAGTGGTACGGTAATAGGCTTGTACACGTATAATATTCTTTCTTCCAAATATAGAAAGAATATTATACTTGACTGCTGCCCTTCTGCTGCAGTCTGCTAATCATTCACAACTCACTTGTTCCACAAAGCTCTTTATCAGGACTGGTAACTTGGTCTGTCTAGGGTGCTACGGTACATAGGCTTGGGTGCGGTACAGTCTGCTGTTCTGTAAGGACCGCTATCGGTCCACAATACATAGGGTTGCCGTGCACTACTGCTGACCGCTGCCCTATACTGCAGCAGTCCTTCAGCGGTATAGGGACTGACGCACAGTCTGCTAAACACTAATACACAACCTGCTTGGTCCACAAAAGTTCTTATAAGGACTGGTAACTTGGTATAGGGTGCTACGGTACATAGGCCTGAGTGCGTTACAGTCTGCTGTTCTGTAAGGACCGCTATCGGTCCACAATACATAGGGTTGCCGTGCACTACTGCTGACCGCTGCCCTATACTGCAGCAGTCCTTCATTGGTATAGGGACTGACGTACAGTCTGCTAATCACTAACACACAACCTGCTTGGTCCACAAAAGTTCTTATAAGGACTGGTAACTTGGTATAGGGTGCTACGGTACATAGGCCTGAGTGCGTTACAGTCTGCTGTTCTGTAAGGACCGCTATCGGTCCACAATACATAGGGTTGCCGTGCACTACTGCTGACCGCTGCCCTATACTGCAGCAGTCCTTCAGCGGTATAGGGACTGACGCACAGTCTGCTAAACACTAACACACAACCTGCTTGGTCCACAAAAGTTTTTATAAGGACTGGTAACTTGGTATAGGGTGCTACGGTACATAGGCCTGAGTGCAGTACAGTCTGCTGTTCTGTAAGGACCGCTATCGGTCCACAATACATAGGGTTGCCGTGCACTACTGCTGACCGCTGCCCTATACTGCAGCAGTCCTTCATTGGTATAGGGACTGACGTACAGTCTGCTAATCACTAACACACAACCTGCTTGGTCCACAAAAGTTCTTATAAGGACTGGTAACTTGGTATAGGGTGCTACGGTACATAGGCCTGAGTGCGTTACAGTCTGCTGTTCTGTAAGGACCGCTATCGGTCCACAATACATAGGGTTGCCGTGCACTACTGCTGACCGCTGCCCTATACTGCAGCAGTCCTTCAGCGGTATAGGGACTGACGCACAGTCTGCTAAACACTAACACACAACCTGCTTGGTCCACAAAAGTTTTTATAAGGACTGGTAACTTGGTATAGGGTGCTACGGTACATAGGCCTGAGTGCAGTACAGTCTGCTGTTCTGTAAGGACCGCTATCGGTCCACAATACATAGGGTTGACGTGCACTACTGCTGACCGCTGCCCTATACTGCAGCAGTCCTTCAGCGGTATAGGGACTAAGAGTTTTGTCACAGGGTGATTTAAAAAATGACAGGCAGAGGAAGAGGCAGGCCCTTCCGCAGGGGTGGTAGGGGTAGGGCAGGAGCAACAGCCTTGAGCCAAAGTGGGAAGTTGCAGAAGGTGCGTTCAATTACTTTAAAGGACGCACCAGACTTGGTTGAGTGGCTCACTCAGCCTTATTCTTCTGCACCCTCCTCATCCTCTCGATCTGCACCCTCTTCTTCACTCTCTGCTATGTGCACCCCCAAAGACACTACCACCAACAACACCACCACCACCACATACCTTCCGCTTGAGTGCAAATGGGGGCCTTCATGCTCCAGTGTTTTAATAGGGACCCCCGTATAAAAAGCATGAGGGTCAAGGACCAGTACTGGGTGGCAACGTACTTAGATCCCCGGTACAAACACAAAATGGCGGAAATGTTACCGCCGTCGCAGAGGGCTGTCAGAATGCAGCACTTCCAGGCCTTGCTTCGAGAAATGCTGCATTCTGCTTTTGCGTGCGCTGGCAGAGGAGCAATTCCCACTCCCAGAGAAGGATTTGCGGGTACCAATCCAACAGCGCCTGCAAGAAGAGGCCGGTTTGAAGATGTGTTGGTGACTTCGGATATGAGGTCATTCTTTCAGCCGACCCATCGACAGGTGTCATCCGGATCCAGCATCAGGGAACGCCTAGACCGTCAGGTGTCCGACTACATTGGGTTAACGGCCGATGTGGACGCTCTGAGGAGTGATGAACCCCTAGACTACTGGGTGGGCAGGCTTGACCTCTGGCCAGAGCTTGCCCAATTTGCAATCGAACTGTTGGCTTGCCCCTCATCCAGTGTCCTGTCCGAAAGGACGTTCAGCGCAGCAGGGGGGATTGTGACCGATAAGCGTACTCGCCTAGCTCACGACAGTGTTAACTACCTCACATTTCTAAAAATGAATGAGGCATGGATCTCGGAGGAATTCAACACATGTGATCAGTAGACCATGTATATGTCTATAAACAATTTTTGGAATCAAGCACACAGACCTTCTTAATTCATTTGGCTCACTTCCCTGACCCAAAAAAGCACACCGTACTATATGCCCCTACCCTCCTCTTTGAAGAGGTTGAGCGGTGTCATATTTCTACTGGGGCTGCTTATTATGAGGGGTTCCCACCATCCCTGTGCTGTGCTGACTTCCTCCTGGGTGTTCTTATTATGAGGGGCTCCCACCATCCCTGTGCTGTGCTGACTTCCTCCTGGGGGTTCTTATTATGAGGGGATCACACCATCCCTGTGCTGTGCTGACTTCCTCCTGGGGCTGCTTACGGTGCTGCTGTCAGCGCTGTATGTCACGGAGCTGCTGTCAGCGCTGTATGTCACGGAGCTGCTGTCAGCGCTGTATGTCACGGAGCTGCTGTCAGCGCTGTATGTCACGGAGCTGCTGTCAGCGCTGTATGTCACGGAGCTGCTGTCAGCGCTGTATGTCACGGAGCTGCTGTCAGCGCTGTATGTCACGGAGCTGCTGTCAGCGCTGTATGTCACGGAGCTGCTGTCAGCGCTGTATGTCACGGTGCTGCTGTCAGCGCTGTATGTCACGGAGCTGCTGTCAGCGCTGTATGTCACGGAGCTGCTGTCAGTGCTGTATGTCACGGAGCTGCTGTCAGCGCTGTATGTCACGGAGCTGCTGTCAGCGCTGTATGTCACGGAGCTGCTGTCAGCGCTGTATGTCACGGAGCTGCTGTCAGCGCTGTATGTCACGGAGCTGCTGTCAGCGCTGTATGTCACGGTGCTGATGTCAGTGCTCTGTATTACGGTGCTGCTGTCAGTGCTCTGTATCTCCTGCACCCTCTTGTTTGCCTACCCTGGTCCCTGACCTTCCCTCTCCTCCATTGCCTTCATTAGCTCCATAGTCCTGAATTGTCAGAACAATTTCCCAAATAAAAAAAAAATGCTTGTAGTTATCGATCCCAAATTCACCTCATACATGTATTATGCTATTGTCCAGGTGGTGGGACTACGTGCTACCCCCTAATAATTACCCCGTGGCCGCAAATTCGACCTAAAGGTTTGCGAAATTCGCCTCCCATTGAAGTCAATGGAGCCCGCGGCGAACGGTCGTTTTCGCGAACGTTTGTGTCCGTTCGCGTTTCGCGTTCGCGAAACGTCCCGTCGGAAGTTCGTCCATCACTACCTTTCACACATATGACCTTGTTGACCATTCCATGCCATGTCAAAACCATGGGCATAATATGGAGTTGGTCCTCTTTTGTGGCTCTAACACCTCTTCTGGTAAGTATTCCCATCAGTTTTTGGAGTGTGTCTGCTAAACTTTGTGCCTATTAAGCCAAACTGAGAATTTATGTGGTCAGATACTGTTGTTGGGCAAGAAAACCTGGCTAACAAATGTTGATCTAGTTAATCCCAAAGGTGTTCCATAGGGCTGACATCAGCAATTTCAAGTTCTTTCACACAAAACTCATCAAACTATATTTTTATGGAGCTGGGTTTGTGCACATGGACAGTCATGCTAGAACTGCCTTTCCCAAACTGATGTCACAAGGCCATAAGTGCAAAATTGTCCAAAATATCTATGTATGCTGTAGCAATAACAGCACCTTTCACTGAAGACACCTAACACAATAATTTGGAGTGGTGCCCACAAACTTGCAGCCTTATTGTGTATTGCAATGTCCAAAACATATGTATAGCTTTTATTTGGGATGTTTCTGGTACCAAAGGCATGATATGATAGCTACCTTACCTACTGGAGCATTACATTTTGCAGATTGTCTATAAGTATATTACTGGCAGTCCTGGAGGCACTGAATAATTTGGGAAATCCGATAACGGAAAATTTCCTATCAAATACCGTAATTTTCCTTTCCTGATGGACTCCATGGCATCATATGTATGGGTTTACCCTGCCTCCTCTCCACTCCTATAGGACCCCACTCCCATAAATGTGTGTTTAGATCCAGATGCCGCGTTCCATAACTAACCTACTCATGACAATGGGAGGGAATTCCTGCTGTCATGGAGTCCATCAGGAAAGGAAAATTTGATAGGACATTTTATGTTTTCCTGACAGACTCCATGGCAGCATATGTATGGGAAATAACTAGCAATTCACCTCATGGGCTGTCAATGCTGAACCAAAGGCTTTAATTTGTACCGTCAACAGACAGGGCCTTCAAGACAAAATAAATAAAGGATAAAGAAGCAGGCTCTACACAATAATAATGACCAATAAATGTATAGATTGAGGACCGCAAGACCACCCTACAGATTACCTTGGAACCACTTCAAAGCGGCACAGTGGTGTAGTGGTTAGCACTCTCGCCTAGCAGTAAGAAGGGTCGCTGGTTCGAATCCCAACCACGACACTACCTGCCTGGAGTTTGCATGTTCTCCCTGTGCCTGCGTGGGTTTCCTCCGGGTACTCCGGTTTCCTCCCACAATCCAAAGACATGCAGGTAGGTTAATTGGCTTTTGTGCAAAAAAATTGGCCCTAGTATATGAATGGGGACCTAGGATTGTGGGCTCCTTGAGGGTAGGGACCCGTGTGAGTTTACAATGTACAGGGATAGGGACGATTGTAGACACTCACTCAGGTTGAACTAGATGGACTGGTGTCTTTATTCAACCTTACTAACTATGAAACTATGAAAGCTTCCCAAGATATAGACACACACCTGGTTGAGTGAGTCACCACCTCCAAAGGAGCCATGCCCTCAGATCTGTGAGCCTGTTGGATGGCCTGGACAACCCATGCCACAATCGTCCTAGATGAGACACGTTACCCTTTGTTCTTTTTGGCAAAAGAATGAACATGCATTCTAAAAGCTTAAAAGGAAGCTGTGGCTTGCAGATATAACAATATCTGAGGGATTCCTAGAACCAAAGAAAAGGCAATTTTATACATAGTCCCCATTTGTCGTAGGCTCCATGCACACTGGAGCTCATAAACTGCAGTTTATTGGAGTTTGGGCGTTTTTTTTAAAAGCCCATAAACTCCACTCTATGTTAGCCTATGTGTCCATGCACACATGGACGTTTTTTAGCTTTAATGAGCAGTGGAGTTTATGGGCTTTTCTCTGAACGCCAGAAATTCACGTTCAAAGTGCCGTTTTTCACCGCCAAAAAACGTCAAACGCCGATAAACGCTCATAAGCGCTTATAAACGCTCATGAACACGCGTTAATTAGTGTTCGGCATTCTATTTTTTCAATGCATTGTGGGAGTTTGGAATGCTCTGTGGGATTTTTGGAGTGTCCTCTGTGTATTTTTATTTAAAATGCCCATAAATGCTAACGCTCATAAACGCTAGTATAAAACACTGTTAAAAGCAAGTTTTTCAACCAGCATTTTCTGCCAGCAATCTGGCATCCAGAAAAAGCTTTTTTGAGCTTCAGTGTGCATGGAGCCTTACACTTGCCAAGTCACTCATAGTAGCGCAAAAGTCAGATCATTATTTGTAAAAGAAAAAGGTACTGCTGAGAGTCAACTCAGGATTCCCCATTTACTAGATAGGCACTATAACCAACTAAGCCACACCATGAGAACGCATGTTACTACCCTAAAGGTTAGCATAACGATTCCATGGTTTCCCAGAAAGGCGGATGTATCCTTGAAATTTGAGTCGAGCATATGTAACAGCACCACTCGCTCTGTAAAGGGCAAAGTAATAGTACTAACTGGGCGTACAGGCCTGCCAGCCAATGTCATCTGGCCAAACCGCCACTTGCTCACCCATGGCTGGTCCCTGGGCTGCATAGACACTGCTTCCAAATTCCCATATTCCCCCTGCTCGCAGCTGGGTGCTTAAAGGTGATGACCCGGATGCCCATCCTTTCCACTTTAAGACAAGTAGGAAAACACTTAGGGTCCATAGAGGAGGACAAAAAAGGAACACAGCCTCTGCTGCCATGGAGTTTGTCAGGAAATATGTGTATTCCTTATAAGTTCTGCACGATTTGAATACAAGTGATTTTCCTGAAGAAGTGCGCTTTAATTCAAGACAAGCATTATATAAAATAAGCCTCTGACCTTCGCTTATCAATATTTTGCAGTGTATTGAAATTATATTTGTAGAATGACTATATGATGAGATGAGAATGTACTGACAAAAAAGGGGTTAGAAATGTATGAGGTGAGATGCTGTGTGGCACCCTATTGCACCTTGGCAGCAGAGGTGTACTGCAGTGCACTGCCAAAATTCTGCATGCACCTTTCTTTGGTATGTTTTGGAGCATCTTAAAGCAATGCACATCAATCTTTTATGGGAATGCTTTTAAGAACAAAAATGAATTAATGAAAATGTATTTTAATGTTCTAATGTCCTTAGTACCACATACACACCTATATACACAAATGCATTGCACTTTCAGAATATAGCCAAGCATAAGCCCAGGGTATGGGTCTTTTTAACCAGTGAGCATTTTTAAAACCTTATTTTTGATTTTATAATCATATAGGGGTGTATAGTAAAATATAGCTAGAGTCAGTGTTCAATAGCACCACATCCTAATCAAAAACAATACCAAAAAGGAGGACATTGTGGACTTTTGAGGTGCATGAGAACAACAAATTATCAATTTTCTTTAAACTTTTATTTGACATTGACAAAAAAAAAATACAGTACATTATTATTAGGATGCAAAAATGAAAACAGATTTCATCTAGCTGATGTCTCCCTCATTTGTCAGTGTTGCACCCAATATGTGATGCACTGAGGGAATCCACGATCCGTCTTGTTAATACCTGAACATGTTTCGCATGAAGAACCCACTTCCTCAAGAGGACTTCAACGGGCGAATGATTGTAAATGTACACAAATATCCTTTATTACATAAGCAAAATGTACTATTACAATCATCAATACTTACATAATAAACATATTACGATAGCCTTACACAATGAGTGTCCCATGCATCTGGAAACACTTTTTCTTCTGTTTTTAAAACCCAGTCTCGGGCAATTTTTTCTTCTTCTTTTTTTTTTCATAGCTTATTGAATGCTAAGTTTAAAAGCAGGAGTGTTCCTATATTTACCACTATACAAGGTAGCCGTACCAGCAAAATATATATTTCAAAATACACTCAAATACCTATTAACTAGTAGCTAAAAAACATAAAAAACAAACAAAAAGCATTAATTAAATGCTATGGCATTTTTTTTTTACCAGTATATAAAGTGAGTCAAATGGTTTTCAAATTATAATCAATCATAATGAAATATTGAACAATAATTAATATCTGTGTGTAAATGAACTCTAAATAGTGTCAAGGTGAAAGTCTTTTGAAGAGCTAGTAATGTGATATAGAATTATCGCCAGAGTACAAGTAGTGTGCAAATATCAGCAGCTGTACAAAACTGAGACTACTATCTTTTAATATTGTTATTAGTGAGTAAAATATTAGAAGTAATAATAATTCATAGCAGTATGATGACAGTGATTATAATTATTATACTTATTATTATTATTGTTATTATTATGATGTAAAAACACTTCAAACAATATGTTAAAACCTAATTCCCATTTCATTATTTTTTCTTTATTAGACCTACTTCTATATAAAAAGGAAAGCTTGGCAAGCAATAAACACCCTCTCCAAACTCCAGAACTGCCCGCCGAGTCCGCCTCTGAGGTCCATCAATAGTCTTCTTTCAGGCCAAATGATACCCAGCATCAATGGTGCCCTGCACTCTGTATAATTGTCATAATTTTATCAGATTTATAAGATTTATTATTAGAGTTATAATTATCAGATTTTTTCCTATCATTTGTAGAAATCATCCTATATAAACGTATGTACATGGTCATATTATTTTAGATCAGATTAGGAACTGTAAACCAGGAAAATGTTTGATTCTGCCATGTGGAATTGCTTTAGGTATTAATCCTCAAAACAAAAAATGATATACACTGTATAAGTTGAAGTTTACCAGTCCTTAGATGTGATGGTTGCATTAGTTTTCTTTGTTTTCACGTAATAATTCTGTGACTAACACCTTTTGATCTCCACTTGCTCCTCCACTGTATCAATGGAAGAAGCCAAGATTGTCACACAGGCTGGACTTCAAACAGTGTTTATCTCCATAGCGGGTAGGTTGGTTGGTTGGTTGGTTGATTGATTGAAGGATAGGCTTCTTTGAAGAGAAGGGTTTTCAGGGATCGCCTAAAGATGGATATATTAGGGGACAGTCAGACAGATTGGGGCAGCGAGTTCCAAAGGATGGAAGAAGCTCTAGAGCAGTGATGGCGAACCTTGGCACCCCAGATGTTTTGGAACTACATTTCCCATGATGATCCACTACACTGCAGAGTGCCAGAGCATCATGGGAAATGTAGTTCCAAAACATCTGGGGTGCCAAGGTTCGCCATCACTGCTCTAGAGCAATCTTGGAGGCGAGCATGGGAGGAGGTGGCAAGGGAGCTAGAGAGCAGGAGGTCTTGGGATGACCGAAGAGAGCGGCTTGGTTGGTATTTTGGGACTAGGTTAGTGATGTAGCTGGGGGCAGAGTTATGGATGGCTTTGTAAATTATTGTTAGCACTCTGAATTTTATTCGTTGGGTGAGTGGGAGCCAGTGGAGGGATTGGCAGAGGGGGGTGGAGGGCACTGAATGGCTGGTAAGGTGGATGAGTCTGGCAGAGGCATTCATTATGGACTGAAGGAGGGATATTTTACAAAATAGAGCGTAGGTTGTTTATACTTTCTTTATAGCTCACAGGAAGGACACTACATTTTTGAGAAGATCGACAGGAAATTTTCGGTACTTACTAAAAATATTCTTAGCCTGAAATAAAGAAAGCGAATGCAACTACCACCACTATTTAAAAAAAATATATATCTTTAGACATATTAGAGAAGGTTTTGAACCTCTGAAGTTTTATTGCTGTTTTTGTAAGGAAGCCAAGGCTGCATTTTTTTTATTTGTAAAATTGCTCAGCAATAGGTTTTTTTTTTTTTTTTACATAAAAGTGGAATTGAGCTTTAATGGGGATTTTGTCACTACAGTTTCACTGCTTTTTTATTGATAATATTATTTCTCCCAGAGATGGGGGTTTAAGTTTTAACTACCAAATATGTATTTCTAAGCTCTATCATTTCCCCACACCCCGATGGTTGGCAGTACATCACTGGGCAGCATTCCTGGGTGTACTGAGACGCATGTCTCCGGCTCATCGAGACATCAGTAAATAATTGGCTCCACCTTTGCAAGTTTTACTAGGATAACAGGCTAAATCTGTACAGCTATTTCCCTTCTGTACATAAGACAAATCACATTCCAGAAAGAACTCAACCATAAAATATTAAGGATTGGATGTTTTTTTTATTTAGACGGCAAAAAATGTTAATGTGTTTAACTGATTTTAAGAAGAAAACAAGCTTAGATTTTTGCTGACAGTAAAAGTTTTTTTTTGTAATCTGGATTTATTGAATATAAAAGTCTTATGATGTTCTAATGCAGTTCTCTTAAAGTGGACCTGTCAGTAACTATAAAGGTCTGCATGAATTCATTCCTGATGTGTCCCAATATACGGCAACAGAATCATTTTTAATCACTTGCTTACTGGCCACTTATACCCGTTCCTGCCCAGGCCAATTTTCAGCATTCAGCGCTGTCACACTTTGAATGACAATTACACGGTCATGCAACAATGTACCCAAATTAAATTGTTATCTTTTTTCACACAAATAGCACTTTCTTTTTGTGGTATTTAATGACCACTGGGTTTTTTATTTTTTTGCTAAACAAACAAAAAAAGGTCAAAAAGTTTGAAAAAACTAACAAAACGTTTTTCATATTTTATTATAAAATTTTTCAAACAGGTAATTTTTCTCCTTCAGTGATAGGCACTGATGAGATGTCACTGATGGGCATTGGGCACTGATAGGCTGCACTGATGGGCACTGTTGAGGTAGCACTGATAGGCGGCACTGATAGGTGACACTTATGGGCACTAATGAGGTGGCACTGGTGGGCACTGATCAGGAGGTACTGATGAGGTTGCACTGATGGGCACTAATAAGCGGCATACAGAGAGGTGGCACTGATAGGCGGCACTGGTGGTCACTGATCATGAGGCACTGATGATGAGGCACTGTTGGGCACTGATTAGCAGTACTGATGGGCACTGATAGATGACACTGGTGGGCACTGATTAGCACCACTTGAGGGCACTTATTAGCAGCGCTGGTTGGGCATTAAAGGGACTGATGTCCCTCTAACAGAAGTCGGTTAACAGCTTTCTTCTTTTCTTCACGCTGACAGCATGAAGGAAACAAAAAGCTGGTAACCGATTTCTGGTTTATTCCGTGATCAGCTGTTATTGGTTGACAGCTGATCACGTGGTAAAGGGCCCACTCTGATTGGTCCTTTACCCTGCTCTGTGATCAGCCGAGTCCCAAAGACATCCATGTACGTATGCCCTCCCGGCATTTGATGCCCACACTATAGCCGTCTTTTAGCTATAGCATGGGCGTGAAGTGGTTAAAGAAGCCATTTTTTTTAATAATGAAATAGCAGTCCATGGGCTCTTGTCAAGTTACTTTGCCTAGGCTGGGATGATGCCATAAGGCTAATGCAGGCAGTAAGGAGCCTTTTCCCAGGCTCATCTGCCCCAGTGATTAGACTTCAACACTGTAACATTGTAGCAAGTCACAAGGTAAGTGTCATTTCAATCTGAAGATCGAAGCTCCACACCAATGTATTAGGCCCCTTTCACACAGGCATTCTGATCAGGTCAGAAACTCCATGCATCATGCAGCCCTATGGACAGGTGGATGGAAATGGACTTATGTTCGTTTACACCCACCTACCTCCAAGTCCATCCAGGTCTACTTAAAAAAAAAAAAAAAATGGAAAAGGACTCTATATATATTTTTGCTGACCTAAGGGACAGATCGGAGGTGGCTTGATGTAAACAAACAACATAGTCCATTTACACGAGGCTGTCCATAGAGCTGTCATGGGTTTGCTTTCATATTATAAGTGCAACACCCAATGCATTTTGAAGACCATATCTTGCCCCCTTCATCTGGGCTTAAGAAGATGTGGAAATAGCTGGTATGGACTCTGCATTTAAAATTTGAATGATATAAAGAGCTCAGTAACATTCAGCAGCTGGTTTAGGCTATCCTAGTGGGACATTGTCTGGCCACTAAAACGTGTTGGCTGTTGCACCTTTGATATGTTTAAAATAAAAACATATTTTGAACTATAATACTTTGGTGTGGTGCTTCGATCTTTTTGCTAAACCAATTTTTAAGTGGACCTAAACTCCCTAAAGGAAGTTAGTTCAGCTTTAACATTTCCCCACTCTGCAAGCAGAATTGCAGGGAACTTTTATTTGTTCTTATTTTTACATTTTTTTACACATTTAGCCAACTGTCATTTTGACCTAGGCCAGAATTATGTGTACCTGATCCTGTAGCCTCCTGAGATACTTACATCACATCAACCAGGAGGCTGCAGGATCGGCACACAGAGCAGCAAGAGGCGTGGCCTGAGGGATGGGTTTGGTGCATCATCAGAGCTGGCTGGCTGCACCCGGAAGAGACAGCCGCCTGAAGAGGACCAAGATGGCGGCTCAGGACTTGCGGTGTAGCACCTGAAGGGCTGATCTGTGCCAGACATTTTGTAACATAGTCAAGGACCCCACAAGCTGTGGGGATGACTGTGTAATCTCTGAGCTGGCATCTTGTTCTTGAAAGAGAAGCAGATGGAGGCATTGTCAGGGGGTGTATGAGGATCTCTGTGAGGGGTGATATATCTGGAAGTTTTACCCTTAAACATTGCTTAATATGCATGGACATAACATGAAAAATATATCTGATACTAGATCCACTTTAACTCCTTAAAGGCACTCTGTTACTGTAACAACTAAAAAAGTGCTACTGACAGGTACTGTATAAGGGGTCCTGAGTGGTCTCTGCACATACACTATATCATCAAAAGTATTGGGACAGTCTTAGTCCATAGAGTTCAATATTGAGTTGGCCCACCCTTTGCAGCTATAACAGCTTCAACTCTTCTGGGAAAGCTGTCCACGAGGTTTAGGAGTGTGTCTATGGGAATGTTTGACCATTCTTCCAGAAGTGCATTTGTGAGGTCAGGCACTGATATTGGTCGAGAAGGCCTGGCTCACAGTCTCTGCTCTAATTAATCCCAAAGGTGTTCTATTGGGTTGAGGTCAGGACTTTGTGCAGGCCAGTCAAATTCCTCCACCCCAAACTCACTCATCCATGTCTTTATGGACCTTGCTTTGTGCACTGGTCCAAATCATTTGGTGGAGGGGGGATTATAGTGTGGGGTTGTTTTTCAGGGGTTGGGCTCAGCCATTTAGTTCCAGAGAAGGTAACTCTTAAGGCGTCAACATACCAAGACATTTTGGACAATTTCATGCTCCCATCTTTGTGGGAACAGTTTGGGGATGGCCCCTGCCTGTTCCATCATGACTTCTCACCAATGCAGAAAGCAAGGTCCATAAAGACATGGGTGGGGGAGTTTGAGATAGAGAAACTTGACTGGCTTGCACAGATTCTTGACCTCAACCCATTAGAACACCTTTGGGATGAATTCGAGCGGAGATTGGGAGCCAGGCTTTCTCATCCAAAATTCAGTGCCTGTCCTCACAAATGCGCTTCTGGAAGAATGGTTAAGCATTCTCATAGACGCACTCCTAAACCTTGTGGACAGCATTCCCAGAAGAGTTGAAGCTGTTATAGCTGCAAAGGGTGGGCCAACTCAACATTGAACCCTATGGACTAAGACTGGGATGCCATTAAAGTTCATGTTCGTGTAAAGGCAGGTGTCCCAATACTTTTGACAATATGGTGTATATCTGCAAATTTTACCCTTAAATATTGCTTTACATGCATGGGCATGACATAAAAAATAAATCTGATGCTAGATCCACTTAAAATCCTTAAAGAGACACTGTTACTGTAAAGCCTCATACACATTATAGGACTTTGTACAAACTTTCCCTTGGATTTTTGTACAAAGGGCGTCGGCCGAGAACTTGTATTGCATACACACAGCAGGACTTTTTCAGCCAACTTTCACCAAATCGCATGGTTTTTCTGCTCTTTACCGCCACCTTTGGTCAAGTTCTGGATTGTTATCTGATCTTTTGCATTGGTTCTGAGCATGCCTGTTTGTACTTTGTACAAAAGTCCTATGGTTTTCTGTACACACGATCGGACTTTGCTCCATAGGACTTTTGTTGCCAGAAAGTTTGTCAGTTCGCACAGCCAACAAAAGTCAGATGAAAACTGAAAAAGTTTGTCCGATGGAGCGTACACACGGTCGGATGTTGCTCCAAAACAGCTAATTTGCATGTTTGTTGTCAAAAAGTCTGATCGTGTGTATGGGCCTTAAAGGCGTAACGTACTTTTGTTGGCTGTGCGAACGGACAAACTTTCTGGCAACAAAAGTCCGATGGAGCAAAGTCTGATCGTGTGTACAGAAAACCATAGGACTTTTGTACAAAGTACAAACAGGCATGCTCAGAACCAATGCAAAAGATCAGACAACAATACAGAAGTTGACCAAAGGTGGCGGTAAAGAGCAGAAAAACCACATGATTTGGTGAAAGTTGGCTGAAAAAGTCCTGCCGTGTGTATGCAATACAAGTTCAGGGCCGACGCCCTTTGTACAAAAATCCAAGGGAAAGTTTGTACAAAGTCCTATCGTGTGTATGAGGCTTTAAGGCCCATACACACGATCAGACTTTTTGACAACAAACATGCAAATTAGCTGTTTTGGAGCAACATCCGACCGTGTGTACGCTCCATCGGACAAACTTTTTTGGTTTTCATCGGACTTTTGTTGGCTGTGCGAACGGACAAACTTTCTGGCAACAAAAGTCCGATGGAGCAAAGTCTGATCGTGTGTACAGAAAACCATAGGACTTTTGTACAAAGTACAAACAGGCATGCTCAGAACCAATGCAAAAGATCAGACAACAATACAGAAGTTGACCAAAGGTGGCGGTAAAGAGCAGAAAAACCACGTGGTTTGGTGAAAGTTGGCTGAAAAAGTCCTGCTGTGTGTATGCAATACAAGTTCAGGGCCGACGCCCTTTGTACAAAAATCCAAGGGAAAGTTTGTACAAAGTCCTATCGTGTGTATGAGGCTTTAGGGGTCCTAAAAGGCCTCTGTACATAACTTCAGCAACTTTTACATGGCGCCTGCTCTGCCTAAAGGCCCGTACACACGATCAGACTTCTTGACAACAAACATGCAAATTAGCTGTTTTGGAGCAACATCCGACCATGTGTACGCTCCATCGGACAAACTTTTTTGGTTTTCATCTGACTTTTGTTGGCTGTGCGAACGGACAAACTTTCTGGCAACAAAAGTCCGATGGAGCAAAGTCTGATTGTGTGTACAGAAAACCATAGGACTTTTGTACAAAGTACAAACAGGCATGCTCAGAACCAATGCAAAAGATCAGACAACAATACAGAAGTTGACCAAAGGTGGCGATAAAGAGCAGAAAAACCACGTGATTTGGTGAAAGTTGGCTTTGTGTATGCAATACAAGTTCAGGGCCGACGCCCTTTGTACTAAAATCCAAGGGAAAGTTTGTACAAAGTCCTATCGTGTGTATGAGGCTTTAAGTAACAAGCCAGTCTGATTAAACAAAGCTTTGACATCTCTGAATGTGCTTGTCTTGGACCCTCCAGTCACTTGACTGTAGCTCAAGAAAATTTGCAGATTTCTTTATACTATTACTACATATGGAGATGAGTAGTTATTCATCCAAACTTCAAAGTTACTGATGGGTGGACATTAGGATCCTGAGCTTATGATTTTTGGCTTGAGTTCTGCACTAGGGCATACATTTCTTAATGCATAAATTGAAAAATAATTAAAAATGAAACCAAGGTGAATTGAAGCGTTAAGCAACCATCCATCTCTTCCTCACCTCTTGGTATTATCATTTGGTACTAATCTATTTTCCTCTGGATGGCCATTTAAATGAGCAATTTGCTGTTACTGCTGACAAACGAAACTGTTCAATCCAAAGCAAAAGACAAGATGAACATTAAATTAATCATCATGTACTCATGGCCAAAAAAGCTCCTAATTTCCCATTTTTCACCCCTGGAAATCAATTATTATTATGTTTATTGATATTACATCTGTCACTATTCCTCTATTTCCCTGGAGACTCTGATATAAGAATTTTCATAATGTTCCTAGTAAAAAATAACTTTATTGGGCATTATCTTCTCTTCTATGTAGCAAAATTAAAATACACTTTTTTTGTTTTTGTTAGGCATTGTGTAATTAGGATATGGTTGTAGGGGTTGTTTGCCAACTCACAGACTATGGTCAATGCTGCAGCACACTTTAGCTATAGCAGCCCACTTTTGGTTATGTTTATACTGTATGTGTGTGGTCCGTGCTAAGATCCCCCGGTGCATAAAAACTGGACTTTGTAGTTATAGCAGTCATTCTCAACCAGAGCTCCGTGGAACCCTAGGGTTCCTCCAGGGTAGTCCTGGTATTCTTTGAGCTGTGGCTAATTGACCTCCCATTTGATGGCCAATGCATGCTTCCAGGACCAATGCAGCTCGGCAGAGCCAGAAGCATGACAGCAATTATCTTTTTAATCTACCTGCAAGAGTGGCTTACTGACCAACATTGTAATGGTTATATTCTTCCCAATTCCCACTAACCACTTACCATCAATACAAGAGGGAATTGTGCCAATGATCTCTGATGAATCGGTTTTAGCAAGTCTTCCCCAAGACCCGTAAACTTATTCAAGAGTTCCTTTGGGATAGGTTGAGAAAGGCTGAGTTATAGTTTCTAGATAAAGAGATTTGGAGGAGTAAATGGGGTGCTGATGAACATTCCATGACACCAAATAAATGTTAAGAGTGTGGAAAAATCCAATGTAGGCTACCATAGTGGAAACAGTAGAAGCAGTAGTAACTGGTGGATTGGGGCAAAAAGCAGCAAAAACTGGAGGTCTCAAAAAGAAGCAGATATAGGAGCACCCAGAGGGGGCAGTATAAACCAGTGTCCCACTGGAAAAAGCTGAAAAAGGGTGGACCCAGGTTGAAGCAGCAAAAACAAGTGAACCCATAGAAAACAGCATAGATATAGCATGATATAGACCCGTGCGAAGCTGTAGAAACAGGGGGACCCCAGAAGAAGCAGCACAAACAGGTAGATTCAGGGTACATATCAGAAACAAGTTTACCCATGGGAGAATAGTTGAAACAAGTAGATCTAGGAAAACATACAGAAACAGGAGGAGCCAAGGGAAGTAACAGAAACAGGAATACCAAGGGGACACCAAGGGAACAGAATGACCCACAAGAAACTGCAGAAATAGGTAGACTCAGGGGATGCAACAGAAACAGGATAAGCCAGGAGAACCACCAAAATAATAGGACCCACGGATTGAAGCAGAAAGAGGTGGACCAATGGGAAGCAGCAGAAACTGGATTACCCAGAGGAAACCACAAAAATAGGAGGACCCAGAAGAAGCAACAGAAAAGGGGAAACTGCAAAAAAGGAGAACACAGGAGGAGCCACAGAAAAAGGGAAGCCAAAGGAATCAGCAGATGAAGATAAAGCAGCGCGAGGCTCAGTAGATTAATGTGATGATGTTTTGATGTTTATTATTAGTCAAAACTGCTGACCTTTAAAAAAGATGTGTCACATATCTTCTTCTATGTAGCCATCTTGCCTAACACAGGAAAATGAATAAAAACTATATATACATTATTTTGCTAATTAAAAAAAAAAAAATAATATTTCAAGTAAGCAACAGGTTTACTTTAATGTGCCCCTCCCCAGCCTCACATACTTACTTTTCCTTTGCTCCTCCGTGTAATGCTACCCCACAGGAGCCGCTGGTGTATAAAGGATCTCCCACCCTGCGCAGCCAGGTACAGAATTCTCCACAGCACTCTGGAGACAAGAAATATTCCTTGCAGCTTTGTTTTTGTATTTTATTAGGGGTTTTGAACTTGGATAGGAATTATGGTATTATGGGATACCCACTTGATCAAAGTAGCAGAACTCCTCAGGAGCACAACTATATACAGTCCGTATATACTTTCCTTCTACCTCCAGCACACATCTTGTTTGTAGAACTATAACTCCCAGGATCAGCTGGCACTGTTTGGATGGTTTGACAAGAACGCAATCAGACCAATTGCAAATGCCCTTTACAGACAGGGACCGTGGGCCCCTTTGGTAGTGTAGCAACAAGTCCTAGTGCCCAGCTGTACTCCTCCTATGACTACTGATCCCAGCACCACCTCTTCAGGCACTGGCAGCCCACCTGGCTGCAGCTGCCACTTTCACCAGCCCTCCTGGCTACACTTCCACAGTCCTCCCAGATAAACTCTGCATTCACCCCAAGCACTACAGCAGGACTGTTTTGTGTTAAATGTTCTGTCCCTTCTGACATGCCTAGCACAGACATGGGGTTTTAATTTGACTGTTATTGTTGCCAGCTTATGAAATCTGGGGAAAATGGGGGTGGCACGCTTTGCAGTTCTACCCTTCCAGTCTTTCTACACCATTGGGGTTTATCAGATTTCACTATATTCACATGAATGACTTCCTTTTTGTTTGGCTCCCAGCTGCTAAACGGCATGGTAGGGGATGAAGAAAAAAGTAAGTGCTGCTGGGAAGGGTGTTATTAAACCCAGGACACTGCATTCATTATATCTGGCCTCTCATAGTATACAGAACATGGAAATGCAATTATTTTAGTAGATATAAACTGCTATAATACCTTTTCACATTAGCAGAGCAGTCTTGTGACTTCTAACTGTGTCTGGCTAAAGCTTGTAGGAGGAGTTTTCATTCTCCTACGATTGTCCTATGAGACTTCAGGATCCCTCACCCTCTATCTGGAGAGTGCTGTGCTGATCATGTGCACCCTCCAAAGAAAAAAAAAACTCTCTAGCAATACTGTCAGAAACCATGAAATCATACCAAGATAGAAGTACCGTTAAATCACACTTGTTTAATAATAAAAGTAAATAGAACAAACGTAGTCAAAACATAGCCAGAGTTCAGAAACCGAAACGGATAGTCAGGCAAACCAAATGTCAGGGAGCCAGAGATGAACGTAGTAAAACAGCAAGCAGGATCTGAAGCCAGAAGGGATGTCAGCCAAGCAAGACTTTAAACAGGAATGCAGGCGATAGTCTCTGTGATGTCAACTAAGGCGAAGGCAGAGATCCTCTGGGCTGAACGGATTAAGTAGGCAGGACTGACGAGCAGGATATCATCAACAGCTGAGTAACTGTGGAGAGATAGGAGCTGGCAATTAACCGACAACTGAGCGGCCAGCTCAGAGAAGGAAGGGCTGAGCCCAGCCCTGACAAATACACACCAGACTGAGCATGTGCAGAGTGCTCCCAAGGCTCCGATCTATCAGCAGATAGATTGGGGACAGTAAAAGAAGGGGAGGATCAGATAAGACAATATCAAACAGCCTTTTTATACAATGCAGAAGATTAACCCCTTAGGTTCCACAGTGAGTATACCAAGCATGTTATGCTGCATATACAGACTGATTTTACTGTTGTCGGTAACACTTTAACTTGTTGCTTAATTTAAAGCCTGATTAAAGCTTCAGTTCAAGTGTCCCACTTATTTTTCTAAATTGCCCCTTTCCAGCATTGTTGATTGGACAGCTTTAGGGCTGGCTCAGCAGGGGGCATGGTGGATAGCTGCAGAGAGAATCGCTGCTCTCATGCAGTGCAGAGGTCCCATGAGCAGCACACTGGGAGGAAAGAACTTTTCTGCTGGGACTGAGGGGCACCCGGATTTCATTTTTATTTGTGTTGAAACTTCAGTTGGGTTTATGTTTGAGGATTATACCACAGACAATATATTATTACTACATAAAATGTTGTATATAAAACAAAGAATCAAAACAGGCAAGAGAAAATGTAGGTGAAAAGTAGAGACCTACCAAATTTACTAAAGCTTTTCCAATGTTTAATACTAAATGTCAACTTTTATTTAAATGAAGTATGGCTTGATTTGATTATACACCCTATAACCTGATAGGATTTAACAAGTTACTCAAAAATGAAATCCAGTCTGATACTGGCATCAGAGTTGTGGAGTTTTTGAATCTCCAACTATCAGAGTGATGAAGGAAAGTGAAGTTTATCAGGGTAGCGGCCAATATGACATTCAGCAGACTGTACCAGACCAAATCTGTTTACACCTGCGCCAGGGCCTGCCAGAAATCACTACAAGATATACATTTTTGGAAACTTCACAAATAGAAGTTTTAATCAGAGGAACTAGACATGGACCAATAAGTCTTCTTGTGTTCCCTTTGCTCCTCATTGGATAAATATTCTTAGACACAAAAAAGAATTGCATGGTATGTGTATTGCAAGTTGACTTAGGTTTATTTTGTAAGAAAAACCTTTTGCATACAAAATGCACCATTGTTGAACTAATCTTGACAAGTAGTGGAATTGTAGAGAGGTCTCTTGATGTGTAAGTAGTCAGGTTGGGGAAGATTCCTCTAGTACTTAAAGGGGTTGTAATGTCAGAAGGTATTTATCTTTAAAAAAATGGGAAAAGGACTCCCCAAAATGGGGTTTTAGGCAGAAAGGTGGAAAAAATGAAGCAATGATGTATGGAAAAAAAATCAATATTTTATTAATAACAAAGGGCATAACATGATGATTAAAAAATGAGCTCCAGTAGGAAAGTGAATATAAAACAGATATACACTTGCAGACAAAAATTTCATAACAACATTATACAAGTAATGTCAACAGTATGAAAAATAAGGCTGACACGTTTCAACCCATACACCAAGGGTCTTCTTCAAAGGGATCGTCTGCTGAGAAAAATACATCATAGGTACACATGTCAATTTTTTTCTTAATTAGCATGTTATGCCCTTTGTTATTAATAAAGTATTGCATTTTTTCCATACATCATTGCTTCATTTTTTCCACCTTGCTGTCTAAAAACCCCATTTTGGGAGAGTCCTTTCCCCATTTTTTGTGTCCTCGGGGTGAGCAGCGCTTTTCTACCTCTCCTGGAATGTGTCTTCCCTTTGCTATGAAGGTTTTTATCTTAAGGTATTCTAAGGTAAGCCCCCCTAATACTTACCTGAGGTCCCCTCCCTGTGCTCCTAATACCTACCTGAGGTCCAGCGATGTCCATGAGTGTCTCAGCTGTCCGAGATTCTCCCTTCTGATTGGCTGAGACACAGCAGTGGCACCATTAGCTGCCTCTGTTGTCAATCAAAGTCAGCTAGCCAATCAGGAGAGAGGGGGTGGGGCCGGGCTCTGTGTCTGAATAGACAAAGGGAGCTCTGACTCAGCTCAGGTGCCCCCATAGCAAGCTGCTTGCTGTGGGGGCACTCAACAGGAGGGATGGGCCAGTATCACAAAAGAGGCACCCAGGAAGAGGGGGATATGGGCTGCTCAATGCAAATCCACTGCAACAGAGCAGGTAAGTATAACATGTTTGTTATTTTTATAGGGAAAAAAAACAAGACTTTGCAATCACTTTAAAGTGGTAGTAAAGGCCATTTATTTATGTTTATGTTTATTTAAGCAAGCATCTAATAAAGCTTACCTGTAGGTACTGTAAATATCTTCAGAACATGCAACGTTTAGGAGACATTTACTTGTGTAGCCGCCGGTGAGGTCACCACCACATGCGCTCTGAAGGGAAGGCATACCTGTGCCGTTCCATCAGAGCTCTTTGCCGTAAACAGTGACATCCACATGTGGCATGCATTCGTTTTAAGGTAAGTTTCACATAATGTGCTAGTATGTCTTGCAGGGGAAAAGATTTTTAATTTTTATTTTCAGTTTACTACCATTTTAAGAGACTGTCCCTTGTCATCTAATTGATTCAGCACACCCCATAGATGGGCATTTTGGAGTGGGTGTGTTGATGGGATTGGCACTAGAAGAGGGGGTGCATGTTGCTCTAATTGAAGCTGGAAAGTGCTTTTTCCCAGATCTTGGTTCTTGGCGACTGTTAGCTGATAGAGGGACGCATTTGATTCAATAATAGCAATTGCTGGATGTGAGTGAGTGAAATCAATCTACTACCTTGTAATGTAGAGGTATCAGCCAAACCATCAAACAGCAATAGTGTTTTACGCAATGAATGCAGAAACAATTGACAATGCAAACAGGATGGTAAGGGTGTATGCAATAAACACCAATACAAAACACAAATAGGGAATGCATTTATTACAATACCAAAAGCTTTTTAGGAGCAGTTTCCCCTCCAGGTGGTTGGCTGGGGGGTTCCTCAGAGCTGTTTCACAAGCAAGTAGCATGAATAATCTCCATTCTGGATACCAAAGTGATGGGCTGTAGGCACAGGACCACCCCACTGGAAGCTCAGCACCCTGGAGACAGTTGGTGTAGTGTCCTTTGCAGTGACTGAACCTGCTTTTGTGCCTCAAACCAGCTGCTTCCAGGTTGGATAACACAGTGGGGGACCAGACACATGGTGATGGATCTCATGCACAGGCACCTCTGTCTCATGAGTATGGCCTCTTTGGACTGACAAGGGTGGAAATCAGGGAAGTTTATATTCCCTGAGTGTGTCCCGGAACCAAGAGGCTTGTGAGAACCCAGAGGATTGTGGGAGCCCATTGTATTTTGGAAAAAGGAATTAAAGCATCCTACACTCATTGCTAAACAAGGTAGGCAAAAATGGACTACATTACAGTTTAATCAGCATAAGATCGATGGTGCCAATTGTGAACCAAAGTTTCCTCTTTCTGAACACAGTACAAAAGCTCCTTTGGCCAAGTAAAAATGGGCACTTTCATATAATGTTGCCAAAGAACCATTTAGGGTCCTTGATGGTTTTAATTCTCCCCTCTTGCTTACATTTGGTCTCTAATATTCCTCTGATGCTCTATGATTAAACAATTTTTAGATATTTCTATGTAATGACAAAATGATTTACATTTGCAATCCCGAAGCATTATATTAAAATAAAAACTCTTTTATTTGTCTGTAACAGACTAATAAGAATTCTAAAGAACTTTTAAATACATTTTCCCATGAATACTTGGATGTGTCTATTGAATTTTAATCCATCATTTGAAAGGAATCCATTTGCATTGGGTAGGGACTCTTAAACATGGCTATACTCGGTCAATACATCTTAAATTCCTAATTTATTGCTTGATAAACATGTCAGGGTCCTTGACAGTGGGTGTACATTGCTGCTGATGTAGAATATTTTATCATTAATGAAAAACAAATGGGGAACAAGCAGAACAATACGACTTCAGTGGAGATGATTTTACAGAATTTTCTTGGACAATGCTTTGAATTTGCAGACTTGTCTGCAAGGAAGAAACAACTCACACCCAGATAAACAGATAAAATTAAGATACAGTCTTTGTTGCGTAATGTCTCTTAATAGGTTTGTCTGCAGACACAGCTATTCTTTCGCTTTTGTCAACATAAAATATATTGGGCACATTAACGGGTGTATTAAAAAAAAATTGTTAGCAAGCCTGTAACTATTTTCCACACCCAGTTTGCTTCTGTCTGTCTATTGCACGCACTGCACATTTTCTTCTGTACAAAAACATACTTTACGAGGGTTGAACTCAAAGCATGGACAGTATTGATCACTGTGCAAAGTTCCAAAATGACCAGAGGTCATTCGGGGTTGTAATTGTTGGGATAGAAAAACCTTTAGTAGAAACATTAAACACCAAACAGGAATGGTTTAAAGCAGTGGTCTTCAAACTGTGGCCCTATATGGCCCTTTGCTAGCATTTATCCGGCCCTTGATTTGAGGCGCTATTCCTAAAACTAACAGCAACAGTGAGGCATAATTCCCCCAACTGACACCAACGTTGAGACACTATTTCTCCCCCTAATATCAATAATGGGGCACTATTCCATCCACTGACACCAATGATGGGGATCTATTCCCCCCACTGACCACAATTATGGGGCACTATTCCTCCCAGTAATACCAATGATGGGGCGTTTTTCCTCCTCCTACTGACCACAGGCACTATGCAAATAAACACTACACCTCAGGCATTGGAACACTTCTACCCTCACTGGTCCCCAAAAGTCTGAAAGACGATAAACTGGATGTTTGTTTGGAAAGTATGGTGTATCCAACGGCATTGCTGAGACAGCGTTCTCCAGCATCCAAGGATGTAAACTTGACAGCTGCTGTTCACCAGCCATAGGGTTACTAATGTTTGGTTTATGGAAAACTCAACAGAATGTGGGACAAGGTGCAAAACGGTTACTCCAGTGCAATTTAGTTATAATTAGCACAGTGAAATAGAGGCAGAATTGTATTCTTATTGCTAACTTAAATATGTTTCTAAACCTGAGAATTATGCTGCGTACACACGACTGGACTTTTTGACAGCAATGGTCCGATGGAACAAATGTGATCGTGTGTACGCGGCATTAGGGTTTCCAAAAGTATATGTACAGTTAAAAAGCTAAGGTTGTCCAAAAGTGCTAAATTCTAATTTCCAACATTTCCCTTATATAATGACACTAGAATTATGTTTCTGGGATAAAGCATCTTTTTTTAATGAGGTTATACAAAAAGGAACAAGCTCACATTGTATAGGTTTATAAATGGTAAGAGTTGGGCTGCCCATTACAGTGATAGCTTAGAGAGGCTTTGGAGAATGGGGCTTAGGTTGAGGTCAGGAAAGCTGTGGCTCAGTATTTGCATGCTACATATTTGGGAAATCCAGTGAATTGAAAAGCAAAACTGTTCTGATGTGCTTACATCAGTTCACATATTTTCTAGCACTATAAAAAAAAAAAAATCATTAGCAACGCAAACATCAAAACAGGTCATACATGGTGCAAATTGTTTTCCTGAAACCACGGGTTGCAGGACAGAAATTTGCACGGTTCCACCATCAACACAGACAGTGCTGACAGGGGAATCCCTCCTGTCGAGCAATGGTCTGCTCCTGGCGGGGGTGAGCAGGGGGAAGCCACCCCCGCCAGGAGAAGAGAGTGATTAGAGAAGAGAATCCAGCAGGCTGCTTGTACCCAAGTTGATCAATTGATAATTCGGTACATTCAGCCTGCCCATTAACGGTTCCCAACTTGTCCGGTTGCTGCTGAACCATTTGAGATTAGAACCATGTATGGCCTGCCTAACACTAATGCCGCGTACACACGATCGGAATTTTCGTCGGAAAAAGCTCTGATGGTTTTCCCAATGGAATTTCGATGGAACCCTCACACTAACCTTCCCTGTAACCTAAACACTGACCAAAACACTGACCTTCCCTTTAACTGTACCACTAACCTTCCCTGCAGTAGTGGCCCGTCCATAAGGGGCGCAGCGGCGCTGCCCCCCCAATCCATGCACCTGGCCCCTAATCTACATGCGGGGTGCTGGACACATGCGCTTTCAATGGGCTTTTTTTTTTTTTTTGGAAGCACATGATTAGAGCCTGACTTTCCGACAACAAAACCATGGATTTTTGTTTGAAGGTTGTTGGCTCCAACTTGTCTTGCGTACACACGGTCACACAAATGTTGGCCAACAATTAAGAATGTGGGAACGTGGTGATGTACAAGATGAACGAAGAGCCGATAAAAAGGAAGTTCGATAGTCATGTGATATCTCCATTATAAACACTAGTTTTACAAAATCGATCGATTCCGGCTTGTACTTGATTCTGAGCATGCGTGAACTTTTGCGCGACGGACTTGTGTACACAGGATTGGAAAGTCCAACGACAAAGTTTTGTTAGCAGAAAATTTGAGCACCTGCTAGCCAACATTTGTTTGCGGAAAGTCCGACAACAAATGTTCGATGGAGCATACACACGGTCGGACTTTCAGCCAACAAGATCACATTCAACATTTCCTGTCGGAAAGTCCGGTTGTGTGTACGCGCCATTATGGTAACCCTCATACTAACCCACGTTGTAACCCTAACCTTAAGTTTCTTTGTGGTCCTAACACTAATCCTTCCTGTAACTATAACACTAACTAAAACAATGACCCTTTCTGTAACTCTAATGCTATCTCTTACATTAAAGTAGAACTATAGGCACATTTTTTTTTTCATTTTGGATAGAGTATGGGAGGGTTATAACCTCTGTCAGATTTTTTTTTGCCATCTGTGTCCCATTGCAGAGATTTTCCCTCACTACCTGTCTTTGTAGAGTGGGTTACCAGGCATGGTGAGTGTGATGCAAGATGGAGTGATGTGCACCAGACAGTTTCTGAATGCTAAAGAAATTTAGTGTCTTTTAACAGAACTGTGGGAGAGATGGTTAGGGCCAGGAAACCCTTAAAGCGGGGTTCCACCCTAAAGTGGAACTTCCGCTGATCGGAACCCTCCCCCCCTCCGGTGTCACAATTGGCACCTTTCAGGGGGGAGGGAGGTGGAGATACCTGCCAAAGACAGGTATTTACACCCACTTCCGGGCATAGACTCCCGTGGGAGTCTATGCCTCTTCCTGTCCTTCCGCGCTGTCTGCTGGGACACACACGGGTCCCAGAGACAGCACGGACAATTCCTATTGCGCTGTGCGACTTGCGCATGCGCAGTAGGGAACCGGGTAGTGAAGCCGATTCGCTTCACTTCCTGATTCCCTCACCTAGAATGGTGGCGGCAGCAGCCGAGAGCCGAGCGATCGATCGGCCTCGGCTGCCGGCATCGCTGGAACCCGGGACAGGTGAGTGTCCATTTATTAAAAGTCAGCAGCTGTAGTATTTATAGCTGCTGGCTTTTAATATTTTTTTTGTAGGTGGAATCCCTCTTTAAGTAGATACTATGATAATTGGCAGACTGAGACTTTTAGACAGCTATACAGGGGAAGGCCTCCAGCCAGATACCACGCCTGTATAGGTAGGACCACTGTCTCCTATGGCAACAAATCTTGTAACAGTCACTAACGGTAGTTGTACTTAACTACCATATTGGAAAAACAGAATAGTTCTCTTCCTACACTACAGTCTCCCATTGTAGAATTTTCCTCATTGAGCACCCAGTCTCTCACTAGACCTCCGGATCCAATTGCCACTGAATCTCCTGAGCTCTTTCACAGCTAGCACGCTGTATACTCCTTAAGCGTCACCCTCGCTATCCTACTGGGTCCCTAGCTTGGTACTCAATGCTCCTCAAGCATCACCCCTGCCGTCCTGCTGGGTCCCTGGCTTGACACCCGCTGAAGCTTTCCCCTTCTTCACCGTCCCCAGGCTGGTGAGAGGACTGCTCTGGTACTGGCTCCAGCTCACTCACTGTAGTCTCCGATAACAAGGTGGATGGTCCCTTATTGGCGACAGCTTTCCCTCTACCTCCGATCACAACTGGTTCCCCATCTGGCTGAACCTTTACAACTCGGTTGGACTCCAATACGGCAGTCCCAACCCTACATTGCTTCTTCTGCTCCTAGATAGGCCTCAGGCAGCCTAGCAGCCAGGTGACCCTGGGATAGGCCTCAGGCTTCCGGCCTAGCAGCCCGGGGTGACATCACACACGTCCACCCAGAAAGCCATCCAGGTGACGCGGAACCCCGATCACCTGACTCCACCCAAATAAATAGGCTCTCCCAGCAGGACAAGGGACTAAAGAAACCCCTGCCAATTGGGTGAGACACAGCATCCACCAGCAAGCGCCACCTGGTAACAGAAGACTGAAGGTACAGCAATCCAGAGAAATCAGTGGATCTTCTAACAATCAACCAGGATAATTAATACCTGACAAACCAACCCTGCCTAAACATCAGGGTGCTATATCTGACTTTTATCTCAATGCAGACTTCTGGGAAAATTGTTGAGCCAATCACACAAGCAGGAAATTATGTTTCTGGGAGGCGTTCTGTACAAATACTGTGTACAGAAAACCTCCAGGTAGCCATATTGCATTTTCAGAAAATCACAGAGCTGCAGATTGAAAAGGAAAGGTAATTTTTAATATAATATATTGAACATTAAATCACAATATGACTTGTGTCGTAATTGTATATTCTATATTATTTTTTCTTTATTTGCTATTTTTTCCCCGACGAAAGCAGAGTTACTCTTTAACCTAACATTAACTGTCCCTAATGTAAATGCATCTACTTTCTTACATTTTCACCTGTCCAAAATCCTCTGCATTGAAAGCAAACCTCTTTGTGGCAAAAGGCATCATCTGTGAAATCCCAACACTGGATTCTACTGTTTTCGAGAACCGTCCCTATTTCTGAGCACTCGAGTTAGTACAGCTAGAAATAAATTGTTCCTCCAACTATTACTAGGAGTGCAACTAAGGAAAAGATTTTTGCACCACTCCGGTTTCCCACCGCTGAAGGGACTGGCAGGATTTTGGAAGGCTTGGCATTAGCCTTTCCCCTTGAGATAAGTGAAAGACGGCAATAAATTTATGGCACAATTTTCTAAATGAACAAGAGCTTCTTGCAGAAATACGATCTCCGTATCCCGGTCCTTTGACATGGTGAAATTTATAATACAAATAGGATTTCTGTGGTATTAAGTATACAGCCAAACATAACAGCATAGTATATCTTCATTAACAAGAAACATTTCTATTGATTTCATTCTCCAATGTTTCATATTACACATAACAAATATGTATGGTCACCAAAATGAATTATTGCAACTCAATTTGGAACGAATGGATGAGGTTATTGTATTAACTCTAAGATGGCTTACTCAGTGGGTGTCAAAACATTTTTTATTTAATGGCATAACAAGGAAAGTTAATCAGAGTGGTGTGACCTCTGTGGAAATAAGGGTCGCTTTTCTGTCCAGGCTAAATGCAGAACAAAAAAAAAAATCAAATATGCAATGACTTTAAAAAAGATATTAAAATGTAAAGCACAGACTTATGTCTCACAAGGGAGCAAACAATAATCTGTTACCGAAATGTTTTCTTAACTACTTCCGCTCCGGAAGGTTAACCCCCTTCATGACCATGCCATTTTGTGCGATATGTCACTGCTTTAATTTAACTGATAATTGCTCAATCATGCGACACTGCACCTAAATGTAGCTAAAAAGGGCTGCTAGTAAATTTTGTGGTGCTAGGTGGTAGCTAATCCTGGCTAATTTGTAGTCTTTGATCAAATGATTTTTTCCTAAGCTTGAGTTTAACTGTGATTTCTCTCTTCTGTCATTGCCTTTGGCATTGGTATGATAGATTGCAGTGAATTCAGGTTATGAGTGACTATGCCTTTCTCAGCCAATTAGCAGGAGATTATTTGGCCGCTGAGGCTGCTGGGATAGTATATTATTTGGAGAGAATTAGGTAATTGGAGTTTTTTCCACTCAGGCTGCGGCCTGGGTGGGAGTGTGTGGTGCAGAAGTAGAGGTGTAGGCCTGAACCCGGAGGCCTAACCACATGTGAAGAGGCTCGGCTTGAGGGGAGCCTTGCATGGAAACAGAGGAAAAGAATTTGCCAGAGGGACAACCACTCTTGTTGCCAGAGGAAAGTGTAAAAGGGATGGAGTTCTGAAGGAGTACCAGAGGAGACCCTTCATCAGCCAGGGGCTGTGAAGTAGCTGGGAAAACTTCAGGAAAGGACTCATTCAAGAAGTACAGCGGGTAGCTGTGAGTAAAGCCAGAGGGATCCAGCGAGTATCTGTGATCTGAGGAACCCAGTAAGTAGCTGTGAGTGAAGCTTGAAGAATACACTGGGTAGCAATGAGTTAAAGTGGTTTGGTACCTAAAAATGAAAGTTCATGTTATTAAAATCAACAGATAGCATACTTACCTAAACGAACCCTGAAAAAAAAAAATATCATTTCCTTACCTTTTATTTCTGATGTTTCAGCTGACTTCCTGGTTGTCCTCCCGTGGGAGTAGGTGTGGCTATCGTCCTCGCAATGGTCCCTGGGAAATTTCCCAAGAATCCATGGGGGACAATGAAAGTTTTTCTTTCCTTGTCACTGCTCTCACTGAGCATGTGCAAGATGGAGCGGAGCATGCTGGGAGCCAGACGTCATCATATACCAGGAAGTAAATGCCTGTGGGCTTCAGACGCCCACAGTTAAAATGGAAAATGCCAGGGCAGGTTTTTATAAGTCATCCTGAGGAAAAGATTCGTGGCGCCGGGGGTCAAATAAACGCCGGACGTGGATGCCAATCGAAGGTAGCACTCACCCACCAGTGAGACAGGTAAGAAAAAAATAAAAAAAGAGTGGAATCCCGCTTTAAGCTCGAAGATTCCAACAGGTAGCTGCGAGCTGAGCTTGAGGATCTACAGTAGGATACGGTGAGTGAAGTTGTTGCTATAGGAGACAGCAGTTGCTACAAAATACAGATTGGTGCATTCAGCTTAAAGGCCCTTTTTCTGTATTGCTGTCTGCCTAGTTCTATTTTTGTCCAAGGAGTCTGACAATTTTGCTACTACATCTGCCTAAGGGTGTCCTGTGCCCCACCCCTCTCTTCTCCTGTTTCTGTAAGAGAAATACAACTCTGTGTTCATTTTTAAAAGTTACTGGTGCCTATCTTTCCACCTTGCACTACACCCACCATGCCTAGTAACCTGAACCCTGAGGAGGAATGTCAGCCCTTCCAGCCTCACCACCAGTCCTCTAGAGGTCGGGAAGAGCGCTACATAAACAAAATGTATGTCCTTTTTTTCCCACAAATAGAGCTTTCTTTTGGTGTTTTTTGGATCCATGCATCCAAAACTGTTATATTGGTTTCAAATAAATGTTAGATAGATAAATAACCTGACCATTTCTTATTTCCCCTGTGTCAATTTTGAGACATTCCCAGCATCCCTGCTGGATTTTTTGTGACTTATTTTATACTATGAGAATGCAACAACTGAAACACACAAAGGTAGGTGGAAGGAACCAAAACTCTCAAAACGTAAGGAAGAGGGCTTGGATTCGGAATTATGGCAGGGAGATAGATCCCATACTTCCAGTGTCCAAGACATACATATATGAAGCCGGGCCAGCCCACCAAGCTCCCCCTATAAATAAAATATCACTTCTGGATGGACTGTTGCCAGATTTGCTCTAACTAGGATTTACATTATATCTTATCCATCTGCCATTTAATAGGGCAATGCAGAGCCCCTTGCTACCAAGGCTCTTATACTGAATTCTTGAATCCAAAATGTTACAGCTTTCACCAGAGCAGAAGGTAAGCATAAATCTTCCAATTAGGACACCTATTCTAGGGCAAATGTCTAGGAGAAATTCCTTAACTTTCCTGTAGCAAAACAAAAAAAATCTAGTTTGATCATTCCCAACAATATCTCATTTCACCCGTGACCGAATTGCTTCAAAGTACATTTGAAGGAAACAATTAAAATGATTCAGTGTACAGCTAATGCCATTCAGAAATAATTGCAACTGGCACAACTGGGGCAAGGTGTCTCTTGTAGTGACGTAGGGGCTGGCGGATAAAACCACAGAGTGCTGCAGAGAAAGCAGGTTATGACACCCCCAGTATTTTTTTTCAGCAAGCTTAGCCCTTCGAGACAATTAAGTTCAGTATAACAGGCATCAGCACAGGTAAATATTAGGGCCCCTTCACATTATGTGTAGCATCAACGCATGTGTGTTAACGCAATACATTAGCATTTCTCACGTAAGGCAGTCCATTTATTTGGAATAGCCTGGCCTTAGAACAAGAAAAATCTAAGGATATGTGTGCTGTGGTGCACTGTAGTATGAATGCTTGCCCAGTTCTGTAGTGCATTGGCGTGCTATTAACAACAAATGGCATGACAAGTTACTTTAAGTCAAGCTCTGAATTGGTAATTTATGTTTTCCTACATAGGGGATACTTATTTTTTTGTTTTTAAGTACTGACGGATTAATTTTTTGGAGTTTTATAAAACGGTATTCCACCTTAAAAATGACAGTAGTGAGCAGGGCTTAAGTGCCCTAGTCGTAGACACTAGAACTACACTTGCTATCACCCTACACCACTTCACCCATTCCCTGTCTGGTTACCTGTTTAAGCTAATGACACATATACAGTTGTCCCTAGCAATGGAAATAGAGCTTACACTAGACAGCATCACTCATGCTGGACTAAATGTACTGCATCTGCTCTAGCCTACAGTCCCCATGTTACAAGCCCTGCTCTTTGGATATGCCATGCAATCCACCACTTAAGAAGAAATTTCAGACCAAGTATTAGTGGTTACTTTATATACAGGAACAGTTCTTATCAGGCAGCTTCTCACATAAATTCCTGTACAAGGGGCTTAATGCCCAAATGATAATCATATCTAAATAACAGTAGAGAGTCTTTAGGGTCCATTGGAGGCAGAGTCCATGATTGGCAAATAATCCACAATAGGTAGCACAGAGTCCATATAGTCCATGTTTGGCAAAGATTCTTAAAGGCGATAAGTCCAAGACTTGTAGTTAAGAGTCCTCAGGCTCCCAGTCCTTCAAGTGCCTCGACTGGCACCCCAGCTGGGTGTTCAGTCCAGAAGGATAATGGCCTACATTACAGTGCTTCCAGCAGGTCTCTCTCAGGACACTTAAGGGCTCTTTCACACGTTCAGGTCTGCCTGTCAGGGGTGACATGTCCGCTGACAGCCAATCCACTCCATCCGAAACCTTATTTTCTATCCGTCTGGCGGATCATATGAAAACGGACAGTCGGTCCATTTTCATCCAAGGAGAGCGGAGCTCTGACAGGTCCATCTCTGCACAGTGAGCAGAGATGAACCTGTCATCTGACGGACTCCCCTTGCTCAGCGGGGATCGATCGCTGATCCCCGCTGAGCAAGGGGAGTCCGTACACAGACAACCCCATGTGAAAGAGCCCTTGGGGCCCTTTTTTATGTGGACATGAGTCAGCAGAGAAACAAAATGAACCCTTCTGTAGGTGCCAGCCTACACATTAGTCTCCCTTCCCCCTCTTCCTTTTCCTCTCTCTTTCTTGTCTTTTTTACAAAAGGTCTTAGTCTTGGCTGATGCATTTCATCCGCCAAGAGGCCTAGTTGTTGAGGGGTGTAGCTAGGGGCAGAGAATTTTGAATAACTAACCTGGAATAAGGTTTTTTGAAAACATGACACCATAAGTGTGTGGTCATCTGTACATGAATTTTATAGTTTAGAGAGGAGGTCACAAACAAGTAGGTCACAAACACGCCCCTGCTTTGCCGGTCCTCAGCCTTCATGGCTCTTGTCCTCACAACAGAGGAAAAAGTGGGAGCAGCACAGTTCTGGATGGAAGGTGGGAGAAGGAGTTGTCCCAAATAATTTTTTCAGCAGATCGTTGGACACTAGGACACAGGTCGGTCCTAGTAACCAATCACCAGCTTGTTAATTTAGAAAGTTAACTCCTACTCTCACCCTTCATCCAGATCTGTGTGGCCGATGCTAATCTGTGTAAGGTAGGAGAGTGAAGCTAGGAGCTAGGACACTGCTGTGTGTTCATTCCATCTTTTTTATTGTGGGCATGGTAGTTATTTCTTTTTTTTTTAAAAGAAGGTGCTGCATCCCAGGTGTCTTCCTAGATAGCAAGGATAACTTGCCACAAATTTGTGGTAGTGTTGAATTGTAAGTCTGTTAACTTGCTGCACATTTTCACTGACAAGTTGTACACTTGAAGAGCAAGTTCTAATTGACACTTTTCCAATTTGTAGAAAATTTGCTTGGCAAGTCTCTAGCAAGAGAAAAGTTGCAATGGGGAGTCTACAACAAGAGCTCTGCAAGTCTACAGCATGACAATTCAGCTACAGTGCCCCCTGTGGTGGGATGACTATTGTACAGCATAACTGAACTCGAACTTGCAGCAGACTTGCAGAATGTTTGCAAAGAAAGTTGATCTGAAGTCATGCAATGCAGACTTGCTGCAATTGTGCAATAAACCTGTGAAACCTGGCAAGTTTAGCAATAGCTTAGCAAGTCATTTTCAAACTTACAGTACAATTTTTTTGCTTTCTGTGTTTAACCTGTTCCCGACTGGCTTGCGTACATTTACTGTGGCACAATGGCACCACCGCCCAAAACCTTGTATATATATATATATATATATTATATATATATATATATATATATATATATATATATATATATATATATATATATATATATATATATATATATATATATATGTTGTTTCCTTTAAGAGCCGCCAGAGGTCACACGTGCGCCACCAGAGGGACGCACACACACACACGCTGTACAGTGGGGGACCCGATGCGCGTGGCCGGCAACCGCGATCACTGCCGGCCACGGCCAATTGTGTGCACCAGCACCAGCATGGGGACACACAAATCCCTGTGCTGTCAGAGGAGAAGAGACATGTCGTTTGTTCCTAATATGTAGGAACAGCGAAATGTCTCCTCTCCTATTTAGTCCTATACCCATATTGTTCCTAATATGTAGGAACAGCGAAATGTCTCCTCTCCTATTTAGTCCTATACCCATACAGTTAGAACACAGTGAGGGAACACACATTTAACCCCTTGATAGCTCCTAATGTTAAACCCCTCCCTACCAGTGACATTTACAAAGTAATCAGCGCATTTTTACAGCACTGATCGCTGTATAAATGTCAGTGGTCCCAAAAATGTGTCAAAAGTGTCCGATCTGTCTGCCGCAATTTTGCAATATCGCAAAAAAAATCGCAGATCACCGCCATTCATAGTAGAAAAAAAAGCCCATAAAAATGCCATAAATATTTCCCATAGTTTGTAGATACTAAAACTTTTGGCAAACCAATTACTATATGCTTATTGTGATTTTTTTACCACTAATATGTAGAAAAATACATATCAGCCCTAAACTGATAAAGAAATTAGTTTTTTAAAGACATTTTTTGGGATAGTTATTATAGCAAAAAGTAAAAAAAAATTTTTTTCAAAATTGTTGCTCTTTTTTTGTGTATAGCACAATGACCAGTTAAAGCGATGCAGTGTCAAATTGTAAAAAGTGCTCTGGTCAGGAAGGGGGTAACATCTTCTGGGGCTGAAGTGGTTAATCTCTTCCTCATTGTCCAGGTAGATCTCCACCTCTGAAAGGTCCCCTATCCCTGATTTAAAGGAAAATTCAGAATTTTTTTCACTAGGAATTTCTGTGAAAATCAGAGTGTTTTTGGTGTTTTTTTCTAAAGTGTAACTAAAGTAAAAAAAATGTAAAATTGCTAACAGGCAGGTCCTTTATTGCAGAAGAGACCGCCTGCTTGCATTCCACTGTAGGATGTACACTGATCTAAGCAGGGGCCGTTTATATTTGAAAACAGTGCTTGTGTGCCAGGATGACTTCACTCCTGCAAAAGATGGTCAGAGGGACCTCGCAGGTGTGAAGATGGCTACACATTATACAACTTAATTGTTCAATTTCCTTTAGATTTACCTTCAACTGTACAAGGGCCTTCCTGACTGCATACAATCTGAAAATGCCCAGATTTTTCCTCATTTTATATGGTTTTGATAAATCTAAAGGAAAATTGTACAAGAAAGTTGTGTGTAGGCAGACTGTTGAAATAAGGGAAGCATTCCTGCCTTTAATTCTGCTTTAAGGGCCCAATGGGCTGAAAAAGACTCCTGAGAGGTATGCCCCTTACACACGATCGGAAATTCCTCCAGCAAAAGTCCGATGTGAGCTTTTGGTCGGAAATTCCAACCGTGTGTATGCTCCATCAGACTTTTACTTTTCCGTCAGCAAAAGATTGAGAGCAGGTTCCCTATTTTTACGATGAAAAAAGTTACAATCAGAAATTCCAAACGTCTGTAGCAATTCCGATGAGCAAAATTCCTGCGCAAGCTCAGTAACAATTAGACGCCTGCTCGGAAGCATTGAACTTCATTTTCTCGGCTCGTCGTAGTGTTGTAAGTCACCACGTTCTTGACGGTCGAATGTTCAGAGAAATTTTGTGTGACTGTGTGTATGCAAGCCAAGCTTGAGTGGAATTCCGTCAGTAAAACCATCCAAGATTTTTCCGACGGAAATTCCGCTCGTGTGTACAGGGCATTAGAGAATTTCCCTTCAAGTAACCTGCCAAAAAAGTGGTGGCCCATTATTAACTGTATTATTTTAGTTTTTTTTTTGCAGAATTAAAAAAAAAGAACAAAACAGAAAGAAAAAATCAAATCAAAAGTATGCAAATAATTACCAAATGAAAGAAAAAAAATAAACAAAACTGAAATACCCTAAATATGCCCCTCCCAAAAAAAAAAAAAAGATTAAAGAAAGAAAAAAAGAGTAGTTAATGTCAAAGTGAGCAACATTGAGAGCTCGGCTGTAATCGGTAATATTGTGGTGAATTCAATTTCCTGTAATCATTCAGATTGTCCCTAGTTTAGGTCCACTTTAAGGGAATTCTTTTTTGTTGTGGTTGAGGTGGATACGTGAGTTAATTAATTCAAATGGCTGCATTTCTTTTGCCAGGCTGGGTAGATCAGAATAAAATGTGCACCCCCTACACTTCCCGTAAGAATGGAAATTCACTTCTCTCATGTTTGGCTGTGATTTCAGCTGTTAGTTAGTTAATCTTATCACCCCCATATAATATATTATTCTGCTGAGGGAAATGTCATTACGCAGTTTAACGTTTACCCTCGATATACACAGAGCTTTGTGGCTGCATCTCATAAAAACAGCAAAAGGCAAAATTGTTGCCAAATTGTTTAACCGCAGTCTGTTGTGGGGCTGCAAAGTTTCAGGCGTAGTGCACATGCAGTCTGCAAGGGGCATGTCATAGTAATAAAATGACTTTCAAAAATTAGAACAACAAAGTCATTTTGTTCTGAACTTTTCTAATGATCTGACATCTGCTTCCAGAATTAGATCCAAACCCTAGCTACATAACACCAAGGGGGTTTACAAAAGGCAAATCCACTTTGCACTACAAGTGCTCTTGGAAGTGCAGTCGCTGTAAATCTGAGGGGTAGTTTTGAAATGAGGGGAAGCTCTGCTGATTTTATAATACAATCATGTGCAAGCTAAAATGCTGTTTTTATTTTCCTTGCATGTCCGCCCCGGATCTACAGCGACTGCACTTCCAAGTGCACTTGTAGAGCAAAGTGGATTTGCCGTTCGTAAATAACCCGCCAATTTTGCTTACTGTGTCATATCATAAACCTGCGGACCTGTGTGTGCAACAGTTTACTGATGGCGTAAAGAGGGAGCTCTGGGATTTTTTTTCAGTTCTTAAAATTGTCCTTTAAAATTACATATATATATATGCCTGCCTTTACACTCACATGAACTTTAAAGTGATTGTAAAGTTTCAGTTTTTTTTTTTTCTAGAAATAGAGTAAACATGTTATACTTACCTGGTCTGTGCAGTGGTTTTGCACAGAGCAGCCCAGATCCTCCTCTTCTTGGGTCCCTCTTGTGCTCTCCTGGCTCCTCCCTCCTGCCGAGTGCCCCCACAGCAAGCAGCTTGCTCTGGGGTCACCCGAGCTGAGCCTGTCCATTCAGCCCCACAAAGCTGTGGTTCAGCCCCGCTCCCTTTTTCTCCTGATAGGCTAACTGACTTTAATTGACAGCAGTGGGAGCTAATGGCGCCACTGCTGTCTCACAGCCAATGAGGAAGGGAGCCCCATTTTGGAAGAGTGTAGTGGAAAAGTGCATGTAGTTGTGTCCTCCTTGTTCCTGTTTCATGTTTCTCATGCTGTAAGACATGCATTGCTAATCCTCCATAAAAGCAAAGCTATTACTGCAAGAAGCTTCCAGTGCATGATTCCAATACTCTGCACAACAGGTTATGCACCCAGCAAACCCAGCAGCACCCAGGCACTGGAAAGAGAACTCTGCAACTCAGTGAGTACAGTGTGTACTGTATACAAGCTACTGAAATATGGCAAGTGGTTCAGCTGTGAAGTTTGCAATAGCAAAGATGAACAATGCCAATTACCAGCTGTGGAAGTTTAAACATGAAATGATTCTCAGCAAGAATGACTTATGTCAAGTGCTGAATACAGACAGACCCACAAACGGAGAGACAGAGGATTAGGACAGGAAATATAGACAGACAAAAGCAACTATAAGCTTACCAGTTGAAGATGACCAGCTTATCCACATAAGAACAGAGAAAATGGCCAAAGGTATGTTGACTTCATTACAGAAACTGCATGAGCGTCTAAACAATAAGCTGTTTCTACTAAGAAAGTAGTATAAGATGAGACTAGAAGAAGGCCACGTAAAAGCTATGCTAGAGATCATAGAGCAACTATGCGCCATCAGAGAGGACATCAAAGATAACCATACTGTTGCCCTTCTCCTCTGCAGCCTTCCAAAGACACATACTGCTCTTATTAAAGCTTTAGAAAGGAGCTAACATTAGAATATGTCAAAGGCGAATTAATCGATGAATGTGACAGAAGGAAAGAAAACACGCACCATGATGACAAAGCTCTTAAGATGTACAAAGGCACAAGGCACAACAAAAGAAAGCAGAGCCTGTTTTCACTGAAAAAGAACTGGTCACTTAAAAAAGGATTGTTCTATCTGGAAAGCTGAGCAGCAAAAGCTAGAGCTATCCACAAAAGGAAGAGTCAAAGCAACCACAAACGAAACTGCAGATACATCATGGAGTGGCACCTTTAAAGTGACACAGAGCGGCAAGCCAATCGCTGGTGCATAAACTCAGGTACGACAAGCGACATGACTAGTGATGGGACCTTCTTCACAAACATTGATTACAGTGCAAAAAACAAAGTGTTCCTAGCAAACAGGAAAAGCATTACCTTAGAAAGTAAAGGCCAGGGCTTCCATTATACCACAAGGTGGTCACCACAGTATCCTCTTACAAACAGTTAAGTTCCAGGATGATGAATGCACAATTCACAATATTAAGCAATTCCTTGCAAAAGAATAACTGGATGATCACCTATACAGGCTTATCACCACAGACCAGCAAGCCAATATAGTTTCTAATGACCTACACAGCAAATGTATTCATTTATGGCACATGTGGCTTGGGCACAGAAGTCCAGAAGCCATACAGGACATTATAAAGAGAGGCTTATCAGAAAATTTGACAATAATGCCTTGCAAAGTGCTCCCCTTCCTGTATCAAAAAAAAGAAAAACTAGCCACCCCCTGCAGCTTATACACAGTGACGTATGCGGTCCAATGAAAACTCCCACATCAGTCGGGAACAGATATCTACTGAGTTTCATTGGTGGTTATTCTAGGTACACAACTGCAAGGAATAGTACACCAGACAACCATGCCCTACACTCCTAAACAAAATGTTGTTGTCAGAAAAGGTTCCACCTGCTGGTGGCCCTGTCAGACCTTTGGCTGGCAGTACTGGTGTCCACCAGCGGGTGTCTGCTGGCAGTCTAGAACTGTCAGGAAAGGTTTCACCTGCTGGCGGCACTAGCTGATCCTTGGGCCGCAGTACTGGCGTCCACCAGCAAGTGTTTCTCGGCAGTGTGGAGCCGACATTATCTCCTGCGATCAGGCATCACCTGAGACTGATTGCAGTAAACAAAAACACACTTGCCTTGGTATTGTCCTTGCTCCCTGACCTGTACCTCTGATCTCTGACCCAGACTCTGAACCTGAACTTGGACCTGTCCCTTCTGTGATCCTGTTACCTTGTGCCCTTGCCCTGCAGCCTGATCCCCTCCACCTTCTCCCTGTCCTGTTTGCTCCTTGCCCCCATCTGCTGATCTCCTGTTGATGACCCTGGCATTGCTACGTTTACGATTTAGGTAGTTCCCATCTATTGTATATACCTGTTTACTGTTGTTATTTGTGGATTTCTGTCTGGTAGTTGGATTGCTGTGCACTGTGTTGTTTTGGAGGTGTTTGTATTTATATTTTCACATATTTTCACATAATAAATTACAATATTTTCACTTTACATGCGTTTGGTTTCATCTGTTGCTGTCCACGCAGTTCTGGTCACACCTGTTAATGACAGAATACCAAGGCCATCCCTGCCCAGAAGTGGCTGCACAGAGGAACCATCTTGGTTCTCTTTGTTTTGCTGAAATTAATTCTGATGAGATTGAGAGGTGCTAATAGAATGTATTAACTTGGTACAGACCCTTATTAGACAGGCAGCATGTGAACTGTATTTTGTTCAACCAGTGCTCCAAGCATGGTCTGATATAATGCATTCAGCCTCTGTCAGCTCACAACAAACCATTCCTGCTACCAGACACCTGCCTGCCAAAAAGTCTTTCCCTCCATCACCCACGGCAACCTCAGTCTCAGCCCAATACACTTTGCTTCCAACCAAATATCAGTACCCTGTTTCTACTTGCTGCACCTATCCTGCCTTTAATCCACCTGCCTCTTCTCTGCTGCCTATAACAACCACACAAAAACTTCCTCTAGCCACTGTCATATTCCATATTCCAGCCCTCCTGTCCAATCTTCTTCACCCTTTACTTACGACCCTGCAGTCACCTACAGAGCTTTGGTGGCTAAACCGAAGAAAAAACAGAAGTTATTTCCGACCCATATGATCCTGCTATTATCCCAACTGCCTCTACACCAGCCAATCCACTCCAGTCTACCTCCATGATCACCAATAGGGTCACGTTAGTCTCTGATGGTACTGAACCTAAAGACTCACCTAACCCTGCCAACTTCCTGTCTGCTGTCCCAGCATGAAGTTCCGGTGCTCGTGTCCCAGCCTAAATTTCCGGTGCTCGTGTCCCAGCCTGAAGTTCCGGTGCCTGTGTCCCAGCCTGAAATTCCGTGCCCATGTCCCAGCCTGATGTTCCGATGTGCACTTCCCAGCCTGAAGTTCCGGTGCCCGTGTCCCAGCCTGAAGTTCCGGTGTGCACTTCCCAGCCTGAATTTCCAGTGTCCGTGTCCCAGCTTGAAGTTCCGGTGCCTGTGTCCCAGCCTGAAGTTCTGGTGCCTGTGTCCCAGCCTGCTGGGTTGTGCCGTTACCCAGCCTATGGAGCCCATGCCTGTTACTCAGCCTGTGTGGCTGGTGCCTGTTACCCAGCCTGTGGAGGCGGGCCCACTACCCAGCCTGCTGAACCGGTGTCCGTCACCCAGCCTGTTGAGCCAGTACCCGTAATCTGGCTTGCTGAGTCGGTGCCCGTCACCCTGCTTGCTGAGCCGTGCCCATTACCCAGACTACTGGGCCAGTGCTGTTACCAGCTTGTTGAGCCGGTGCCCTCTATCCAGCCTGCTGATACAGTGCTCGCTGCCCGGCCTGATGTTTCAGTGTCTGCCGTCCGGCCAGATGATGCCGAGCCTCCAACCCAGCCAGATGACCCAGAACCTGCTGCCCTGCTAGATGATCTGGAGCCTGATACCAAGCCAGACAACCCAGAACCTGTTACCCAGCCAGATGATCCAGAGACTGCTGCCCAGCCAGATGACCCGGAGCCTGCTGCCCAGCTAGATGATCCAGAGTCTTCTGCCCAGCTGATGTGCCTGCTGCCCAGTTTGATGTGCCTGCTTCCCAGCTTGATGTGCCTGCTGCCCAGCCTGTTGTGCCTGCTGTCCAGCTCAATATGCCTTTGCCTGCTGCCCAGCTTGATGTGCATGTGCCTGCTGCCCAGCTTGACGTGACTGTGCCTGCTGCCAAGCTTGATATGTCTATGGCTGCTGCCCAGCTTTATGTGCCTGTGCCTGCTGCCCAGCTTGATGTGCCTGCTGCCTGGCTTGATGTGCCACTGCCTGCTGCCCAGATTGAGGTGCCTCTGCCCTTTGCCTGGATTAAAGCTATGGACCTTTTACATGCACAGTTTGATATTTCTCTGCCCACTGCCTGGCTAGATGCCATGGAGCTAGTTGGAGCGTCTGGAGGCTGCTCCTTCGAGGGATGTATACTGTCAGGAAAGGTTCCACCTGCTGGTGGCGCTGTCAGACCTTTGTCTTGCAGTACTGGTGTCCACCAGCGGGTGACTCCTGGCAGTCTGGAACTGTCAGGAAAGGTTTCACCTGCTGGTGGCACTCGCTGATCCTTGGGCCGCAGTACTGGCATCCACCAGTGGCTGTTTCTCAGCAGTGTAGAGCCAAAATGATCTCCTGCGATCAGGTGTCACCTGAGACTGATTGCAGGAGATGTGTATTAATACCACACACACTTGCCTTGTTATTGTCCTTGCGCCCTGACCTGTGATCTCTGAACCTGACCTTGACCCTGAAACTGGAACCTGAACCTGTACGTGTCCCTTCTGTGATCCTGTTACCCTGTACCCTTGCCCTGCCATCCCGCCCACCTTCTCCCTGTTCTGTTTGCTCCTTGCTGCCATTTGCTGATCTCCTGTTGATGATCCTGGCCTGGCTACGTTTATGATTTTGGTATTTCCCATTTATTGTATATACCTATTTACTGTTGTTATTTGTGGGTCTCTGGTAGTTGCATTGTTGTGCACTGTGTTGTATTGAAGGTGTTTGTATTTATATTTTCACTTATCTTAATAAATTACACTATTTTCACTTTACATGCGTTTGGTTTCCTCTGTTGCTGTCCACGCAATTCTGGTCACACCTGTTCATGACAGGTGTAGCAGAAAGGAAAAATATCAAAAACAGTTGGCGAGTCATATCAGGAGTTTGGCAGAGTCTCCAGAAGGAACTGCGCTTTGATCGGGATCATCTGGAACGCAGACCTCTAAATGCCGGCTAGGTAAGCTGTCCTTAAGCTTGCAAAATTTTCTGCCTTTCCTATGTATCCTATCTGTCGGTTCTAAAGGAAACCAGACCATTCTCGGACCTTTCTGATTGGGTAACGTGTGTGTGAATGTGTTTTTGTACCCCTTCATGTGTTGGACTGGGTGTGGATAGGGAGAATCTTCTGCAGTTTCTTGCGTTGACTCCTTGTGGGCAACCTGGGTCAGAGGCGCATGGTAGTATCAGATAAAATCCACAGAGAAGAGAATAGATGTGGAGGGTCTCTTAATGAGTGTTTTGTCTATTGTCATAAACCCCTTTTATCCACGTAGATAAGTGGAGACTATTCTTCTAAATCTGCAGATTTGCTATACTTTTTGTTTTATAGGCAAGAGAGTATAGGCAGTGGCACACATAGAGAAGACTGGCCAGTCATTATGGGCATTAAATTAAATAAGGGAACGAAGGGTGAGAGGCCTTCAGATGATGCCCAGTGCAAGATGAGTGCTAGAGAATATATGAACCGAAGTTATGGTTCCGCCTATACTGCCCTAGATAAATGGGTAGAATGGACAAAGGGAACAGCTAAACCTTTAACCTTTCTATCTGAAGGGACTTTTGATTTACAAGTATGGCAAACTTTTCTGCAGGATTATGGCCCACTACTGTGCAGTAAAGGTACGTAGAGAATAGCTTGCACATTGGAGACAGAAGCTAAAATAGCAAATCAAATTGGCTTGACAGAGATGTTTAATTAAAAACTTTCATCCAAATGTTAAAACTGTATGCAACCCAAAGCAACGCTAGTAACTGCTGGGTTACAGGAACAATACCCATGATAACAATGACTCTCAACTTCACTGATCTAAACATAACCAGAATAAATGGCTCATACATAGTCTCCACAACAAATGAGCACAGATCAGTAACTTTGATGGTTTCAAAACAGATAGACACTCCACAGATTTGTCTAAACATTACATTCCCATTTAACACTAAATGTACACGGTTGGGCAATTCAGATTGCACTGGAGCAAAGATTACAGTTTATGGAAGAAACTATGATCAATATTATCAAAGAGCCAGAACTAAATAGAACCTTTTATAGTAAAAATTGCTCCCAATATGTGGAAAAATCAGTTACCTGAGATTCCATGTTATTGCATCTAGTTTTTTATTAGCAGGTATACATCCATTTGTAGAGGGTTATATTATATATGTGAAGATAAAGATTATGCCTGGCTTTTTACTAATGTTACAGGAACATGTTATATTGGGAAGTTAGCACCTGCTTTGGCTGTTCGCAAAGATACAGTGCAACCAGATCAAAGTCCAGAATACCCTTTATGCCGCGTACACACGACTGGACTTTTCGAGGGACTAGGTCCGACGGACTTTCGGCGGAGTTCTGACGGACTTTCTGAATGAACGGACTTGGCCACACACAATCACACCAAAGTCCGACACATTCGAACGTGATGACGTATGACCGGACTAGAATAAGGAAGTTCATAGCCAGTAGCCAATAGCTGCCCTCGCGTCGGTTTTTGTCTGTTGGACTAGCATACACACGAGCGGATTTCTCGCTAGGAACTGGGTCCGGCGGAGTTCCGGTGGAAACATTTAAAACATGTTCTATTTCTAAAGTCCGCCAGATTTTTGGCAAACAAAGGTCCGATGGAGCCCACACAAGATCGAATTGTCCGACGGACTCGTTCCGTCGGACCTTTGCTGTCAAAAAGTCCGGTTGTGTGTACGTGGCATAAGTGTTCAAAAGAGAGCTGTTCACTGAAGGTGACATGGCATGGTCATGGCTCCCTTCCTGGACAGGATGGGGAATTGAAGCAATGAAAAGAAGAAAAATACACTAGAGATTATTAACCTTACTACTACTGATATAGGTTTATTAAGTGAAGAAATGGCTGAGTTTAAAAAATTTGTATTAGAGCACAGATTAATGCTAAATTATCTCACTGCAGCTCAAGGTGGGATGTGTAAGTTATTTCGCACTGATTGTTGTATATACATTTCTGATAATGAGGACGTTATTAAAGGGCATCTTGCTAAGATAAGAGAACTACAGAACAAGACCAGAGATATTGCTAAAGATGGAGGGAACCCCTTTAAGGGATTAGGAGGTTTTGGTGAATTTATATGGCATAACATGGTCCACCAGCCCCGATGAACCCATTATTCTGAGGAAACTAGAAGAGAGCTGAACAGGACACCCTCTCTCTGCCCCAATGTAACAGGATTTACCAGTAATCGGCTGAATGTAACTTGGAGAAGAATGGTGTCAAATAAACAAAAGGAGGGAAATGACATGGACGTTCACTGTATTGTTCATTTAAGCACAAGAGAATCCATTTTTTTCATGCTGTTGACCTGTAAGCTTCACCTAACACACAGACACATCTTCTGCTAGAAGCTCTCTCAGTCTCTACTCCCCCCTGCCCTCTCAATGCTTTACTTTTGCAATTGTTCTATTTGCTAGCTTTTAATAATATGTTTCTGTTTGTTAGTTTTTAATAACATCTCACACCACCCCTTTCTTTTATCTATGTATAAAATAACATGTAATAATACATTTTGCACTGAACGCACTGTGGAAGCAGGCAGGTAAAGTCACCTGGTTGTATCCAGGATGGTAAATATGTGTGTCCTAGATTCAGGCTTTATGCAGACTTTTACAATTAGAGGGGAAGAGTTAATGAGCCCAGCTGAAGCAAGTGGGCTCATTAAGGCCTCTACAAAAAACCCCAGCATGCATAGGGAGATGCTCCATCCTGGAACCAGTTTTGTGTGTATAGACTGGGGAGTCTGAGATCTGTTCTGTGTGGTGAGTTAACGCCTGTGTGGCAAACCCCTACAATAGAGACAGGGACTGGGGCAGCACAAGGCTGTACCCAGTTGTTAGACAGGGAGTCTACGTGTGTAGTTAGAGGTCAAGCTGACCAGGATTTATTTTCTTGTTTTATTTTGTTTGGCTGTTATATGTATCACTGCATGGAAAATAAATAAACCGGATCTTTTGTTTTTTGAACCTACACCGCTGTCTGCTGTGCCTGACTTTGTGTTGTGAACCCATCCAGGGGGTCACACACACCCGCTGCCGAGCAAACCCCTCACAGTTGGTGGAGAATGCGGGCACTTTTTTTTTTGTTAAGGCCAGCATGGAGGAGATACTGAGACAGCTGGCTCTAGCAAATGCAAACCAGCAACAAGCAAATGCAAATCAGCAGCAAACAAATGCAGGTTTACAAAAGAGCCTTGCAGCCCAGCAGCAGATAAATGCAACTTTGCAGCAGAGTTTGGAAAATCAGCAGAAGGCTCACCAGCAGAGTTTGGAAGCTCAGCAACAAGCCCAGCAGCGATCTGAAGCCCGCTTCATAGACCTGTTGCAGAAGCAAGAGCAGAATTTTCAACAGAAAATAGAGACATTAATACAGCAACGTCCGCAGACCAATGAAGCAAGTGGTTACAATAATACCGCATCCTTTGGTGTGAGCCGTTTACTGACAAAAATGACTGGAGAGGATGATCCGGAGGTGTTTTTGACCACATTTGAAAGGACTGCTGAAAGGGAAAAGTGGCCTAAGGAGCAATGGGCTGGACTGGTGGCCCCTCTGTTAACTGGGGAATCGCAGAAAGCTTATTATGACCTAGAGCCTGACCAAGCAAAAGACTATGTGGTGCTAAAAGCAGAAATATTGGCACGGCTGGGTGTCACCCTGGCCGTCCGGGCTCAGCGTGTGCATAACTGGACTTTTCAGGTTGGAAAACCTCCCAGGTCTCAAATGTATGATCTCATTCACCTGAGCAGGAAGTGGCTGCAGCCAGAGACTTTGACTGCACCAAACATTGTGGAACGTGTGGTTATGGATCGTTTCCTGAGAGCTCTTCCTACTGCCATCCAAAAATGGGTAAGCCATGGAGACCCAGAAAATGCAAATAAACTTGTGGATCTGGTTGAGAGGTACTTGGCTACAGAGAACCTGACCACCTCTTCCAGGGACTCACGGACTTTCCACCCTAAGACCAGATCATCCCCAGTGGCGGGTAAGATGACTCCAAGGGGTGAGGGTGGAGAGAGTGAGAGGGTGGGAGTTCTACCTAAGGTCTGGCGGGAGCAGCCCAGGAAGCCCATGCTGCAAGAGGCAGCGAAAAAGATTATTTGCTACTGCTGCCGGCAAGAAGGACATATTGCAGCCAATTGCCCAGTTGTGGATGAGCCTATGCAATGTGACTTTATAAGGGAGAGACGTCAGTCGCTGTTTGCGACAGTTGCATGCACTGCCATTCGGGGACCTGAGAAACATTTATGTAAAATGTGTATTAATGGTAGACATGTTGATGTGTTGCTAGATTCAGGTAGCCTGGTAACATTGATAAAAGCTGAATTAGTTACTACAGAGGTCTCTGGGAAGAACAGGGTGGCTGTTATTTGTGTGCATGGGGACACCCGAGAGTATCCTGTAACTTCAGTGTTTTTTGAGACCCCCAAAGGTAACCTCTCTCATCAGGTGGGGTTAGTGTCTCAGTTACCACATGATGCTATTGTGGGAAGGGATTTTCCAAAATTCTGGGAGCTCTGGGATTGTCCTGAGGCCCCCATTGGTGCCCCTATAAACCAGGAAGATGACCAGAATTCCTCTGGGAGTGGTGAGGACTCTCCTGAATTTCCCTTGTCGGTATTGGCGGGGAAAACTCGAGAAACTGGGGAGGAGCCAACATCCTCAGATGAAAACATGCCGTCTGTGGAGTTTTCGGATCTTGAGGTTCACAGGGAAAATTTTGCCACAGAACAGTTAAAAGACCCCACCCTAATAAAGGCACGGGAAAATGTGGTGAAAATAGATGGCGAGTTAGTGAACCCAGATAGGACTTGCCCTTATCCTTACTTCACTATGGAAAGGGACCTGCTATATCGAGTGGCTCAAAGGGCAGAAGAAACCATTGAGCAACTTGTAGTGCCCAAACCTTACAGGAAGTTGGTGTTAGAATTGGCTCATGGACACATTCTGGGAGGTCATCTGGGGACAGAGAAAACCAGAGAGAGGGTATTGCAGAGATTCTATTGGCCTGGGGTCATGAAGGAAATAGAAAAGTATTATTCCTCCTGCCCTGTGTGTCAGAAGTCGGCACCTATGCCACATTTCCGTAACCCACTGGTACCTCTTCCTATCATTGAGGTCCCCTTTGAGAGGATCGCAATGGATTTGGTAGGTCCGATAATGAAGTCTGCTAGGGGGATCAGTACATTTTGGTTATATTGGACTATGCCACCCGTTATCCGGAAGCAATTCCTCTCCGAAATACCTCGGCCAAAACCATAGCCAAAGAGCTATCCCTTGTTTTTAGCCGCGTGGGTATTTGTAAGGAACTGCTTACGGACCAAGGTACACCCTTTATGTCCCGGGTTATGAAAGAATTATGCAAGTTGTACAAAGTGAAGCAATTGCGTACATCTGTGTATCACCCCCAAACAGATGGGTTGGTTGAAAGATTCAACAAAACCCTAAAACAAATGTTAAAGAAGGTGGTGGATAGAGATGGAAAGAATTGGGATTGTCTAATACCCTATCTGATGTTTGCCATTAGGGAGGTACCCCAATCCTCTACGGGTTTCTCACCCTTCGAGTTGCTCTATGGGAGACACCCAAGAGGGCTGCTGGATATCGCCAAGGAAACTTGGGAAAATGAGAGTTCTCCTCACAGGAGTGTGATTGAGCATGTCGCCCTGATGCAAGATAGAATTGCACAGGTAATGCCAATTGTAAAGGAACATTTAACCCAAGCGCAGTTAGCACAGCAGAGAGTGTACAACCGTGGGGCCAAGACCCATACTTTTTCCCCGGGGGATAGGGTCTTGGTGCTAGTCCCTACGGTTGAAAGCAAATTTCTGGCCAAATGGCAAGGTCCATATGAAGTAATTGAAAAAATTAGTGAGGTGAACTACAGGGTTAGACAGCCAGGAAGGCGAAAGCCGGAGCAGATCTATCACGTCAATCTGCTGAAAGCCTGGAGGGATAGGGAATCCCTAGTCGCAGAGACTTTGTCACAAGTACAGCCTGATTGCTTAGTTCCTGAGGTTGGAATAGCAGACACCTTATCGAAACCCCAACAACAGGAGGTTAAAGAGTTTGTACTTCGTAACAAAGAGATTTTCTCTGAGCTTCCGGGACAAACATCTGGCGTAGAGCATGACATTATCACCCCACCAGGAGAAAGGGTAAAACTAAAACCTTATAGAATACCAGAGGCCCGGCGGGAGGCAATACGTGGGGAGGTTCAAAGGATGTTGGAATTGGGTGTGATAGAGGAGTCCCAGAGTGACTGGTCCAGTCCTATCGTACTAGTGCCCAAACCTGATGGGAGCTGGCGGTTTTGTAACGATTTTAGACAATTAAATAAAGTTACAAAATTTGACACCTACCCCATGCCACGTATAGATGAGTTGATTGACCGGCTGGGAACAGCCCGATATATGACAACTCTTGATCTCACCAAAGGGTATTGGCAAATTCCCCTGGCCGAGTCGGCCAAGGAGAAAACTGCGTTTGTAACCCCAGATGGGGCATTCCAATATAAGAGAATGCCGTTTGGGTTACAGAATGCACCGGCAACATTCCAGCGGAAAATGGATAAGATTCTGAGGCCCCATCAGAAATATGCTGCAGCTTACCTGGATGATGTGATTATCCATAGCACAGACTGGGTCTCACATTTGCCAAAAGTACAAGCAGTCCTAGACTCTATCCGGGAAGCTGGGTTTACGGCCAATCCAAAGAAGTGTACCATTGGACAGGAGGAGGCCAAATATCTTGGGTACACTATTGGGAGGGGGGTGATAAAACCCCAAGTCAATAAAGTCGAGGCCATACAGAGTTGGCCACGTCCCAACAGCAAGAAACAGGTACGAGCCTTTCTGGGAATCGCTGGTTATTATCGACGATTCATTCCCCATTTTGCTTCTCAGGCTGTGCCCCTCACCAACCTGACAAAAGGGAAAGAGTCGGTTATGGTTAAATGGTCCCCAGAGGCTGAGGAAGCATTTCAGTCCTTAAAAACAGCCTTATGTAGCCAGCCAGTGTTGTACTCACCAGACTTCTCTAAGGACTTTGTTGTACAAACTGATGCATCAGACGTTGGGTTAGGAGCAGTGTTATCCCAGGTCTGGAACGGGGAAGAGCACCCAGTCATTTACCTCAGCAGGAAGTTAAAGTCCCATGAGGTAAATTACTCCACGATTGAGAAGGAATGTTTAGCAGTGAAGTGGGCTCTAGATTCCCTTCGGTACTATCTGCTAGGTAGGCACTTTGACCTGGTGACTGATCACGCTCCTTTAAAGTGGATGGCTCAGAACAAGGAGACCAATAGAAGAGTAAATAGGCGGTTCCTAGCCCTACAGGAATTTAACTTTACAGTTAAGCATCGCCCTGGTGTTAAAATGGGGAATGTGGATGCTTTGTCTCGGATACATGCGTGTCTGACTGTTGGTGTTACAACCCCAAGGTTGAAACAAGAGGGGGGGGGTATGTGGCAGCAGGCAGGTAAAGTCACCTGGTTGTATCCAGGATGGTAAATATGTGTGTCCTAGATTCAGGCTTTATGCAGACTTTTACAATTAGAGGGGAAGAGTTAATGAGCCCAGCTGAAGCAAGTGGGCTCATTAAGGCCTCTACAAAAAACCCCAGCATGCATAGGGAGATGCTCCATCCTGGAACCAGTTTTGTGTGTATAGACTGGGGAGTCTGAGATCTGTTCTGTGTGGTGAGTTAACGCCTGTGTGGCAAACCCCTACAATAGAGACAGGGACTAGGGCAGCACAAGGCTGTACCCAGTTGTTAGACAGGGAGTCTACGTGTGTAGTTAGAGGTCAAGCTGACCAGGATTTATTTTCCTGTTTTATTTTGTTTGGCTGTTATATGTATCACTGCATGGAAAATAAATAAACCGGATCTTTTGTTTTTTGAACCTACACCGCTGTCTGCTGTGCCTGACTTTGTGTTGTGAACCCATCCAGGGGGTCACACACACCCGCTGCCGAGCAAACCCCTCACAGCACATTTTAAACACAGTGATTGCGTCACGTGAATGTGTTCCTCCAATTGCAGCATTAACTTTTGTTTTTAGAGTCCCAATCAGAAATAGTTGACATAACTGTAACCTACCTACAGAACAGTCTACCCCAAGAGCCATTAAAAGTACTCCATTTGAAATATGGCATGGATCAAAGCCTAGTGTAGGGCACATCAGAGTGTTTGGCTGTAAAACATATGCTTATATTCCAAGTGAAAAGCGATCCAAGCTGGATAACAGAGCCCCAGAAGGGCATTTTAGTAGGCTACAGTGAGCAAACTAAGGGTTACAGAATCCTACACCCAAAGGCCCCTTTCACACTGGGGCGGGGCGGGCATCGGCGGTAAAGCGCCGCTATTTTTAGCGGCGCTTTACCGTCGTTTTATCGGCGGTCTGCGGCTGCTAGCGGGGTGGTTTTAAAAAGCGTCCGAAAAAGGGTTAAAACCGCTCACAAAGCGCCGCTGCAGCGGCATTTGCTGGTGGTATAGCTGCGCTGTCCCACCGCTCCTTTCACCACTCCAAAGATGCGGCTAGCAGGACATTTTTTACCGTCCTGCTAGCGCACCGCTCCAGTGTGAAAGCCCTCCGGCTTTCACACTGGAGTGAAAGGGGTCGGTTTTTTCAGGCGCTACACAGGCGCTATTTTTAGCGCTGTAGCGCCCGAAAACCCCCCCAGTGTGAAAGGGGCTAAAGACTGACAAAGTGACAATTATCCATAATGTTTATTTTGATGAGAGCCCAGCGCCAGAAACACCAATCCCTGAAAGCTGTGACGTGAATATGCCAAGCAAACCAGAAGAAAAGGTTGATCAAACTGAACCTATGCAGGAGTCAGAACCAGAAGAAAAGGTTGATCAAAGTGAACCTATGCAGGAGTCAGAACAAGAGGTGGAACTCACAATGCCTAAATCAAGTTTGCCACCAGATCCTGCTGAACTGCCGGAAGTCAGATAATCCATTCGGACTACAAAGAGGATACCAACCTGCAAGCTGTCATACGCTGTCAAAACACATAGCATATTTGAACCAACAACCAATTTCAGAAAATATCAGAAATCTTGGAACAATTCCATATACAAGATGCAAAGGAAGTCAAAACTCCTATGGAACCAGGTTATCTAAAGAGCAATGAAGCAGTAGACTTGCTACCCAATAATGACAGAGCAATCAGTAAGCTGCTATATGTTGCTACTGTGACAAGACCAAACACAGCCACAGCAGTGGGCATACTATGCAGGAAAGTATCAGCTCCCTGTCTGTGTGACTGGAACACAGTAAAAAGTGTGATGCAATACCTCAAAGGAACAATTCAGATAAAGTTACGGTTATCAGCAACATCCGATTCAAAACTGGTCGGATATGTGGATGCTGATTGGGCCAGGACTGCACAGACCACAAATCCACAAGTGGATTCATCTTCCAGTATGGGGAAGGAACCATAAGTTGGTCTAGTCAAAAAGAAACAACTGTCCCTCCAGCTTCAACTGAAGCAGATAACATTTCAGCAGCACACGCATGTCAAGAAGTGGTAACAAAAAGCTTCCAGCGCATAATTTCAATACCCTGCACAACATCCTGGACGGCTGTGTGGCGCTTGATATAAATATATATTTATATTAAATTAATGATTTTCTCCATCAGACTTGTTTTAACAGAAATCAGGTTGAGTGGATACTTCTCAAACAAATGCTGTTGGATACAGTGGGAACTTAGATAGAATTTTTGTATTCAGCTGACAGTTTTCAGCAGTCTATTGTATCTATAGCTACAGTAAACAGGTAATAGGTAGAATTTGAGAGGGCCTCTCAAATTGAAAGCTACAGAGATGATTTTCTGTCAGTCGATTGTTATGTTAAACAACCTGACATATAAAAGTGCTCCATAATGCATTGACACTAGGACTCTCATGCCTTAAAGTGGTTGTAAACCCATTACAACAACGTTATGCTACAGGTAAGCCTATAATAAGGCTTACTTGTAGCTACCCAGGATATCTCCTAAACCTGCACGGTTTAGGAGATATCCCCTGTCCCCAGCAAGGGTTGGGCTTGGCCCCTTAGTTCTAGTGAAGAGAATTCTTAAAGCATCAGCATACCAAGACATTTTTGAACAATTTCATGCTCCCAACTTTGTGGGAACAGTTTGGGGGTGGTCCCTTCTTGTTCCAACATGACTGCGCCCCAGTGCACAAAGGAAAAACTTGATTAGCCTGCACAGAGTCCTGACCTCAACCCGATAGAACACCTTTGGGATGAATTAGAGAGGAGACTGCAAGCCAGGCCATCTTGCCCAACATCAATCAGTGCCTGACCTCACAAACGGACTTCTGTAAGAATGGTCAAACATTCCCATAGACACACTCCTAAACCTTGTGGACAGCCTTCCCAGAAGAGTTGAATCTGTTATAGTTGTAAAGGGTAGGCCAACTTAATATTGAACCCTACAGATTAAGATTGGGATGCCTGCAAATGCAGGTGTCCCAGTATTTTGACGATATATATATATAAGAGGGACAGTATGGTGGCCCGTAATTATGGGAGGAGCCCGGAGGGTATTTAATCAGACCACCCACAACGGTCTGTGTCGGTTCCAGTGCAAGGTACTGCACATCAAGGGGCCGACTCTTCTCAGCTCCCTCACGGTCGACTATCTGTGCGTCCAATCGCAGATGCACTTCGGCTTCTTCATTCGTGGTCTTCGTGGGCGGTTCCCGCTCATGGTCGCAGATAAGTAGTATCCGAATCTTTTCATATCATGTGCAAACTTGCGGCTTATCATGCTTACTATCCTGCACCCCTTTCGCAAAACCTACCTCTGAGTTGTTGACACTCATGTCCCGACATCTTTCGGCACAGGCGTAGTACATTTTTAAATTCCTTCTACCAAACATACGATTCATTCATAGATTCAAGCCTCCGAGTCGCTGTCGGTCGTTCTCCAATATCACTCGCCATAGGCTTCACTGGTTATAAGATTCACTGTTCTCATCCTTTTTGAGATAAATAGGTATTGTTTGTATGGGTTTCTGTGGCTGATTGAGGTGTAATTAAACCCACCTGATGTCTTTCCTGCACTTGACTAGCCTGGAGGGATGGGTGGTTGATAGGTGTTTGGTTTCACAGTAAGGAATGGCATACACTCTACAACCAATTCGTATCAGATACTCCTTACTGCCAATTTATATCAGATTCATCTCATACATTTTTTAAGCTGATTCGTGTCAAATGCATTGCACAGGCTGACTCTGCCAACTCACTGCGTGTCCATGTAGTTGTACCTTCGAGATTGTCCCACACTCGGACCGCTACACACTCGCTGTCGTAGGTAGTACTTTGTTGTTACCGCTCCTCTAAACTCTAGTAGTTACGTTATCATGTTCGTTTATCATGTTCGTTTTGCAAAAAGTCGCACTTACGCCACCGTAAGTCTTTCTATGTCATCTTTCATGTATTTCATGCTTTCTACCCAACGCAGGTTTACTCGAGCCGTTCACTTCACGGCGATGCGGTCAAATCCGACACTCAAGCCCCTTACTCACCTCGCATCTACGGCCGATTCGAATCTAGTCGCAACTTCGCTTCTATGTTTCGGATCCTCGGCAATCACAAAGCCCCTTCAACCGCCATCACCATTTAGTTGATTCGAACCCAGCCATATCATCGGCAATACGGTTAGATCTGTCATACGAGCCCCGTAGTCACCTCACATCTATGGCCGATTCGAATCGAGTCGCAACTTCGCTTCTATGTTTCGGATCCTCGGCAATCACAAGCCCCTTCAAACCACCATCACCATTTAGTCGATTTAAACCCAGCCATATCATCGGCAATATGGGCAGATCTGTCATATGAGCCCCGTAGTCACCTCACATCTATGGCCGATTCGAATCTAGTCGCAAATTCGCTTCTATGTTTCGGATCATTGGCAATCACCAGCCCCTTCATCCACCATCACAATTCAATCAATCCGAACCCAGCCATATCCTCTGCGATATGGTCGGAGGATTCGAGTCTAGTCGCAGCATCGGTGCAATGATTCCAGTCCTTGCCAAACGCAACTCTAACAACCAAGCCGAATCCTGTTGCATCACCGACTCAAATGAGTCAAATCTTCGCAGACTATTCCATAGCTATAACCCAGTTCAAACTAGTCACATCGACTGTACGAATTCAGCAGTACTTACGTTTGACTTTCTCAGTCTATCCATACATGATCATACACAATTCTCTCCCCCAATTTGCTTAGTGTTGCGCATGGTCATTCCTACATAATCACTTTTCCTCTATAACCTTTTCTTTCGCCTTTCAACAAAGCTCCTTGCAATCGCTGCAAGCATCAATGCAATGGCTCAATACGGCCACTCATCACCAGTAGCAACAAGGCTGCTCTCCTCATTCCTACACACTTATAATTTAATTTATAGATTCAAATAAAGCTGCTTTCTTGCAATCGCTGCAAGCATCTCTGCAATAGCTTAATACGGCCACTCATCTCCAGTAGCAACACAGCTGCTCACCTCATTCATCCATTCATCCATTCATTCATTCTCACCTCATAATTCAAATAAGGCAATCTTCCTTGCAATCGCTGCAAGCATTTCAGCAAGTGGCTCAAACTGCCACTCATCGTCTCCAGTAGCAACATGGCTGCTCATCATTTTCTCTGTCACTTTCCCCTTTTTAGGCCAGTTAGAACACCAGTTAGTCCACCCTGCACCAGGTTTGAACAGTATCTCCCCAAAAAAAAAAAAACCCCATTGTCGAGGGCTTGCATCTTCACCAGGGGGCCAGCTTTGCCCCAAACAGCTCTTTGCAATCCCCCTTGTCAAAACGAAATTCTCATGTCACATTACTACAGGCTCCCGGTCAACTCAGTTCTCGACCCCAACCAGTCGACTTCACAACTAGGGCATAAAGTCAGGTGTTGAGTTCAATGGGATTCCCCCTTTCTCTTAAACACTCTTTCACTACATATTTTTACTTCACATACAGAATTTGACCTTCTCCTGAGGCGTTAGCAACTGTCACAAACTTCTGTGCACTTCACTCTGTTTTCGAAGCACAAGCCTTCAATACGCAGACAAGGTCGTCTAATCTCCATACTTGCTGGCAGTGCAAGCATTAGTAGACCGAACCCATGTCAATCAACTACAGATCGCAACATTCTTACTTAGTATACCAGACTTCAGCTACCCACCCCAGTCTGCCCTGGGGCGCTCTGGTTCATTAGTCTGTGCCGAGCACAGACTGACACCCGAGCTATCGGTTACCTAGCCAGTCACCTCCTGGCTCACCTCGGTTGTCACACATTCTTTTGAGTTTTCTAAAGTCACACTCAATAGCGCTCGAGCACAAACCAACTGTCACTATGTCTGTCGTTCCTTGTCCTATTCTTCTTGTTTCCTTCCGCCTTTCATCTTATCTACCCAAACGCAACTATCCCCTCCTACCTTTGCAACTTACCTCAAACATACGCACCCCCCCTCCCTTGCTTTTAGTTGACGCCATGTCACAGGCAGACAGTGAGGACTTTGCCTCAGCCCTGCCATCACCCTTTACGGGCTCAGCAAGGGGCAGTTTACAGTCTCACAAGAGCTTGGACCAATAAAAAAAAAAAAAAAACTCAGCAGAATGGTGTCGCAGGAGTAAATCCTACCCTGCCGCAGCCAGGAAACCAAGCTTTTAAGCTACTGTTTCCACCGCCAGTGGCAGCCCTTCCAGGCACCACTTCAGTCTATCTTCTTTGCGACTACTCAGCTGCACTCCTGGGTAACCACACTGTCAACAGCAGTCGCCGAAGTCCAAGCAGAGTGACATCCCTGGAGGTACGCCCAGCCGTGCCCCTACCAGCTCCAGTCACCACCGTCATTTCCATACCTTCACTTACAGATACACCCAACTTCTGCATCATCGTCTTCCCTGCACACCTTGTCCTAGCAGGGCATCTAGGAGGACATCTTGGATGACAATGACGTTAACTTAGCATCCCTCCTCATAGCAGTACACAACTTGGCCTAGAACAAGTCATATTCGCGGGGAGATGTCTCCGTCATCCTGAAGGCCAGAGACCCTTTACTTAATCGCAAGCTCACTGTCAACGAGTTTGTGCTGGCCTTGGGGACAGTCAGAGACATGCTAGGCAGAGCAACCCCAACAGGAGGGTAGAATTGGACCCGTATCTGCATGCAGCAGGTCACAAGTACACAGGGTGCCCATCCTTTGACTATCACCGCTCATTTTCAGCCAAGGCAGCAGCCAGACTCAAGGTGATCCTTTACCTCCCACCTTTTAGTGTTTCTCTTCCAGGTAAAGACCCTGACTAAATCCTTAAATTTAGATGTGCCAGCTATAGCAGATCTGCCCATGGGAGTCAAATTTCTCACAAATTGGAATGACATGCCAATGTGTATTCCCTCAGCATCTCTCTCTTCATCTCAGGTAGTCATGGTCACCACAGCCTCCACAGGTCCTCGCCTCAATTTTTGGCCAACTTGGGTTTATAGGGCCATAGCCGTCAGAAATCATCTTGATTCCTGGGTTCAGTTAGTCCTCCTCTTTGTTCGACCTCTACCCCATTGTCGCAGCAGCTCAAGTCTGGTGCAACAACTGGGCAGGACAAACGGTGACGTTCGCCACAGACAACCAAGCCACAGCCAGTATTATGAATAACGGAGGTCCTAATAGCCGGCCATCGTGGCCTTCCTGCGCAGGCTGGTGCCACTATCCCCACAGCACCAATCTAACGTCCTATGCGTCCACATCCCAGACAAACGCAATAATCTGGCCAACGCACTACGCGTTAACTTTGCTTCGTTATTTTTTGCAGGAACCTGGAACCGACCCGACCATGTCTCTTATCCCACACTGGTCGTAGCTAACCTCGGATTCAAACAACACTTTCACGACGCTACCTGCCTTATTAATCTTTCATTATCTCACAACACCCTGAAGGCCTACTGTGCAGCCTAGAGGTTCTACTGCATGTCAGGTTACTAGCCTCAAACCCCAGAGCAATACCAAGAGTTCTCCATCACATCCTGGTCTTCATATTATGCCACCACACACAGTTGACATTGTCACACAATACCTTAGACCCCACTCAGCTGACATCCAGTATTTCATCCCCTTATGAGATCCTAACAAACCGTCTTGTTTGCCGCCCATATGGTCAAGACCATGTTGTGTGGTATTCACAGGCAATGACCCCAAATCAGTATCAAACGGCTACCCTTCACCAGCGCCATATTCCGAAACGTGTCTTTCATCCTGTCACATTCCCCTTTGGCTAAATTCAGCCTGGTCGTTCAAGCAGCCATCTACCTGGCTTTCTACAGCTTCTTACGCCCCAGTGAATACTGTCACCATCCCAGTTGTAAAGTGTTACGTAGACGCCACCTCACACGCCATCAGACTTACTTCATCTTGCTCCTCAGGGTGTCCAAAACACAATAGTCCGGTCCAGGGGTTGACATAAAACCTTTCCAAACTCTCAAAGCCTGGTGCCCCGTGTCCATCCTAGATCAATTTTTGGCCCATATGTTTGATCCCTCGCAGGACAGCCCATTACTACCATTCCCGATTAGTACCCCAGGCAGCAACCAGTTCATTAGTCACATCAGGTTCCTTTTGAGCAAATTAGGCCAGGACCTTGGTCATTTTCTTGGACATTCTTTCGCATTGGAGCAGCATCAGCAGCCTCACGAAACGGGGTCCCAGTCCACGCGATCAAAGATGGGCAGGCGGGAATCCACCCGCTTTACTCGATACATCTCCAATCCACAAGTGGAAATGTCCTGAGCCTTCAGCAACTTTGCCCCGTAGTGTCTTGTTGTACATAAATTAATAATTACCTCCCTAAACCATGTCTTTTGCGGCCTTCTCTTGGCATATTGCCCAGCAGACCAGGGCTCACCGCCCAGCTCACCAGGGCTTACCTTACAGCAGACCAAGGGCACAATTCAGGTCTATTTTATGTTGTTAGTCTTGTGATGTGTTTATGTGTTCTTTCATATCTCTTAGAGCGGAGGGCTCCGACCATAAATAAGAGGGCCAGTATGGTGGCCCGTAATTATGGGAGGAGCCCGGAGGGTATTTAATCAGACCACCCACAACGGTCTGTGTCGGTTCCAGTGCAAGGTACCCACCCACCCATTTCCCTTCTCAGAGTACTTCTCTTAAAACACATTTCTCTACAGAAACATCCATTTACTTTCTTAAGGTATGCGGCCTTCTCTTGGCATATCACCCAGCAGACCAGGGCTCACCGCCCAGCTCACCGGGGCTTACCTTATAGCAGACCAAGGGCACAATTCAGGTCTATTTTATGTTGTTAGTCTTGTGACGTGTTTATGTGTTCTTTCATATCTCTTAGAGCGGAGGGCTCCGACCATAAATATATATATATATATATATATATATATATATATATATACTGTATATATACATACACACTGTACACTGTATGTATTGAGAGGCAATGCAAACTGAACAGCTTTCAATTCATTAGCGATCAATGCTAATGCTGTACATCTAGCACTCATAGGGATGCAGCAATGTTCAGACATTATCGCATTGATCACACCTACTTAGGAATTTTGTGAGCCTCCTAATAAGATTTGCTGTGCATTGCACACTGACATCAGCTCCCTAGTTGAACTCAGGAGAGCGCCATACACATGCACACAGTTCTCTGTGGTAACTTCTAGCAGCGGAATTGATTCTGGTAGGATTGTGGTTATGCTTTTGATACTCAAAACAAACCAAATCATGTTAGCTATCTATCTGAGGAACAGCATAAACAGCCTGTCAATAAAACCACAAGAGGAAACCAAGTGGGATGTTTTGCAATGGGTTTCAACAGAGGGACAGAAGTGGTTTTAAAGACATTTAAACGGGCAGGCAAGTTTCTATTTGTTGTGCCATCTGTAGAAGTACTGAAAAGTCATCCTGGGCACTGAGTCCACTTCTGCAATAAGACCCAGACCACCCATAGTTGTGCCTGCCATTGTTCTGTCTAATGGCTATGTCACAATGGTGTAGTGGTTAGCACTTTCACCTAGCAGCAAAAGGGTCGCTTGGTTCAAATCCCGACCACAACTCCATCTGCCTGGAGTTTGCATGTTCTCTCCGTGTCTGCGTGGGTTTCTTCCGTGTACTCCAGTTTCCTCCCACACTCCAAAGACATGCTGGTAGGTTAATTGGATCTTGTCCAAATTGGCCCTAGTGAATGTGTGTCTCAAGTGCATCGAGATCCTAAGGGGTAAATGACCACGATATATGAAGATGCAACTCAACATAGAGGCGATTCAGTTCGCATTGTGCGCTATACAAGTATTTCATTCATTCATTCATTCATTCAACAATGTCAGTTCTGTAACTGGTGGTAACTTTTGCAGCAGCAGGATCTCTAAAGAGAGATTACCACCTTGCTAGTCCAACCAGTGAATTTGTTGCTCCACTACATTCTACTCACTGGTGAGCATGTATGGGTAGACGGGTGGTACCTCCTCCATGTTTCCCTCCTGGTTGGGTGCCAAGCAAGGGTCACATAAGAGGCCTACCCTGGGTGGGTTCTTCTGAGCTATGCTAGGAATCTTGCATTGGGTCCCTGCCTCGCACATGGGATACCTTGGCTTGTGACTGGTCTCCCTTTCAACTTTCCTGATGTTAATAATCACCACCACAGTCACTGTTGCATTTAGGAGGGACACGCTGAGCCAATGCCCTATCCACCTGTCCAGCGTATCTCCGTTACCTCACTCCTAGTTGTGGAATGGGGCCCTGCAGTGTGCCTAGCATGGACTCCATGTGCACATTTGCTTAGCTCTTCTTCTTCCGTACCTGTGCAGAGGCTGAGGACCTCTGCAGTGCAGGTCTGCTCCTGTTGCTGTTGGAGATGGACTGTTCAATGAGAGAGTGCCGACAACAACTGTTCCCGGGAGAGGCTATTTCACCTGTCAATGTTTCCCCTCCCCTCCTCTGCTAGTCTACAATGTACTTTAAAATAAGTGCTCCCAGGCACACTTACATCATCCAGACCAAAGTGATCCCTGCTTCTGTGTTCAGTGAGTACTGTGCTCAGGCCCAGTTTGCACTCACACTGAAGAAAACCTTTTCAGACCTCCTCCAGGCGGTCCTAGGCACGGTACGCTTAATTTTTCTGGGCATGGTTTAGAGAACTCATACTAGACAAACAAACTGGACCATGGGCGTGAACTGTACCTGGAAATTGTACTGTTACAGACCGCCTTGCACCCCGCCTGGGTGCTTCCACCAATATACAGCTTCCTTCACTCTTGAAGCAGGAACAAAGTATTAAAGCTGAGCATTGCACCCAAGAACTAGATGACACTAGCTTAGGTTCCACACAAAATCAGGTAGGAGCTTGGTCATATTATCCTAAACAATGCAAACTGTAATATCATTAGTACATCTAATGAACAGCTAACATAAACACAAACAGTAAGCTAATCAACAGCTAGCAACTAACAGCTAACAGTGATCTAATTGAACAGTAATCTAACATAAACATCCCACAATAGTTTGGTAACGAGGCGATGTGGACACAATACTAGCAGGCAGACAGAAACAATAGGTGGCTCAATTAACAATGGGGAGTCACACCTATGAGGCACACAATGGGGGAGTATACAATGAGAGAAAGACACCTTAATAAACAGATTACACATAACAGCAGGAGACAGCAGCATCAGGTTGTTAGAAGCTGATTATAATGTTTGGCTTAGAGTCTCTGAGTCTAAGAGGGGGGTTGAAGCGATCAATGTTGGTTTGGGCAGAGAAGCCACAAATCTGTATCCAGGTGCCAGGTTCACAGAGTCTGTGTACTAGGGGGGCATTGACCCGAATCTGAAGCGAAAATCAATCTTAGGTCCCCAAGGCACACGCCAGGGTCCATAGTTAGTAGGCAAGAGGCTACCCTGCAATCCCCTCCAAAAGCCCCTGTCCCTTTTGAGTCTGTCACAGGTTTTGCCAGTGTGAGTCCTCACTAAGAGTAGGTCCTTGACACCCTGCACTCATAGTATGCCCTCAGTCTTTTAGGTGGAATGAAACTGGGCATAGAGGAGGTGAGCCAGACCTGTTTTAAAAAAAAAAAATTTAGACACTGACCAGGGCTCGATCTTTAGCAAGAAATGTCTAGAATTGGGCTTTAAGTACAGTCAGCATAAGCTGAATGAGTGTGTTTTATCTAGAGACACACAAAATGCAGACAGAAATGGTATTCTTATGAAAGTAGCCATCGCTAATGTCCTGTGATGTACCATGTTGTATAAATGGTATTGACTTTAATCAGGATAAATTGTCCAGGTGGTTCAATGTAAAGTACATTTTCCTTTCTCCTGTGTTGGTATTCATGTCTTTGCAAGCTCACATTATAATTGATAGCGCCAACATTTGAAATATATTTACATCTGATATTCCCAGATGCATTTAATAATATGGCCAGTATTCCTTTACCTTTTTAAAGATGCCTAATGTACAGTATTAATCTAGCCTATGTAACATTGCTGATGTACAGTTTTGCATTGTAATCAATTTCAATAGCAATGAGAGCAGAGATGTTTGTTCTACTTACTCAGAGACAGAGTGGACCTTTATCTTAAAGCTATTATTGCTAGCAATGATAGCGGAGTCTTAATTTCTCTGAAATATAGGTAAAAGTTGAGAGATTTTTGCAAAAAGTTGCCATTTTAGTGAAAAGGTCATTTTTAAATGTGCAACGAGCTTTAAATGGCTCCAGAGGGTTATTTGAAGCACTCTTCAGCTAACCTGTTCTTTTGGCCAAATACAGCCCTTTATTAGCCTTATTCATTTATTTACTAATACCGCCACTGGCCACTAGATGGTGCAGAGTATAATAGCAAATACTTATAATTCTTGGCTCAATCTAGTGGCCTAATGCAATATTTTCCATTGTAAAATCAACAAGACACATTCCAACAGCACAAGAAATAGCCTGAATAACATTTGTTTATTGGCCCCATTCACACAGAATGAATGCACTTTCACAGGGTGAATTGCTATACAATACAATATTTCTTCATAAATACATGCCTGAGGTCTTTGTATGCCTACTATACCCATACAAAGATCATGTAAAAAAGAGTAGCGTAACTTTATATCACAAATACACAAAAATTATAAACGTAAATACCAATAATTCATATGCACCAACAATCATGATAATGTCCATTCTTATCTTAAAGCACCATAATAATTATATCTATATATAAAGTCCCAATTTTTGTGCAATACACCACATTGCAACCAGTGATTCATCAATCTTGTAATGTGTCCAGTGACCTCCCCCTTTAGGTGAAAAACCTGCTCACCTTTAGACCCCACTACAGAGTCTCATTCATCTGTAACATTCTCCTCCTGCTCAGGCATTAGTTCCACATTCATCCTGCATCTGGTCCACTCCTTAATTATTGCTCAGTAATTCGGAGCCATCCCATGATGAAAGACACAAGAAGGAGAACCATATCTTAAAATCTTGCGGGGGAAGGGGAGGTTCTGGATCACTCGGCACCTGTTTGGTATCCAGGATCCTCTCTATTTCTTCCGCTGACCCACAACTTTTCAATGTTACTTTTTGCAAAAGCCCCCCCCCCCCCCCCCCCGCCAAGCTATATATTTTAGAAAAACGGTTTAGTTCCACAGTAGCTGTAGGTAACTTATACTAGCTCATTTAAATACAACTAACTTGTGTAGTGCTCACCCCAAAAGGTTATATCGGGTCCTCCTAGCCTGTCTAGGGTAAAACAGTTCCATCGTTTCCCTATACCAGTGATGGTATAGGGAAACCTTGGCACCCCAGATGTTTTGGAACTACATTTCCCATGATGTTCATGCACTCTGCAGTGTACTTGAGCATCATGGGAAATGTAGTTCTAAAACATCTGGGGTGCCAAGGTTTGCCATCACTGCCCTATACCATATACCAGCCCACCAGTGGTGACCAATAGATTGACTTTCAGAGAGTTTATTCAGCAAGTTTCGAGAGAGAGAAGGTTAGGTCACAGTATAACTCTGAGGTTACAGAAGACTAGAGGGGTTAGACCAGTAAGTGAAATACGTACAACAATATTCAGACTTTACAGGTATAGAACCTTTAACCACTTGCTTACTGGGCACTTAAACCCCCCTCCTGCCCAGACCAATTTTCAGCTTTCAGCGCTGATGCACTTTGAATGACAATTACGCGGTCATACAACACTGTACCAAAATGACATTTTTATCATTTTTTTCCCCACAAATAGAACTTTCTTTTGGTGGTATTTAATTACAGCTGGGAGTTTTATTTTTTGCTAAACAAACAAAAAAAGATGCAAAAAAAGTTGAGTTTTTTTTTCTCCTCGCGCTGGAAAAATAGTCGATTACCGGCTCTGTTGTGATCACACGATCAGCTGTCATTGGCTGACAGCTGATCACGTGGTAAGGGGTCGGGATCGACCCCTTGCTCCGATCTGTGATCAGGTGAGTCTCATTGACTCGCTGATCACAGAGCGCGCTGTAGCCGTCATTCGGCTATAGCGTGGATCTCAAGAAGTTAAGCTGACCTCCTGTGAGTTTAACCTGGCTTTAGAATAGGTGAAATAGTAATAGGCTCTCAGGGAGTACACCATACTCAGGTAGGAAACCATACTGCAGACAAGGTCCCACCTATCCCTGCGAAGATTCTCCCATGGCGCTCCTTGTTTTTCGGGAACTCCCCTCCACCTGGGAAGACCACATTCAGCTGGGCAGTGTGAGCCCAGTCTCCGGACTCTGGGCTAGTCTCCTAAGCTCTCCCTAGGCAGCAGGCAGCAGGCCTAGGAGGATGAGACATCCAAAATACACCCTCCCCCAGGTGGGTGTTATGAGGGTAAGAGAGATTCCTAATGTCACACCCAAATATGTATGTCCTCTCTCAGACTGCACCACTGGCAATAAACCTGGTGGTTGGCCAAGGAAACACACATATTTATAACCCAGCATTATTGGATCCTGACACACCCTGGTAGCAGACAAAGGCAAACGATAACACTGGATTTAGGTATGACCAAGTAAATGCAGAACTATCAATCTCTGCCTAGGCTGATTACAGCTAAGCAATACTACATTTAAAAAGCAGGATCCTGCTTAGGTGTACCTATTAAAATATAAAATATAAATTATAATATAAATGAAAATACTGTATCAAGTTACTCAAATTTTCTCCTGACTCAAAGTGGTTGTAAAACCTTAAATATACCCAGTGAAGTGACCAGCCTTAGGTGATACGCAGAGATGAAAAAAAAAATCCTCTTACATAAGTTGTACATGTTTATCTGCAGCCCTCTCTTCTCTAAAGCCTTCAAAAACACATCAAAGGCTTTTTTCTCAACTCCAGCAGGCATGGGGTGGGGATCTGACATTACTCACATTGCACCATAAAGCTGGGTGTAATCTGAGACCTAAGTGGAGGGAATGGACACCCACCCTTTCACTATTTCATAGGGAAACATGCACAGATGTGCATGTGTGCTGATGGGGGGGGGGGGGGGGGGCTGAGATTTTGTGGTGTCAGGATAACTTGTCAGAAGTAACTCATGCAGATAGCAGGGGGAAGGGAGATCTAATAGGAACCACACTAGGTGCTCTGGGTTGAGGCTAGTACTCTATAGAGCAGTAAATCTTAACCAGGGTTCCTCCAGAGGTTGCTAGGGGTTCCTTCAGCATTGGGCCACTTCTGCCTCTCGAATAAGTTCCCACCGACACCATTGATCTTTTTAGCTATCTGTAAGGGGGTAATTCTTCCCAATGATTACAAGTGTAAGGACCATTCTTCCCACTGACTATCACACTAATGTATCATGAGTTGTAGATTTCTAATTTTTAGCAGGGGTTCCCCCGAGACCAGAGAACTATTTCAAGGGTCTCTCTGTGTTGAAAATGTTGAGAAAGCCTGCTATAGAGGGATATGCTCAGTTCATTTTTAATTTCAGAGGTTTATAACAACTTTAAAGGGTTTCTAACCCCTTGTTGTTGTTTTTTTTTTAAATAACAAACATATAATACTTACCTCCTCTGTGCAGTTGGTTTTGCACAGAGTGGCCCCGGTCCTCCTCTTCTCGGGTCCCTCAGCAGCGCTGGTGGCTCCTCCTCCATTTCTCAGAGAAACGCTCTCTTTCGGGACACACGTGCGGGCGTGCTCCCAAGTACTGCTGCTGCGTCTATTGACACAGACAGCAGCTCTTCTTCCCCCCCCCCCTGGAACCCATGCCATTAGATTTGATTGACAGCAGTGGGAGCCAATGGCTGCGTTGCTATCAATCTATCCAATCGGGACACGAGACACTGGCCGTAGCTGGTGTGCTTGTTCCGGTAGTGGGAATTACGGGGCTCAGGTAGGTAAAAGGGAGGCTCGGGGGGCTGCTGCATTCTAATGCATAGAATACATTAATGTGAAAAACCTTGAGGGTTTACAACCCCTTTAAAAAGACTTTGCCAGGAACTTAAAACATTGCAGGTAAAAGCACAGAGAGATCAAGTATGGTACATTCAATTGTTACTTGCAGTGTTTTCCTTTGCAGTTTAATCACTTAAAATGTGTCTGAACTTATTAGGAAATGTGACTACTGCAGTTCCCTAGCACAGCCCCCTCCCTCCTCGCATGTCATAGCCCTCTTTCCTTCTGATAGTGTCTAACTACTGTCTGTGCTGGCCCAGCTCCTCCACCCCTTCCCTTTACTTCCTTGCATACCCTTTTATGCAGCTGTAGGAGCATAAAGCAATACTAAACCATCATTTCAGTGGCAGCTTTGCCTTTGATCCTTCTGGGGCTGTTGACATCACATCCAAGATGGTAGCCTCCAGCGATATTCTCGGGGGGTTTTGAATGTCTACACAGGGGAGGATTTAATGGTACACAAATACATTAAATGCATATATAATCTTATAGGAAGATTATTGTTGATATGAATGTTCTGGCCACAGAGCCTCTTTAACTTTTAATAGCACCGTAAAAAAAAAAGTGATTGTGCCCTTGAATCTGTATGCTATAAGCAAACCTCTATATTTGCAACAGAGACCTGACACCATCTTTCTTGCATTAGGCGTATACGAGTCACCCTATGATCGGTTTGCTCTATTGCCTTACAAGCTTTGTACAGAACTAATCCTCCACGCTGAACTCTCACCCAAAAAAGATCTCACCATTCCGTAGAATAAGACTGGTTGCAATATCTACAGAACAAAAGCAGGTCGGAATCTGAAATAAAGTTTCCTAAAATCCTCGTAGAATATCTTAGAGGTATTTTTTTTTGTTTTTTTTTATTCAAAGCTGGAGTTTCCCTTTAACAGATGACTTGAAGCCATTTAATCCAGTGATAGTCTGAATTACACTTTGCTCCCTGGAGAGTATCTGAGTGCACAATGATTGATATATTTTCTCAATTACACTGCGGTTAAGATTTTGTTCAAGGTCATCCCATAATGTAGACTCGGAAATACCCGCTCCGAAAGATTTTTCTTCTTCCTAATTCCCCTCCTCAGATTCAGTTTCCTGCTCAGATCCTCCACACATTGGTCATGTTGTCAGATCAGGCTTGCTTTGAATATATTACTCTATAGATTTGCTCTCTATATGATCCTTAGTGTAATTTTTGCTCACTATACATCATTGAAGAAACGCAGTGTGGTTGGGTAACACACTATGAAAAGTAACATCTTTAATTAGATATAAACAAAATGACTAAAATGTCATATAAACTTTACAGCCGTATTAAACCTGAAAACAAACATTTATTTTATTGCAGCTTACAAATTCTTATGCCCTGTACACACGGTCGGACATTCCGACCACAAAATCCCTCAGATTTTTTCAAAACGGATTTTGTCCGAAACTTGTCTTGCATACACACTGTCGTACAAAGTTGTCGGAAAATCCGATCTTTCTGAACGAGGTGACATCAAACACGTATGTCGGGACTATAAAAGGGCCAGTAGCCAATAGCTTTCGTCTCGTCGTTTATTCTGAGCATGTGTGGCACTTTGTCTGTCGGAATTGTCTACACACGATTGGAATTTATGCGATCGGATTTTGTTGTCAGAAAATTTTAGATCCTGTTCTCAAACTTTGTGCGTCAGAAAATCCGACAGAAAAAGTCCGATAGAGCCCACACACGATTGGATTTTCCGACAACATAATCTGATCAGACTTTTTCCATCGCAATTTCCAACTGTGTGTACAGGGCATAAGAGATGTGTGATGTCTGCATTAGTTTGCTTTTTTAGGCTTCCTTTTCTTTATTTGTACCCAGTGATCCAACCAGTAAGTCTGTTGTTTTTCAAAACAACACGTTCTCCTACAAATTGTATCAGTTTACAAGGATGGTACAAACCATTTAATACTGGCAGGGTTGCTTACAATGATCAGCTTTTATTTACAATGTAGTTACAGTATGTCAAACCATTATCCCAAAAGGGATAAAAAAAAAAGTTTGCTGTTATAAAATGTGAGCTGGAGTTCAGCTTTAATTTGTTAGTGTATTTAAATCTGCAACTGGTGCTCCTTCAGTTGGGGGAGTCAGCAGACGGACCCTCCCCCCGTCAATCCAGCCCTCCAGCCTGCACCATACCCGCAACTCCCCCCCCATCCCCCCGGTCACCGGGTCACTTACCCGGACTGACATGCTGGAGGGTGCCCGTGGGCTGCGGCTTCCTCCCTCCATGTCCAGGCCTCCATGTCTCCCCTCTGTCCATGGCAGAGAGCCAGGCTGTCACCAATCATCGTGTTGTGTGCGGTGAGCTTTTATCAGGGGTTGCCAATCCCAGCTATGGATGGATCCAGTGGCGGCTGGGGGGTCGATCGGGTTTCCCCTCTGTCTCCTCAGCATCACGGTGGCCGTGCATCTCTTCCCTCCTCCTCCTCCACCTAGGCCAATGGGATCGCTTCCTTTCGGCCAATCGGTAAAGGGGTCTAAGGACCTATTCCTGATTGGCCAGAATGAGAATTAGTGTGACAATAGCCAATATTCATTGGCTATTGCCACATAACTGGGTGGGCTCAGGGTGTAGTGCTCTGTGCTCCAAGCCCACCAATAGTGAAGCCTGTTAGATAAGGTGAGCTAGTACATCTAACACTATGCTCCCCTCCAGACAGACAATGCTGCTGTCTGCTGTGCCCCCTGTTCTCCTTCATCCAGAGTGGGGGCACTAGAGGAGGTGTGTTACTGGCCAGATCACCAGGTGAAAACAGAGGGGAAAAAAAACATAAAAAAAAAAAAGAAATCGAATACAGCCACCACATCTAATGATTGATAAGCAGAAATATATGAACAAATTTAGTTTTAACACGGCTTTAATATGTTAATGGCATTTCAAAATGTGTTTGCTTTTTAAATCTGTAACTTTCATTACAAGTGTACCTGGTGATCCTGTCATTAAGGTCCTTGTTCAGGCACTTGCTATTTTGTCACAAGTGTACCTGTTGGAAGCTACAAGAAGAAAGAAAACATTGGACAGCCATGCTCCACACTTATGAAAGTGAGTCCAGATCAGTAAGCTATAGAAGACACCGGAGTGAGTGCATGTAGACAGGAAGTGGCTGAAAGAGGCTGGAGATGACCAGCAGCATTAAGATAAAAAATAAATAATTGAAAACAGTACTCTATGGGGAAAAAAAGTCAGTTGCTTTTGATGCACAGTACTTTAGCAAACCAAATGTCTTCCAGTTAGGGTTCCGATCTACTTTATTCTGTATAAGTGCACTTACAGTATATAAAGGTTTTGTCAGCAGGAATAAAAAAGGGACACTCAGTGATTCAGGAGAGATTTCTTGTCCTTCAGTGTCACAGAGACTGGAAGTGAAGGGAATGCACCTTATGGGATACATACAGAATAAAAAGTATATATTGGAAGAGTTCCAATAAAAAAAATTTTTTTTTATAATTGGACACTTACCTGTCCCAGGGTCCAGAGATGCGGGTGTACGAAGCCCTGTTCATCTCCTCTTCCTCTCGTCGGCACCGGCATTGTCACTGTGGAGCTACAGCCGGGCACGCACTGTGCATGCACGAGCCGCACTCTGATTGACCGGGCAATCATCTGGGACCTGTGATGTGTCCCAGATGATTGCCGAGAGGGAGGGGGAGAGGTGATCTCCCTTCCAGCGCTGTGGAGCCCCGGGAGGAAGTGGGAGTTGGGAGGGAGGTCACATCCCTTAAAGTAGAAGTTCAATTTTTGGGTGGAACTCCGCTTTAAAGCGGAGGTCCACCCTAAAGTGGACCTCCGCTCATCGGAACCCTCCCCCCCTCCGGCGCCACAATTGGCACCTTTCAGGGGGGAGGGGGGTACAGATACCTGTACAGTACAGGTATCTGCACCCACTTCCGGGATAGCTCTCTGCGGAAAGGGGCGTATATTACGCCCCTTTCCGCAAGTCCCGCCCCTTTCCGCAAGTGCCCCGCTGCCTGCTGGGAAAACACACAGATCCCAGAGGCAGCGGGGACCGTCCTTATTGCGCAGCGTGGCTCGCGCATGCGCAGTAGGGAACCGGGAAATGAAGCCGAAAGGCTCCATTTCCTGATTCCCATACCCAAGATGGCGGCGGCAGGACCCGAGAAACGATCTACAGATCGGCTTCGGGTGCCGACATCGTGGGCGCGCTGGACAGGTAAGTGTCACTATTTTAAAAGTCAGCAGCTGCAGTATTTGTAGCTGCTGGCTTTAAAAAAAAAAAAAAACGCGGAGTCCCGGTGGACTCCCGCTTTAAGTACACTCAAAATACCTGTAAATGCATTTATTATTTTATTAAACCAAGCAGATTCAGGTGAAATACATACAATAGGTGATTTATGATAAAGATCTAATTGACACAGCATAAAAATCTGTTCAGTCACGGCTTATCAATGTGAAAGATATTACTGTCAGGGCTGGCTTAGCCTTTCCTTCTCTGGGCTGGCTGCTCAGCTGTCGGCTAATTGCCAGTTCTCATCTCTCTTCACAGTTACCAGTTGTTCCTGATGATGCTCGTATGACCTGCCTACTTAAATCTGTCCAGCTTACTTCACCTCTGCCTTCGCCTTGGTCACATCACAAGAAACCATCTCCTGCGGTTCTGTTTAACCACTTAATAACCGCCCTATAGCCGAATGACGGCTTTAGGGCGGTTTCTTAACTGTGGGAGGCCGTCATATGACGTCCTCCCAGAATTCCGCTCTCGCGCGCCCCCTGGGGCGCGCACTCGAGAGCATCCGTGACCACCGGGTCCACAGGACCCGGCGCATCACGGATCACGGTAAACGGCCGCTCGTCGCGGCCGTTTACCACGTGATCGCTCCGTCAAATGACGGAGTGATCACTTGTAAACAAACCGGCGTCATGTTATGACGCCGGTTTCTCCCTCCCCCTCTCTGTACCGATCGGAACAGCGGAGGGGGAGGAGATCGGTGTCAGCAGCGATGTGGGCTGCATCTGCAGTGCCCACATCGCTGCTCACCGAAAATTAACCCCTCAATTCCCTGCAAAAACTCTGCAATACCCTGCCATTACTCTGCATTACCCTGCATTACCCTGCATTACCCTGCATTACTCTGCATTACCCTGCATTACTCTGCATTACTCTGCATTACCCTGCATTACCCTGCCAATGCTCTGCAACACTCTGCAATGCTCTGCAACACTCTGCAATGCTCTGCAATGCTCTGCAACACTCTGCAATGCTCTGCAACACTCTGCAATACCCTGCAACACTCTGCAATGCTCTGCAACACTCTGCAATGCTCTGCAACACCCACCAATACCCTGCAACACTCTGCAATGCTCTGCAACACCCGCCAATACCGTGCAATGCTCTGCAACACCCTCCAATATCCTGCAATGCTCTGCAACGCTCTGCAACACCCGCCAATACCCTGCAACACTCTGCAATGCTCTGCAACACTCTGCAATGCTCTGCAACACCCACCAATACCCTGCAACACTCTGCAATGCTCTGCAACACCCGCCAATACCGTGCAACACTCTGCAATGCTCTGCAACACCCTCCAATATCCTGCAATGCTCTGCAACGCAATACTCTGCAACGCCATACTCTGAGATACCCAGCCATACTCTGATATACCCAGCCATACCCAGCCATAGTCGGTGATACCCTGCAATACCCAGCCATAGACACCCCCCCCCCCCCCTCCCGCCGCCCTCCGGTGCTTCTACCGACTCGCCAATACTATCAAATCCAGAATCTTTTTTTTTTTTTTTTTTTTTTTTCAGGCTTCCCAGCTTAGATGTGAGATGCGGGGTCTTATTGACCCCACATCTCACTGTAAAGAGGACCTGTCATGCCATATTCCTATTACAAGGGATGTTTACATTCCTTGTAATAGGAATAAAAGTGATCAAAAAAATTTTTTTTGGGGAAAAAAATGTCAAACTAAAATAAATAAAGTAAAATGAACAATAAAAATTTTTTTTTTTTTTTTAAAGCGCCCCTGTCCCCATGTGCTCGCATGCAGAAGCGAACGCATACGTAAGTCCCGCCCACATATGAAAACAGTGTTCAAACCACACATGTGAGGTATCGCTGCGTACGTTGGAGCGAGAGCAATAATTCTAGCCCTAGACCTCCTCTGTAACTCAAAACATATAACCAGTAAAAAAAAAATTAAATCGTCGCCTATGGGGATTTTTAAGTAGCGACATTTGGCGCCATCCCACGAGCCTGTGCAATTTTGAAGAGTGACATGTTAGGTATCGATTTACTCGGTGTAACTTCATCTTTCACATTATGCAAAAATTGGGCTAACTTTACTGTGTTTTTTTTTTTTTTAAGCACAAAACAGTTTTTTTTCCAAAAAAAAGCATTCGAAAAATTGCTGCGCAAATACCATGCGAGATAAAAAGTTGCAACAACCACCATTGTATTCTCCAGGGTGTTTGCTAAAAAAACATATATAATGTTTTGGGATTCGATGTAATTTTCTAGCAAATAAATGATGATTTTTACATGTAGGAGAGAAATGTCAGAATTGTCCTGGGTGCTCCAGAACGCCTGATGGCGCTCCATGCATGTTGGGCCTCTGTATGTGGCCGCACTGTGTAAAAGTCTCACACATGTGGTATCGCCGTACATGGGAGTAATAGCAGAATGTGTTTTGGGGTGTAATTTGTGGTATGCATATGCTGTGTGAGAAATAAACTGATAATATGACAATTTTGTGAAAAAAAAAAAAAAAAGTAAAAAAAATCTTGATTTTGCAAAGAATTGTGGGAAAAAATGACAACTTCAAAAAACTCATCATGCCTCTTACTAAATACCTTGGAATGTCTTCTTTCCAAAAAGGGGTCATTTGGGGGGTATTTGTACTTTTCTGGCATGTTAGGGTCTCAAGAATTGAAATAGGCCGTCAGTACTTCAGGTGTGATCAATTTTCAGATATTGGCACCATAGCTTGTGGACTCTATAACTTTCACAAAGACCAAATAATATCCACCAATTTGTACTTATTTTTACCAAAGATATGTAGTGGTATAAATTTTTTTGCCAAAATTTATGAAGAAAAAATTACTAATCTGCTAAATTTTATAACAGAAATGAAGAAAAATTCATTTTTTTACAGAATTTTCTGTATTTTTTCTTTTATAGCACAAAAAATAAAAGACCCAGCGGTGATTAAATACCACCAAAAGAAAGCTCCATTTGTGTGAAAAAAAGGATAAAAATTTCATATAGGTCCAGTGTTGCATGACTGAGTAATTGTCATTCAAAATGTGAGAGCACCGAAAGCTGAAAATTGGTCTGGTTATTAAGGGTGTTTAAGTGCCCAGTGGTCAAGTGGTTAAAGACTGGCTTGCTGACATCCCTTCTGGCTCCTCATCCTGCTTGCTGTTTCTCTACTTGGATCCCTGACTTCTGGCCTGGCTGATTACTCGATCTGGTTATTGAACTCTGGCCTGGCTGACTACTCGATCCGGTCACTGGACTCTGACTATGCTTTGACTACGCTTTTTCTATTTACCTTTTTATTTTTATTTAATAAACAAGTGTGATATAATTGTACTTCTGTCTCAGTCTGATTCATGGTTTCTGACAATTACTATCAAGTAGCAAATAAGGATGAGTGAAATTGAGAGATTTTATGTCTGTGAAATGTTGGCAAAATTTGCAATATCGATAAAATGTATTTGTAGCCCCTTGTCCTAAACAAGGGCTAACATGTCAATTTAGTTTTGGGTTGGGCTGTAGGTAGTTTGGACTAATTGTATGGTTGTTAACTCTGCCCTATACCTGTTCAAGTTAAAGCTACCCTGTCGGATCGTTCAGCCGATTATGCAACTTGTTATAATACCTGTTGATAGCGGAAATCAATTGAGCTAATGACTTCCCTGTCATCTCTGTCTGTGCTGCACTGAAATCACAGCTTCAGATTTCAGTGCAGCACAGACAGAGATGACAGGGAAGTTATTAGCTCAATTGATTTCCGCTATCAACAGGTATTATAACAAGCTACATAATCGGCTGAACTAGCCGACAGGGTAGATTTAACTTGAACAGGTATAGGGCAGGGTTAACAATGCAAACAGGGTCAAAATGGCAAAATGGCATGCATACAGTACAGAACAATGTTAAACAGATTTTGAAGCTGTACAAACAGGAGCTCATAAAAACTATTTATCTACAACTCCCCAATGATAAATGTAAAAGAGAGGTGAGATTGCGCTATGGACTGGGCAAAATTACAGTCGGTAAGAGCTGTCTCTACCTTATGTATCCTCCCAAATAGGATGAACTTGTGTAAAAAAGGGAAAGTAGACTTGGTGCTATACCTTTAAAACATGAGATATAACAAACCTTGACTATTGTGCTCCTTCTATCGTAATATACTCCTTTCTACTAAATCTGGAGGTGAATCAATTAAATGGTAATCAAAATAAAGTGTCTCAGAGTATTGGATCCCCCGATATTGGGGTTAAATCTAATGCAATGTTGCAAAATGTGGTGATGGTGACTGTAGTGCAAGAAAAAAAAAATAACCTATATACCTTCAGTCAATAGGATGCATTAAGGTGAAAAAACACAAGGGTTTCCAATCCCTTTAAAGGAGCCTGCCTGCATCCATGCAAAGTAAGTAAAGGGATATTTTACTATTGTTGTTGTTTGCATTAATGGAACAGAACAATTTTAAAAAGAGATGTGCATGAAGAAAAAAAAATATTAATTTTGGTTCAGATTCAATCATTAAGTTAATTATTTTGTTTCATTGCATGAATTATGTTAGAATGATTCGTTTTCAGAATTTGTTTTGTATATTTGGATTTGTCTCATATATCCATTATTTTCAAATTGATTTGAAATTTGAATTTCAGAAGATGGCTTTATTTATTCTATTCTATATTTTTTTGTTCTATTCTTTTCTTTTCTATTCTATTCTACTTTATTATTTACTTTTCTATTTTATTCAGATTTATCCTATTCTATTCCTTTATTTTCTATTCTATTTTCTAATCTATTCTATTTTATTCTATTGATTTCTTTTCTATTCTATTCTTTTCTATAAAGCAGCCTAAGTAGGAATCATCATATTATTTCACTTTTATACCTTGCTGTTTTTATTGCAATATGCTTCCAATTCAAATTCATATTTATTTTTTTATTTTAATTTTGATCATTTGTTTTGTTATTATTTATTTTGGATTTGTTGAAATTCGTTACTTTTGTGTCCCAGTTTCAATTCGTAGCAAAACAAAATCACACATGTCTATTTTTAAGTCTATATTTAACATATAAAAAAGGAAGCAAAAAATAAATAAAGTTAATTGCTAGGGTTTACAAGAACTTCAGCCTACCTATCTATAACTCTATGTCTAGTCCATTGTTGTTCATTTATGTAAATAAAAAAGTAAAAATACGTACTAATCCATGTAGTCCAGTTTTGTCCTCTTTTCGGCCCAAAGTTTTTCCTCTCTCTGCTGGGTGCCACCATCTTGGACCAATATCCCATGCGTAAAATAATAATTCAAACATGTATGTAATCCAGTGACTTCAGTGACTACCGCCTCTAGCTGGAATGCCTGCTCACCTCCAAATAATGACCCCCACTGCAGAGTTCCAATCGCCTTTTAGAATGTGTCTCAGGATTCCATGGGGGTACTGCTCCACAGGACTTCCCTGGATCACGCTGATCTCCTCTTGGGATCTCGATCAATTGTGTGTGGCCATAAAATAATAAAGGGGAAACCTTAGTGCTCTCTGCTATAAATATTTATTATAAAACTACACACAGGGATTAAAAAAATTGTCCTGAATAACAGCTCCAGTTTTTTCAGTTTTCTGATAAATATTCATAGCAGCAGAATTCATAGGATTTATCCTACCATTCCAGACACATGTTTCAGGGATTGTGGGGAAAGAAGAACACTCCTAACTTCTGGAGCTGTAAGGCCCTAAGATCTCTTTGGCAACAGACAGCTACAAAGGTGCTCCAAATAACTGGACCACATATCACCATGACATACCACATGTGTATTCTGTTTGCAGATCTTGCAGAGCCCCCCCCCCCAGATCAAAAGCTGGTTCACACACTATTTAGTGCTATTCACTGGGCAATAGCCTTGAACTGGCAAACCCCTACAGTTCCATGGTCCCAGGTGCTTCTTCGTATGGAGTTTATCAAATGAATGGAATGAATACACCTCATTCTCATGGACTCCATTAGATTTTTTTAATGCAAATGGGGCTCCTGGCCTGCTCCATAAATTATTATTAGGGGCAGATTCTCCCCTCCTATGCCCGGTTACACAACTCAATGGGCCAAAGGAACTCTGACCCAGGATAGATACAAGTACTATCACCACCAAAGTAACCTAGGATTAGGTAACTTCAGGTGTTATGCCAAACTATGAAATATATGCAGTAATATTCCTATAATGACCTATGCACAGAGAATTGCTATTGTTATATTTTTCTTTTTAGTTATTGTTATTAGTATTGGTTATATATACTAGCCCACAGAGAGTGATATTTCAAATCTGCTTTGATATCTGTATTCAAGTCAGATGAAGGATTAGAAATATTGTGATTTTAGTCATGTATAGCACTCTCAATGCTCGTTATTTTTCCTATTATGTCTTTATTACCTCAATAAAAAAGTTTATAAAAAAATGTATATTCATAGCAGAGAGCACTATTGTTTCCCATTATTTTATGGCCACATATGATTGATCGAGATCCGAAGAGGAGGTCAGCATGGTCCAGGGAAGTCCTGTGGAGGAGTACCCCCGTGGCATCCTGAGACACATTCTAAAAGGCGATTGGAACTCTGTCGTGGGGTCATTATTTGGAGGTGAGCAGGCATTCCATTTAGAGGTGGTGGTCACTGAAGTCACTTAATTACATTCATTTTTGAATTATTATTTTGAACAATTACTAAGCCCACGTACACACGGTCGGAGATTTTGGCAACCAAATCCGTCGGATTTTGACCGTCGGATTTAGTCCGACGGATTGTGTCCGAAACTGTTGCATACACACGGTCGGGCCAAGTTGTCTGATTTCGCAGGTGGCCAAGAACACGGTGACGTAAGCCGTGTACGGCGGGACTAGAAAAAGGAAGTTCAGCTCCACGTCCAGCACCCTTTGGGCTCCTTCTGCTGATCTCGTGTTTTAGTAGAAGTTTGGTGAAAGACGATTTGCGCTTTTCAGATTAGTGATTCAGATCGCTACTGCTCTTCAGTTTCTGCTTGTCTTTGCGTATCTGATAATCAGTGCGTGCAGTCATTAAGTATTTGCTTCTCATTGTGGACTCTATCTTGGTATAGTACACTTTGAAAGGCATTTTTTATTGTCTGCTTGCTTCTGCTATTCAGGTCGTCCTTTCAGGCCTTGCTGTTTAGCGTTGCTTTCTGGTGTCCGTTCTGACCAGCCGACCGTTTTCACAACATGTTTCGTCTACGTACTCATCGTACAGTTTGTGCTGTGCAGGGGTTCTTACTTTGTCTTTGACAGAAGCCAAAGGGCTTGTGTCAAAGTCAAAGTAAGAACCCCTGCACAGCACAAACTGTACGATGTGTGCGTAGCTGAAACATGTTTGGACGACCAAGAATTGGTTGCGCCAACTTCACCAGTTCTCCCACATGCCTTTGCTCCGTGAGATCCGCGAGAATAATCCTGATCATTTCTGGATTATTCTCAGGATGACGGACCCCGTTTTTCACTGTCTGCTGGCTTTGCTGTCACCTTATATCACCAGGCAGGATACCTGCATGCAGCAAGCCATCACTCCGGAGCAGAGGCTCAACGACACGTTGTGCTACTTGGCGACAGGGAGAAGCCTTCAGGACCTCAAGTTCTCTACAGGCATCTCCCCCCAGGCTCTGGGGATCATTATTCCAGAGACCTGTTCTGTCATCATTCAACTCTGTGGCCTCCCACTTTGCCAGTTTTCGTCAAGTTGTGCCTTTTTCACCAACAGTGCAAACCCAAGTTCAGAGCGAGATGAGGGGACAGTCTCTTCTTCAGATAATCTTATTATGTTGTGGGTCTGCTACACACACACCTTCTTTTTGTTAACTAATGTGTAGTGCATTACTGATCTAAATCGTGCTCATTTTCAGCACCATGGCAGGAAAATGGCATGATTGTCCAAATTTACACCTCACTCTGGGTGCTTTTTACTAAAGGCACATCCACTATGCACTACAAGTGCACTGCAAAAGTACACCTGAAACTGCACTTGGAGTGCAAAGTGGAGTTGCCTTTAGTAAATCGCACTCCTTCTCAGCACAAACTCAAATTTGACTACAAATACATTTTAAGCCCAATGAAAAAGGAAGCCACACATTGTTGAGAATTCAACTTTTTAATACAAGCACATTCACATGTGCGTTTAGTAAAGGTTTTTACAACAAACCAAGATATTTTGGGGATCCAAAACCCAGTTTAATAATATTTATTTTTTAGTTGTTTTTTTGTGTAAACAGGCATGTATCAAAGCGTAAAATACAGAACACAGGAACTTACAAAGTTCAACTTGGAAAAGTGAAGACAATATCAGACATGAGTATGTACAAACTGGGCTGATATTGCCTTCATCACATAGGGTGTGACCCCTGAAAAATCCAAATTTGGAAGATGCACACAGTGTGTCAACATGTGCTAACTCCCATCATGCACAACATGAAATCAAAGCACATGGAGCATGTATGCAAGCAAGAATAATCATATGAACACACGACAACTACTTACTTTTTTTAAGAACACGCTTGATCCTTAGGTACTGCTCGTGCTCCCTCAGTTTCAGGTCTGACCAGCGTTTTCTCAGTTGATCCTTGGATCGGTGTACCCCAAAATTCTTCAGAAGACTCTTCACAACTTTATTCATGATCTTGGCCTTTCTGATATTTGGGTTTGGGTAAAGTCCATACTTCCCATCATAGTCGGTCCTGTTCAATATGTCGACCATCTCCAACATCTCTCCAAAAGACATATTTGAGGCCTTAAATCTTGTCTTCCTGGATCGGGACGTTTCAGGCTACGGGCTTTCCTCACCCTCCTCCTCGTTAGTGGAACTATTATTGCGCGCCTGCGTTCTCTCCGCCATGTTCTCTCCCCACTGCGCGGGAAGCGAAGGGGCGGGGAATAGTCTGGAAAGAACGTCAGGGGCGGGCGGAGTTTCACGCATGCGCACTGTATATAAAACGCCACACATGTGTATCGTCCGTACGATCTGGGAGGAGAGTGTGAGTCACGGACGCGGCGAACGTGGAAACGAAGGTAACATTTTTATTTTTTTTCAAATATAGATTTTATTTATTTCCGGCAGAAAAGTACCCCACAATACAAGCAGAAATAACAACCAGAACAAATAGAGCCCGGAATACAAAAAGCAATGTGATACAAAAAAAAAAATTGTAGCAATCCAAGTAATGCAATGAGCAAGACATGTTAAAACAAAGGGGTGCACAGGATATCCTTGCTTTCGTCTAAAGTAAAAACCGTGGGTGTGAAAGCTCATTGAGGAGGTACAGAAACGGGGTACAACATCTGAGTCTCGCCCCACTAGTCACGGGGAGAAAACCCAGAGCTACCGGAGGGGTATAGGGGGAAGAACCTGGGAGGGACGGGGACAGAAGAGGGGAAGAGAAAAAAGAGAGGGGGAGGGGGGAGCAAGAGGAGAAAAGAAGAGGGTGACAGACTGGAGAAGGAATAACCAATAGACATGGCGGTGGTGCATTCATCGGACCCACAGGGGGGGTCAGGGGAGAATCAAGGTTTAAGCAAGGATTGTCCTTTAGCGGAGAATATGAACAAACACCAGATGTCCCAAGTTTTTTTGTATTGTTCTTGTTTGTGTTGTGAAGTGAGAATTAGGTCTTCCAATTTCCGTATGTCTTCTACTTTCCGCAGCCAGTGTGCCACTGTCGGGGGGGAGCTTTGTTTCCAGTGAAGGGGGATACATGCCTTAGCTGCGTTGAGCAGATGGCATATAAGCGATTTCCGATACTGTTTAAGGGGTGTCACTGAGAGATGGAGCAAGAAGAAAGCGGCGTCTACCGGGATGGGGTAGGCCGCAAACCTCTGAGAGATGCGACGCACCCCGTCCCAGAACGACCGCAGCCTGGGGCAAGACCAGAACATATGCAGCAGTGTACCCTCCTCCTCATTACAGCGCCAGCACCGATCCGAGGACGAGGGGTAGCATCTGCTCAGCCTGGAGGGGGTCAGGTACCAACTGGTAAGGATCTTGAAGTTGGATTCCTGAATTTTGGTACAGAGAGAAGATTTGAGGGCCAGAGTGACTATATGGTTCGTTTGTAGTGGTGAGAATTGACAGTCAAGATCCCACTCCCATTTGGCCAGACAGGGAAAATCAGGCTGGTCTACAGGCGAGGATAAGAGGGCATAAGTCTGGGACAATACATGGGTCAGGGGATCCGTCGTCGAGCACAATTGCTCAAATGACGTCAGATGTTGTGCGAATTCCCGGGCGTGGTAGTGAATGCAGGAAATGGTGTAACTGTAAGGCTGGCCAGAACAGGAGACCATATGGTCCCGACGGCATCGTAAGTTCCGTCAGAGAGGGCCATTGGCCCCCCACCAAAAATTTGGCTACATGGTCGTGGGCGGAGTCAACTAACGCTGCATAGGTAGAATAGTGGAGACCCGGTTCAAAACTCGGATGACCCAATATGGGGAGCAGGGGAGAGAGCGTCGAGATAAGAGAGGCTTTGGTGGCGGCACTATAACTATGTCTCAGCGTCGTCCCAATAAGGGGGTGCAATTTCAAGGGTGTCGGTAGTTCCCTATAACACCACAGTGCTCCTTTCAAGGGTATATTGGTCTGTGACTGCTCAATCTGTACCCAGAGTTACGTCTCCAGTCAACGATCCTTCCCAAATGGGACGCCATATAATAGTTGCGGATGTCGGGAAGCGCTAGGCCCCCCCCGATGCTTGGGAAGTATCAGCTGCGCGTGGCGCAGTCGAGGCTTCTTACGTGCCTAGACAAATTTGGTGAAGAGGGACTGTACTTGCCTAAAGAAAAGTGGTGGAATATGTATGGGTAGGGCCTGAAGGAGGTATATAAATTTGGGTAGGATGGACATTTTTAGGAGGTTGCATCTCCCAAACCAGGAGTGCGGTCCTCCCTGCCACTGTTCCAGTAGTAACCTAGACTTAGTCAGCAGAGATGGAAAGTTAAGGTCAAATGTCCAGGCAATAGTAGCCGGAATTTTCGTACCTAAGTACGTCAAAGCTTTGTCGGTCCATTTAAAACTAAAATTGGCCTGCAGGTCAGAAAGAGTACGGGGCGGGATTGCTATGCCCATCGCTTCAGACTTAGTAAAGTTTATTTTCAGGTGGGAGATCGCACCATACAGGTGGAACTCCTTGAGAAGGTTCGGTAGTGAGATGCTTGGATTGGTCAGGGAGAACAAAAGATCGTCTGCATACGCCGATATTTTGTAGTGGGAGGTGCCTGACCGTATTCCTGATATATCAGGGTTATTTCGAATAGTACATAGAAACGGTTCCAGAGAAAGGGCGAAAAGCAGGGGCGACAGGGGGCATCCCTGTCTCGTCCCATTTCGAATGGGGAAGGGGCTCGAAAGGACTCCGTTAGCTTTGACTTGGGCTGTGGGGGTTGAGAAAATGTTAGTGATCCACGTCAACATTTTGTCACCCAAACCTATGTGGCGAAGGACAGAGAACATATAACGCCAATTTACCCTGTCAAATGCTTTTTCAGCATCAGTATTAACCAACACACAGGGGATTTTTTGGGCTTCTGCAACGTGGAGTAAATTTAACACTTTAATGGTGTTGTCTCTTGCTTCTCTGGTAGGTATAAAACCCACCTGATCCAGATGGACGAGAGACTGGATGTGCTGTGCTAGTCTGGTGGCCACGATCTTGGAGAAGAGTTTTAGATCTAGGTTTAGGAGGGAGATCGGTCTATAGCTACCACAGTGGCTCGGGTCTTTCCCGTCTTTAGGGATCAGAGATATGTGTGCCCGCAGAGTGTCTCCCTGGAAGGATGTGTCCGCACCTAGTGCATTAAAAAAGGTCACCAGACGCGGGCCCAGTATTGGAAAAAGGGTTTTATAGTACTGGGCGGTAAGACCATCCGGCCCAGGCGCCTTATCCGCTTTCAATGTGTTGACTGCCACTTGTAGTTCCGCTAGGGTGATGTGTTTTTCTAGAAGAACCCGTGTCTCCTGCGGAAGAGAGGGGAGTTGAGAGTTTGTGATGTATTCGGTTATTTGTGATTGGCTACGGGAGGAATCCGGCAGGTTATAGAGACCCATATAGAAGTCCTGAAAGGAGCCTGAGATCTGCGTTGGGGTAGCTACCTTCTGGCCTTGCAAATTAACCACCTGTGGAATATATGAGGCCGATTTGGTATCCCTAACTGACCTGGCCAACATTTTCCCGCATTTATCACCACTTTCGTAAGCCATGCGCCTGGAGAATTGTACCGCCGCTTTCGCTTTATAGTGGAGAAGTTCTGTTACCTGCATGCGGAGCGTCAACAACTCCGCTTCCAAGGGTTGCGTAGGTACCTGTTTATGTTGGGCTTCCACCGTGGCCAATTTGGCAAGCAGGTGTGTGAGTTGTGCAGTTCTTTTTTTTTTAAGGCGGGCCCCATGTTTAATAAATATACCTCGGATAACCGGTTTATGGGCCTCTCAGAGAATTCCAGGGTCGCAGCCCGGGGTGGCATTGTCCCTGAAGTACAGGTCAAGCTCTTTAGTAACGAAGGTAACATTTTTAACTTTGTGCTTCACTAGACTAGACTGCTTGTATCTAGGCCGCTGTTGGGACAAGATTAGGAGGGATTTAAATTGCATTATTAGTATTTGAGGGTTTGTCTTGTGTTGTGTCTTGCAGACAAAATGGACCCATTCACCAATCCCAACTTTATGGGGCTATTCCTTGAGCTCTACATGGAGATGCCCTGCCTGTGGCAGTTCCACAACAAATTTTATTATGACAGATCCAAGAGGAACGCAGCACTGGAGAAACTGCTTGCTTTAGTGCAGATCAGGGTCCCCACGGCAGATATGACCTATCTGAATCGCAAAATTGTGACCATGAAGCTTACATATTTCAGGGAGAGAAAGAAGCACCTGGAGTCCTTGAGAGCAGGAGATCCAGAAGCTGTTTACTACCCCAGGATGGTGCACTTTGACAGGCTGCATTTTCTGTTAGACCAAGGGGTACCCAGGCCACCACTCAGGCCACCACTCTCCATGCTTCCTCCAAGGCATCCTTCATCCCCAGCTGAGGCTTCTGGTGACCAACCTGGGCCTTCCAGGCAGCACCATGAGGTGGGGCCCAGCTTGAGATAGGTATTGCATTGTTGAACATATTTCTTGTGTTACATTTAATGATGTTAACTAGATGTTCTTATTGATCAGTAAGTTGAGATTTCTCCAAGTGGTTTACATCTCAATAGACAGTAATGACCAAAAATGATTGGTACGCGAAAGAAAAATGCTGGTGTCAGAATGATAGTCTGTTCTATTTGGTAACAGTCAAATAGCAAAAGCCAGGAGCACAAAATGTTGTGATTGATGATCAAAAAACTAAAACTATGTCCCCTTTTCATACACAGGAAGACCTAAGTCGGGGGGAGGCTGTGGCAAGTGGCAGCCAGGAGGTCCACCAACGCCCTCCTCCTCCTCCTGCCCCAGCTACAGGAGCCCAACCACAGCCTGGAAGGATGCCTGGTGGGAAGTCCCAAAGGAAGACCAGAGAGTGATGGCCTGGGATGAGTCTGGTGTGCCAGAAGATGCAGTCTCTTGAAGATCACCATCCTGGGGACAGAAATGGCATCTGAATTTCCTGCTCTCTAGGACTTCAGGAGCAAACTTCTCTCCCTGAGATATCTACTCCTCAGGCCACCAATTTTTTTTTATATCATTTAGTCATGTCTGCCCTGGGGGCCAAAGGCTGCACCAAAGTTAATACGTTTCTCCAGTGCTGCGTTCCTAGTTTTATTTTCAAGCAAAAAAAATAAATTTTATTTTTGTTTGATGAAATACTTGTGTAATGTGTTTTCCTTCAAAAAGTAGAGTTTATTTGTGAGCAGGCAGGTACATTTCCAAAATACAAAGTGAAATAAATAACAAGGGGTACCAACACTAAACAACCTCCTGTAGATTAAAAAATAAAATCTAAAAAATACAATAATGTTGTTGTTGTAAGTTTACACCCAAAAATAAAAAGTTCAAAAAAGGAGAAATGAGCAGTGTCTTTAAAGGAGATTTTTAGGGAATCCCCCCCCCCCCCCAAAAAACATCCAAAAAAACAAAAAAAAAAAAAACATTGTGTAGATGTGACTTAAACTAAAATTGTATTGCTGAAATGGTTAAAAAAAGAGTAATGAAATCCGTTCGGGAGAAGTGTGTGTGACTATGAGCATCAAAAGAAGTTTGTTCTTGCAGCATTGTAAAGAACAAGAGAATGCGCTTGATGACTGATTTTTTAACATTTCAGCGTGACGAATGTGCTATATCGCTTACAAGCATTAGTTTTACATGAACGAGCGCTTCGGTGTCGGAATTTGAATGTGAGCATGCGTGGCACTTGGTCCGATGAAAATGCTCTACACATGATCGGATTAGGTCCGTCCAGCCCAGTTGGTCGGGAAATCTTTCCAACATGTTGGAAAATTGGGTCGGACGGAGATTCGGACGGAATCAGTCCAATGCATACCACACACAGTCGGATTATCCAACGACACGGTCCGATAAGACTCATTCCGACAGATTCTCCGACCGTGTGTACAAGGGCTAAGAGTTGCACAACGGTGGAATTCTTATGCCCTGTACACACAGTCAGACATTCCGACCACAAAATCTGTTGGATTTTTTCAGATGGATTTTGGCCAAAACTAGTCTTGCATACACACGGTTGCACAAAGTTTTCGGAAAATCCGATCATTCGGAACAAGGTGACGTTCATAACGTACAACGGAACTACATAGAGGCCAGTAGCAAATAGCTTTCGTCTCCAAATTTTTTCTGAGCATGCGTGGCACTTTGTGTGTCGGAATTCTCTACACACGATCGGAAAAAGTCTGATCGGATTTTGTTGTCGGAAAATTTTAGATCTAGCTCTCAAACTTTTTCCGGCGGAAATTCAGACGGAAAAAGTCCGATAGAGCCCACACACAATCGGATTTTCCGACAACATAATTCGATCGGACTTTTTCTGTCAGAATTTCCGACCGTGTGTATGGGGCATTACACAAAATTGGGACTTTTTATTGAATGATATCACTGATTGTATTTTATGTTGGTTGCGCTATACTGGTTATGATATACAAATAATGTAGAATGTTGTAAACCGAGGCGTAAACTGTTGGCGCTATACAATTCCTATATAATAATAATAATAGAACAACAGTACACAATCAACAATCTTATAAACAAAAAAAACCACTAAATTAAACATATTAAACTATCCTAAACTTTCCCCCCTCCCCTCAAAAAAATGTATAAATATAGGGAAAAACTGAAAAAAAAAAAAAACATTTTCTTTTCAACACATTTTACATAAGCAGCTCAATAAGTGAAATTTACAGTTTCCATTTCAATGGCAAAATCAATTTTGCCTAAACCCCTTTTATCAGCGTTAGCCTAATATTGCTTATGAATTTCAAGAGCGACACTCCAGTGGAGGTAAACATACTGGCCAATTATGTTTACAGACTAAAACGGCAATAATATGATAACAGTAATCTCCGTGACCTGGCAGTGACATACCGCTGGTGACCGAATGGTTGTAGCTAAACAGAAACCATTAATGTTGCTACCGGCAGGTCAAGCCACAAGGATTAAATAGCAACGCCAACATCCAGCCCAATTATTGTGGTAGAATGTTCTGTGTGTATATTCCCAGGCTGACGGTGGGATCCAAAGGTCACTGTTTGAGGTCAGACTATTCACAACCATATACAATTCAACAGAACATTGCAATATACACAGATTTAATTAACAGAAGAGGGTCAATGGTTTAGTGTATCAAAGCGTAACTGCAGTCAGGATAAAATAATAACTAAACATACACAATCTCAGGTTAAGTGTACTTAAAGTAGAACTAAGACAAAACTTTTTTTTTTTACTTCGGATAGAGTAAGGGAGGGTTATAATCTCTGTAAGTTTTTTTTTCACCTTTGTGCCATTGGGGAGATTTCGCTTCATTTCCTGTCCCACAGCCAAAACAGGAAATGAGAGGAAATTCCTTCCACACCCGCACAGATGCCACATTGGGAGCAGCAGCTGTGTTCTTGCAGCTGCTGTGACCCATTTGACAGCACAGAACCCCTGATGGCCATCACACAGGGTATAAGTACATATGCTCTGTGTGAACGAGCCCTTTGCCTCCACTTCGGAAATAAGGAAACTGGAAGTAATTAAGACCAGCTGTTTGTTGGCATACACAGGGCAAGCCAGGGTGCTCAAAGTGGGGTCGCTGTGTGTATTCTGCATGTCTATACAGTGAGGCTTCTTTTTATTATTAGAATTAGCAGCCCTGTGATGCACAAATTGATTACACTGTGCTTGTTGGCAGGTGCAACCCATTTTCTCCACTGCAGGTGGCACTCAACCGCAGTGGCATTGCAGAGGGAAAGGGAAGTCAAGAGGAACATAGTTCCTCTATGGTTTCCTGGGTCACTGGGGCAGCGATCCGATTGGTGGCCATCTTAGGTGTGGCAGAGTCTATTTAAAACCCTGGCTCCTGGGATTGGCATGCATTCTAGCATGTGGGTAGTGTAGGACAGGTAACCCATATGTTAGGGACAGTATTAGCGGTAGGAAAAGGTTCCAGATGAGGAAGGAAAGCATAGGGATTCACTACTCTCCTGAAAACCTCCCCAGTGGGCTCGGACTGGCCAGGTCGCATTCTGCCCCTCAAGGCAGATGCTGTAAGTTCAGCTGAGACCTACACGGTGCAGTGATTCGTGAGTGTTTCCTGGTTGGGCTTCCTTCCACTGGACTTGTTGTGAATTGTTGTAATTTGACATTGATATGAGTATTTCAGCAGCATCTGGACTGAGTGTGTATTACTGTCACCATACCATGCTGCACCCACCTACATGCTTCTTGATTTCACTGTGACTAACCCCCCAACACTGGTTGCTAGAATGCTGTCAGTCACATAGTTTCAGTGGTTGCTAGGACACAGAAGGCTGCCACCAGTGTCCTAGCAACCAATGATGATGGCCGAACATTCATAAAATTGTGTCCCCTTAGGTTGACAGAAAATGGAGCCTGATGGGTAATGCTGACAGACTAATTGCCCAAACATCCTTGGGATTGGGTAGATTTGATAGTTTCTGAGGAGCTTCCTAGTGGCTATGGAATCTTCCCACTGCTGTCCACTGTCATCTGGTGGACCTAACGGGGATCTAGTCTTTGGGCATCCCACATCAGGCTCCTACCACTGTCAAACTAATGGGAGGTGGACCTGATGGGGAGCTAGTGCCTCAACATAATCCAGGAGGCTTGCCCCACCAAATGCTCAACCCCACATGGTAGACTGGCAAAAGTCTATGTGACAGGTGCAGTGACATGGCTGGGAGCTTGTAGCAGGGTGTTGCCCATGGTGATTAGAACTTCCTCTTTTTGTGGTTTGGTGGTTGCCATTAAAGGAAGGTAGTAAGTATTTAGGGCACGGAGTGTGCAATTATGTGACCCACTTCAGGGGAAAGCTGTAATTTACCTGGAGCCTTAGATGAGAATGAAGAGGAGAAAATGTAAGAAGAAGATATTGCTGGGAGTACTGCTTTTGAAGCACCTGACTTTGGGATGAATTGGCACCTTAAGTGTGCATTTGCCAATCTGCCGTACCATTGGAAAATTTACAGATTCAGTTGACTATGGTGGTGTGGGTAAGACTTTCAGCAAGCCAAGGTCGGCTTGGTGTGAGTCTGTGCACAATGGAAGGCTAATGGTTTGAGCTGCTATCTTAAGTGCTGGACATAATTATCTCAGAAGAAATTTCCAATATAGCTAATACCTGGAGTGTATGGATCTTACAACAGGTTTGAGTCTGGAATGAATGTTGGTCTAGTAAGGAAGTAGCTGCTTGGCTTTGATAGGAAGATTCCCTTGGGTGTACATGCCTGGTAACCTCATGGGCCTCAGGTGTCCCCCTATGGACTGGACCTGGAACCACTGTAGACAGGGTGTCCTGTAAAACACAAAATTAAAGGCCACAAGACAAGAGGGAAATAAATAGGCTGCTTTTGCTGAACTTATTTTGAAAATGCTGATTGCCTGGCTTTCGAGGCACTCAATTGGAACAACAATGACTTTTAGGTGGGGTCAAGGTCTCAATCTGAATAATCATTTAAGCTGGTGAGTGAGCCTCAATATTGACATCTGAGTATATGCATGGTAGCCAGCAACTAGCATTTTTAGAATGAGAAGTTAACAACTGTGGTCTGCAATTTAGAATGACATCTGTTCCTAGGACCAGTAGCATTATTATTATTGTTGGTTTCGATCACAAGCCCGTTTTTGTAATTGCCAAGACGTCAGCTAAGACTAATGAACAATATTGTCCCTTTAAGTCACTTCAGTAGACCTACAGGTTTCCAAATGCATTGTATGGCATTTGACATCCTCCCGGAGCCATTTGTAGATGAGGCAGTTAAGGAGCAGTAAGAACAATCCTTGTAGTGCCTTCAAAAATCCTTGACAGCCTCTAACCTATATTGTGTCACCGACGCCTGCTTAGAAAGAGCAAACCTCGGCCCTGCAGCCTGCTAGACGACAGCACATATCCAAAAAACGAGAGCAGATTGATAGGAGGCCAGCAATAAAATGTCATTCCTTATAGATGTGGACGGGCCGCAGAGCCAGTGATAAAGTGAGATTGGTCAGTTTTGACAAACATGCATCATAGACCTATTATTGACCGAGGTAGATGGTATTGATTGAGCTGCCAGCCTTATCATATTACACAATTATGGTATTAGATTTGCATTTTTAATTCATTTAGAGGGAATTGGCTTGAGGCAATTATGGCAGACATATACTAAGATGGATCCAGCTATTACCAAAACAAAAAAAAACTTGAAACTGAAGGCTTTTAGAAAGATGTCATTGTGAAGAATAAAAAAATAAAGTTTTACTTATGGAAACCCTGACAAGGAAACAATGACAGTGACAGAGTTTCATACAGCATGTCCCAAGGGGCTGTCCTTAGCCACAAGCTTGTCATGAGGTACCATATTGTAAAGATATGTCAAATGGTTCAGAGCTTCCAACATGACACAATCATATAAAATTGCAGGAGTCTGAGGGAGTTATTGTACCATGTGGTCCTGAAAAGGTCACCACCAGGTTTAGTTAGGTTTAGATTGAAAAGAAAACGATTGTTTGGGACTTTATATGAGGTCAAGCCCAATTAGGTCATGTACCTCCATCCCTATCTATTGAGAAATGCGGGGAAAGGGGGACAATAGGGGCAGGGGACAACCAACTATCAAAGGGAGAAAAATAAATATGTTTATTTGGTGTAATGTTCGGGGGACCAGGTAGACCGCAGGACACAGGCTTTTCATACAACAAAGGGTTTATTAACTTAAATAGCTTTACAGCAGCCCAAAAACAAAAGGAAAAAGATTTGTAGTCTCACCGACTTGCAAAGTCCAGAACAGCTGTCCTTATCAGAAACAGAGCTTGGTCTTGATGGCAGGTAGCTTCTCCTACCAGGAGCCTTCCAAACAGGACACTGCTGTCCACTTCATTTGCTGCAACCCAAAACAAACGCCAAACACCATCCACCATGTGTTCTCCACTCCTCCACACCCATCTACAACTTCCTGTCTTGCCTTTTAAAGACACTTCCTCTAACAGGTGGGTTAATCAATTTTCATTCCCTAAAGAGAGCACAACCCAAACAGAGGGGAAATATAGCGTCCTTCCAGGACCCAGCCACGGCGTCCATTACATATCCCCCCCCTGTGCCCCAACGCCAAGGAGGTGGAGGCAACAGTGGAGCTCAAACAATGGACTCGGGAGAGGGCATCTGCGTTTTGATGCAGTCTCCCGGGCCTATGCTCCACTACAAACTTAAATTCCTGGAGTGCCAGGAACCACCGGGTAACCCTGGCATTAGTCCCTTTTCCCTGTCTCAGCCATGTTAAAGGGGCATGGTCAGAAATCAACCTAAACTTCCTCCCCAAAAGGTAATATCTGAGGGATTCCAGAGCCCACTTAATGGCCAGACACTCTCGTTCAATTATGGCATAGTTTTTCTCCGCTGGTGTTAACTTCCTGCTGAGGAAGACTATCGGGTGTTCCTCGCCATGAATAACCTGTGACAACACCGCTCCCAATCCTACATCGGAAGCATCAGTCTGGACAATAAATTCTTTTGAAAAATTGGGTGCTACAAGGACAGGGTGTTGGCACAGCGCCGACTTGAGCTCCAAAAAAGCCTTCTCAGCGTCTGCATTCCACTCCACCATGACCGATTTCCGACCCTTAGTCAGATCGGTCAACGGAGCCGCCAACGTGGCAAAGTTGGGTACAAACCTCCTGTAGTATCCCACCATGCCCAGGAATGCACGTACCTGCGTTTTTGTGAGGGGGCGGGGCCAATCCTGTATAGCCTCTATCTTGTTGACCTGAGGTTTCACTACCCCTCTACCCACGATATAACCCAGGTATTTCACCTCCTCCATTCCCAAAGCACATTTTTCAGGGTTTATTGTAAACCCCTCCTTCCAAAGAGAGTCCAGCACTGCCTGCACTTTGGGCAAATGTGATTCCCAGTCTTTGCTAAAAATGACTATATCGTCCAAGTATACTGAGGCATACTTCCGGTGAGGTCGTAAAATCCTATCCATTGCTCTCTGGAAAGTGGCTGGAGCAGTTTGCAATCCAAAAGGCATCCTTTTGTACTGAAAACTCCCCTCTGGGGTAGAAAAAGCAGTTTTCTCTCTAGCAGCCTTAGTCAACGGTATTTGCCAATACCCCTTGGTAAGGTCTAACGTAGTGATATACCTGGCTGGACCTAGTCTCTCGATAAGCTCATCTACCCGGGGCATAGGGTAGGCATCAAACCGGGAAACTTCATTAAGTTTCCGGAAATCATTGCAGAATCGCAGAGTCCCGTTGGGCTTCGGTACCAACACAATCGGGCTCGACCACTCACTCTGCGATTCCTCAATAATCCCTAGGTCTAACATCTTTTTTACTTCCTCTGAAACGGCCTTCCTTTGAGCCTCTGGGATGCGGTAGGGCCGGACAAAAACTTTGACTCCTGGTTCTGTGACAATATCATGCTCTACGACACTAGTGAGCCCGGGCAAGTCTGAAAATTTTTCTTTATTTCTCTGCAAGAACTCCTTTGCCTGCTGACTTTGGGTTTTAGACAGGGTATTTGCTATTTGGACACTCTCCACCCCAACCCGAGGCTCAAGTTTTGTACTAGCCAGGGAGGTCGCTGGTTCCCTGTCTGTCCAGGGCTTTAACAAGTTTACATGATATATCTGGAAGGGTTTCCTCTTGCCTGGTTGGTGGACTCTATAATTTACCTCTCCCATTTTTTCCACAACCTCGAAAGGGCCTTGCCATCTGGCCAAGAATTTACTTTCCACAGTGGGAATCAACACTGCTACTCGATCCCCCACTTGAAAGTTCCTAATTTTGGCTGCCCTATTATAGACCTGTCGTTGAGCCTCCTGGGCTTTTTGTAAGTGTTCCTTAACTAGCGGCATCACAGTTCGGATCCTCTCCTGCATTTGAGAGACATATTCAAGAACACTTTTATGCTGGATTGGTTCACTTTCCCATTCTTCTTTAACAAAGTCCAGTAGTCCGCGAGGTCTCCGCCCATATACCAATTCAAAGGGCGAAAACCCAGTGGAGGCCTGGGGCACTTCTCGGATAGTGAACAGGAGAGCTGGTAACAAGCAGTCCCAGTCTTTCCCATCCCTTTGTACCACTCTCTTGAGCATAGACTTAAGGGTCTTATTAAAACGTTCTACCAATCCATCTGTTTGGGGATGGTAGACCGATGTGCGCAGCTGTTTAATCCGGAACAGTTTGCATACATCAGCCATAACCTTCGACATAAACGGGGTGCCCTGGTCTGTGAGTATTTCCTTGGGAAAACCTGTCCGTGTAAACAACTGGAATAACTCCCGTGCAATAGCCTTAGAGGAGGTATTCCGCAGGGGTAGCGCCTCAGGATATCGAGTGGCATAGTCAAGGATCACTAGTATGTAAGAATGACCTCGAGCCGACTTTACCAAGGGACCCACTATATCCATGGCTATCCTCTCGAATGGGACCTCAATTATGGGTAGAGGGACCAACGGGCTCCGGAAATGGGTCGCCGGAGCGGTCAACTGACAGGTGGGACAAGAGGTACAGTATCTCCTTACCTCTGCTTTCAAGCCTGGCCAGTAAAACCGGTCGGCGATCCGTGCCTCCGTCTTTTCAACTCCCAGGTGTCCCCCTAACACATCATCATGGGCCAGGTCCAGGACCTTGCGTCTATATTGTTGGGGTACCAATAATTGTTCTACCACATTTTCTCTCACTTTAGTAACCCGATAAAGCAATTCATTACGTATTGAAAAATGTGGCCACCGCTCATTAGCACCTGGCTCTTGGGGCTCCCCATTTATTACTACAACCTGTTCCCGTGCCCTGGCCAAAGTGGGGTCCTGCATCTGGGCAGTACCAAATGCCCCCTGGGGAACACCCAAATCTGGCAAGTCAGGGGTAGAGGCCATTTCCTCATCGTCTTCCCCCAGCATTACCTGAAGCGGGGAAGGTTCCCCCCCCTCAGTGTTCAGGTAGGTCTGAGAACCCCACATATTGACATCTTTAACAGTATCAGCACTATTTTCATCATTATTAACCAAAGTCTTGGCGTTTTTATCAACTGGGTCCATATTATGAACATGTGGCATCTCAGGGTTATTACCCTCTACAACAGGAACAGAGGGACTAGTTTCTTCCCAGTCTCTGGACCTTTCAGATAGTTCTCCTTGTCTCCAAAGTTTTGCAAATAATGGACAGTCTCGTCCTATGATAACGTCATGTACCAAGTTCTTTACCACCCCCACCTCTTGAGTACCAGTGCCACATGCTGTGGAGATGGACACCGAGATGAGAGGGTACTCTCTAGTGTCCCCATGAATGCACACAACCCGCAAAATTTTGCTTACCGGACCGATCTTCCCAATTACTCTAGGGTGAACCAGGGTTACCATGCTTCCAGAGTCCAGCAAGGCCCATGCAGGGTGGTGGTTCACTTGGACTTCACACTCAAAATTACTCTCTCCAAGGTCAAGATGTGTTGTACACGATTTATGGGCATAAAAAGACCCCCTCCGAAGAACCCCGCATTCCATGGGTTCTTCCTGCAATGGGCAGTGGGCCCGGGTATGGCCCCAGGCATGACATCGCCAACATTGTACATCCCCTCCTCTCCGATCAGGAACAGGTCGCTGAGGGGGTAACGGGTGTGACTCTTGGCCTTCCGGGGTGTTGGTTCCAGGGCTCCTGGGGACATCCGTTCGAAGGGCGGCAGTTGGTCGGAAGGGCCGTGGCCGACTGGGCCCTTGACGCTTGGTGGGGCCAAGCAGATCCTCCACCACCGTATATCGTTCCACCATCTCAACAAGGCCGTTCGCGGTTTTGGGGTCTCCATGACTGACCCACCGTTGAAGGTCATCTGGCAGTGACCTTAAGTACCGGTCCAGCACGATCCGCTCCACAATTTGGGGGCCAGACAACATTTCGGGCTGCAGCCATTTTTTTACTAGTTGCACCAGGTCATGCATTTGAGATCGCGGTGGCCGGTTTGAATGATACTTCCATTGGTGCACTCGTTGGGCCCGGACGGCCGTAGTCACCCCCAACCGAGCCAGTATTTCTGCCTTTAGTTTTTGATAATTTTTAGCATCTTCTGGTGGTAGGTCAAAATAGGCTTTTTGAGAATCTCCGGTGAGGAAGGGAGCAATTAAGCCGGCCCACTGGTCCTGGGGCCACCCTTCTCTCTCTGCCGTCCTCTCAAATGTTGCCAGAAACGCCTCTACGTCATCACTCGGGGACAACTTCTGCAAGAAATGGCTTGCCCTTATGGTCACCTGGTTGCCAGGGGCAACGGCCACTTGTTCACGGACCTGAGAAAGCTGCTGCACTGCTTCTTTTAAGGCCGCCATCTGATCCTGCATAACCCCTTGTTGGGTCGCTTGCTGGGCTGCTAACTGGGCCACCAACAGTATTTTCTTGCTGCAAAGCCAGTGCCTCGTTGTGCTGCGTTGCTAAGCGCTGATTAGCTTCCTCATGGCGGGTCTGCGCTTGTATATTTGCCAAGGACAGCTGTTTAATTAGCTCCTCCATGGTTTCAGCTTTACGCAGTTGTGCAGCTTTAACCCAGGACATAAATTCACTGTACTGTCCCTTTAAATGTCAGTTCAAATTCACAAAAAAAAAAAAATAGCAAGAAAAAATGCCTGTTACTTTGTCCTGCCCGCATTCGAGCACCACTTGTAATGTTCGGGGGACCAGGTAGACCGCAGGACACAGGCTTTTCATACAACAAAGGGTTTATTACCGTATATACTCGAGTATAGGCCGACCCGAATATAAGCCGAGGCCCCCAATTTACCCCCAAAAAAACTGGCAAACTTATTGACTCGTGTATAAGCCGAGGGTAAGACATGCCTGTCCATCCCTGTGTGTCCGTCCATCCCTGTGTGTCCGTCCATCCCTGTGTGTCCGTCCATCCCTGTGTGTCCGTCCATCCATCCCTGTGTGTGTGTGTGTCCATCCATCCATCCATCCCTGTGTGTGTGTCTCCATCCATCCATCCATCCATCCCTGTGTGTGTGTGTCTCCATCCATCCATCCATCCCTGTGTGTGTGTGTATCCATCCGTGTGTGTGTGTGTGTGTGTGTGTGTGTGTGTGTGTGTGTGTGTGTGTGTGTCCAGCCTACCTGTGTCCCGAGCCTTTGTCCCGAGCCTCCGTCCCGTGCCTTGCCTCCTTGCCTCCGTGCCTCGCCGCCGTGCCTTGCCTCCGTCCCGTCCCGTCCTGTCCCGTCCCGTGCCGTGCCTTGCCTTGCCTCCGTCCCGTGCCCTCTTCGTCGGCGCCTCGGCGGCCATTGTAAAATTCAAAAGCTGCGCCGCCGCCTTCGCCTGTGATAGGCGGAACACTGAATTTCCCAGCAGCCTGTGTTCCGCCTATCACGTACATCGTATCATCCTCGTCCGTAGTACGAGGATGATACGATGTCCGTGATAGGCGGAACACAGGCTGCTGGGAAATTCAGTGTTCCGCCTATCACAGGCGAAGGCGGAGCCGGAGGCGCGGCTTTTGAATCCTAGAATGGCCGCTGTCTGTCTGCTCGACACGCTGATCGAGCGGGCAGACAGCGATGACTCGAGTATAAGCCGAGGGGGGCACTTTCAGCCTCAAAAAAGAGGCTGAAAATCTCGGCTTATACTCGAGTATATACGGTAACTTAAATAGCTTTACAGCAGCCCAAAAACAAAAGGAAAAAGATTTGTAGTCTCACCGACTTGCAAAGTCCAGAACAGCTGTCCTTATCAGAAACAGAGCTTGGTCTTGATGGCAGGTAGCTTCTCCTACCAGGAGCCTTCCAAACAGGACACTGCTGTCCACTTCATTTGCTGCAACCCAAAACAAACGCCAAACACCATCCACCATGTGTTCTCCACTCCTCCACACCCATCTACAACTTCCTGTCTTGCCTTTTAAAGACACTTCCTCTAACAGGTGGGTTAATCAATTTTCATTCCCTAAAGAGAGCACAACCCAAACAGAGGGGAAATATAGCGTCCTTCCAGGACCCAGCCACGGCATCCATTACATTGGGTACAATAGGACCATGATTAGCAAGATAAGAACAATAATTGATAGTGGTAACATAACCCATACATTTCATCTATATACACATAGATGTTGGTTATTAACATATCAAAGCAATGACTACAATAATTACAATAATTGAAATGACCGCAAAACTCTCTAATCTGCAAGGTGTATTGGGAAAGAGACCCTGGATTAGTGGTTTCTCAATCCTATACCCCAAAATGTGGTATAAAATATGACAGAATCGTTAAAAACAATATGTAGATACAAACATGTCTTCAAACGAGCTCAATGCGTTTCGTGGTTTGGTGTTACCACTCATCAGGAGCAGGCACGTGAAAATGACCTAAAACAAAATACATAATTGTCCAATAGTTTGCATATAGCAGAGGAAATGATATGCATATTGGAATGATATCAATCCCATAGTAGTACTTACAAACAGGTCTGATGTGTATAGGAGGCATGATGCGGCACTGGAAACCGAAGGCCCACCGGTAATGTCAGGCACGGTAACTGAGGGAGCGTGTAGAATGACTGTGACCCACACTAAAGCCTCACCCAAGGCGGACAGGCATCTATGGACACAGAATCCATTCAGGGCTGGGGATATGTATAAATAACACTGTCTGTTGAGGGCTGTGTAGACAATAACAGTAATAACAATTATATAAGCCTCCATAATAACAGAGCTTCCCATATTAACTATAGGAATAGGGAAAGTGTGATGTGCTGATAAATGTGACAGAACCTTCATAACAAAGGAGTTAAAAGTAAGTGGATACGACGAGTAGTTAAGTTAACATGTAAAGAACTATAAAGGGGGATGTTCAATTAAAACATCAAAAAAGTGAAACCCAAAACAAGTGATACTACCTCGAATTAGGAGTGTAGATGTCAAGATCCAATGGAGTGCAATGTGGGTAAATGAATCCGACCAGGACACTGACAGTGCCAGTAAGGAGAGGACTATATGGGCACAGCCAAGGCACACCCCCAATGTCACGTGACGTGCATGTGGGGAGGGAGGCGCCACCACCCAGGCATCAAAGGCACCCCTCGTGCTGCACGCAGATGGAGCAAAGCCGCCCTTTGCCTATGGACACAGTTGTTGCTGGTCCTCTTACAGTGCCAAGAGAACGTCTGCCTCTCCTTGTTGTACTCCCAGACATTATTGGGAGGGAGGGGGCAGTGCTTATAAGCAAATGTAAAGAAGAAGTGGAAATCTGTACGTAGATGCACTTTAATCAATGTAAAGTGGTGTTTGGTGCACTTTAATTTGAGTACTCACACTACACAGACACACTCCACGGATACACTATAATATACTGCAATGTGATGCACCAAACGTACAGAACTATATGGCATTAAACTTGCAGTAATGCACACAGAACTATATGATATTAAACTTCCAGTAACACACAAAACGATAAGGCGTTAAACTTGCAGTAACACACAGAACTATATGGCGTTAAACTGGCAGTAATGCACACAAAACTATATGACATTAAACTGGTAGTAACGCACACAAAACTAGATGGGGTTAAACTGCCAGTAATAAAATCAAATAGACGGTGTTCAACCGTCACTACACTGACGCTATCTGAACTGTCCCTACTCTAGCTATACACTAATATAAAGATTACTGACATGGTCTCACTACACCAGTGGTCATCAACCCTGTCCTCAGGGCCCACTAACAGGCCAGGTTTTATGTATTACCTTGGGGGAGATGCAGACTAGAATACTGCAATCAATGAGCACCAAATGATATCGCCTGTGATGTATTTCAGTTATCTTGCAAACCTGGCCTGTTAGTGGGCCCTGAGGACAGGGTTGATGACCACTGCACTACACTACACTGAAACTATCTGTGCTGTCCCTATTCTAGCTGCACACTATGCAAAGCTGAATGATGGTCCTCCTCACTACACTCACACTATCCCTAGACTGACACTAAACTAATATTCTACACTGACAATTGAAGCAAAATAGAATAGTATAGCACAGTAACTAACTAATAGTACTGAACAGAGCCCTGTTCTATCTCTCTCCATGCCGAAATCACACTGAAAATGGCTGCCATTGAAAGAATACTTTGACTGAGCCATGATTGGATAAGGTCATGATGACAGTGTCCAATCATGACTCTGACAATGCTCTATATCCTTATTGGCTTAAGCTTTCACTGCTTCAGCCAATCAGGCCTTTCAATGTACTGTTCAGCACCGCAATGGATTGTGGTCGGTTTCGGGGGCTGAACAAACGAACGACCCGTTTGTTCAGATGTTCGCTGAACATCCGATCAACGAAAGTTTCGGCCCGTAACTTATGCTCAGGCCGAACCGTTCGCCCATCCCTAGTGTCCTAACACACTGAATGATGCAGAGGTCCCCTTTAATAAAGCTCCTACATAGGTAGTAGTGCCCCCAAGCAAGAGGGTGGCCAAAGGGCTACTAACCACCTCAATGTCTAAAGGATATCCTCCTATAGAGAGTCTGTCTATTAATGGCTGCCCCTGCAGACTGGATGAAGGTAAATGAGAGGTGGCTTCAATGTCCTGTCAGTATGAAGGTGGATCAGAGGTAGGCTGACTGGTTTGAAAATCTCCATCAAGGTTTCCAGTTCACCTCTCCCTGGGTCTAGGGTGGCTGAACAGTGTGTCCACACAGCTGCTGCTTTAATGCAGGGGGACTGGAAGCTATGCATTCTGTTCTCTGACCTGTATCACCTCAGGCTTCCTGGTGGTCTGTGAATCCCTTGGGGCTGTGGGAAGGGTGGGAGAGTTGGGCTTAATCACTTCCCCTGCTTGCTGGCTCGCACCTTAGGGTTTACTACCCTCTGGCTGCAGTTTTCTGCTGGTTTTCTCCTTTGTCTCCTTTCCTCGAAGACTGTCAATCAATGACCATTGGATGAAAAGGGACTGCCAACTAGGGCTTCACGTCACCCCTCAATGAAAGTCTTTTCTCTCCAATGAAATAGAATTTAAAGTTAAATATTACAAATAACAAGACCTAACCTAGCATCTATGTGGAAGCAAATAACTGCTCCTAGGAATAAAGGCAAACCATGATGTGGGGGGTAAAGAGCAAGTGGCGTCACTCAATGGTATGGTATCTTGTGCACAGTGGTATTGACCTCTTCAGAACTAATCCCTCTGCAGTCTAGTGTCTCATGGGAGGTTGGATTTGTCATTTGCTCCATAAGTTCAGATGGCTCTCTAAGAGAGGGTTCCACTGCAAGTTCATCTGGTTGTGAAGATGAAATCTTCGCTGGACATGTGACTAGACTAGTCTGTGGCACTAATTGTGGTGCATCAGCTTTTAGTGGTCCAGAGCAGTTCTCCATAATAGATGGAGTGGCAACAGTGGGACTAGACTGCCATAGCCATTATGTCTCTAAAGCTTCCTCCCAGCTGTCTTATTCTTCCTCCTAGGTGGAAGTTGCTGTGACCAAGTCACCAGAATTCACCAAATAGAGGGTGAACCAGATGAAGTTGGGTGAGATCCCACATTGTTTTGCTCAGTGGTAAGAGGTGGTTGCTGTGCCAAGTCTTCAAAGACCCTAGCTTTCCCTCTGGGCAAACCTGATATGCAGAAAGGCTGAGAAACTGGGCACAATGAATGACTGTGAGCTACATTGGTCAGATAATTTGTGCTTCCAATGAGTCCAATGTCATGAACTCTCAGATCATATCCTCCGTGTCTTGGGCAGTCTGAGCCCTCTTGTAGATGGTCTTTAGGTTACTTCAAAGTCAGGGACATAACCTTTTGAGATGCAGCCGATGCCCCATCGATGGAGATGCAAAAGGCCAGACCATTATTGGCAACAGATCTCAGATGTCCATCATGCAGCTCATAAAGAGGGATTAGCATAGGCAGGTGCATGAGTTGTTAACCTCCACTTTAGCTGCTGTAAGGCCAGTTCACATTGGTCGGGCTACTCTTCTTTAATCAACTCTCAAGACTTTTTAACCCTTTTACTTTATGAGTCTGATCACATGTAGACTTGTTTTTGGGGGACATCTTCAGTAAGGGAATCAGAAAATGAAGCCTTGCAGCCTCACTTCCCGGTTCCCTACTGCGCATTTGTGAGATGCGCTGCGCAATACGGATGGTCTCTTCTGTCTTTGGGACCTGTACGTTTCCCAGCAGACAGCGGAGGGAAGAGGTGTAGACTCCCGCGGAAGACTATGCCCGGAAGTGGGTGCAAATACCTGTATTATACTGGTATCTACACCCCCCTCCCCCCTGAAAGGTGCCAAATGTGACACTGGAGGGGGGGGGGGGTTACGAAAAGCGGAGGTTCCATTTTTGTGTGAACATCCGCTTTAAGTCATCCAGGTACACCAACACTTTTATCAAGTTCATATTACGCACCTTTCACTCCATTGGGTGATGAAGCATTACAGGAGTTCTGGTCATAACTTAAAAACATTCTGTTAAATTCATAGAATCTTTGTGGGCATATGAAGGCAGACTTTTCTTTGTCTTTGGGGGACATAATGGTATCCACTAACCACTCACCCCTCAAAAACATTGAAGTGCACGCTCTATATGTTGGGTTCGGTAGTGATCTGGAATTGTACTTCTGTTTAACGTATGTTAGTCAATATACATTTTGATAGAGCCATTCTTATGAACCACCATGCAGGGTGACGTATAAGGGCTCAGAGACTCCTAAATAAGCTTATTTTCAGTTCTGAAATCTACTCTCTCAAATTTTCCAGATATCCTATCCAAATTCAGCAAGATCTCTCTCTGGAAGGTTTGCCATCCTGCAGGCTTATGCAATGCAGAGTACTCTTTCCCCAAGCCCAACTCTTTTTAGAAGAACAGCTCTCGTTTGGCTTGAAGTCTGTTCCTCTATTCTGAAGATATTAAAATGTTTGCTTGGTAAATGCAGTAGTTCAATTATAGCAGTACGATTCAGCAACACTATGAAGTAAATAGAACCAGAGTTGGTGCTCTTTGTCACCTGTGTTAAGCTTTGCCTCAAATGTATTAGGCATGTGAAGAACACTACACAAAGAAATAAACAACTCACAATACCCCATACAAACATACAAATCAAATATCCACAAATGTCAGAGGAACAAGGCTAACTACTAGGGCCAAATTACATTCTTCAGACTCTACTTACCACTGGCCAGACCTAGTCCCCACAGTAGCAGGGGACATGCTCCTCAGTCTTCTCATATTTTACACCAGGAAGGCCTGTCCTGGAAAAAACTTCCCCTCCTACTACACAATTTTGGAAGCAATTTGTGAGCCCCAACTTACCTTTGTACCGTGACACCTATCACAACAGTGGGTGTCCTAAAAAGTTTGTCATGGTATGGTCTCGCTAGTTGCCTCCACAGTCCAACTCCTATCCCCTGATGTTTATTTTGCACTTTGCCCTCTTGTGCTAATATATATTGGGACACGTTAGGGTTTCTTAGCTTAATACAGTGTTTCTCAAATCCAGTCCTCAGGCCCCCCCAACAGGTCATGTTTTCAGGATTTCCGTCAGATGAAACGGCTGTGGTAATTGCTACGGCAGTGAAACTGATCAAATCACCTGTGAAAAATAATGGAAAACCTGAAAACATGACCTGTTGGGGGGGCCTGAGGACTGGATTTGAGAAACACTGGCTTAATAGTAGTGCCGGAACAGTGAGTTAACTCTACGCTAAATATAGTTCTCAGTGCTTTCCTGACAACTTTTATTTAAACGAATATCAAAACTTCACATAGGTATGCCTTCCCATGCAGGGGGTTCTTCCCATCCCTGCAAAAGCATAGCATTCAGACTCCTGGCTCTCTTATGGCAGCTTTACTGCTTCAACTAAAAGAAATTAGAATCATGCTAAAAATTATAGTTATATAGTTCTATAAATCAGTCCATCAGATATAGAAGCATAACATTCCCATAGAAGTCCACCAGTGATTGTAACTAGGAGCCTTGATGACGCCTGATGATAGAAACCGCCATCCGTCACCCTATGGCAAATGTCCTTGATGGCCTATGAATGTGGAAGAGAAAGAGATCAATATCCAAAAATGCTGCCACCAATTCTTTGTTGGTACAAAAGACTGACTCATGCTAATGATTTATAGAACTATCATTTTTAGCGCAATTCTAATTTCTTTTATATGTGCTATACTGTGATTTATGTCATACAGGCGAATCGCTGCTCGTGTTTGCTGGTTTGTTTTTCGGTTCAGGTTTTTGGTTCAGATTTTTAAAATAGTGCAGTTTTGTTCTCCCTTTATTATTACCGCTTAAAGTAACTCTTCAGTATCCTCCTGAATGTTCAGTACCTTGTTGGTCCTCCTGACCATGAAACGTGTCCCAGTGTTTATGCACAGACGCTGCATGCCAGCTTTGCGTCTTCCTTACAGCTTCCTAGCTGCTCTGTCCCTCATGGACTCTCTCTACAGCTTCCTAGCTGCTCTGTCCCACATGGACTCTCGGGCCTTGCTCTGTCATGGCCTCGACACCACTGTGCACACCAGCACCTCTGACAGCTCCCTTCACACACTGGTCCCCTTGGGGGGGGGGGGGGGGTTCTAAACTCTATCTCTGTCTCTCATATGAAGCCAGCACACACCTGTTACATTAGTGTGCTCGCTTCCTACAAAATCTAGCATAAACCACCATTTTACCCAGTGGCACGGGGTCACCCAGCTACAATATGTATATACAGTGGTGTGAAAAAGTGTTTGCCCCCTTCCTCATTTCCTGTTCCTTTGCATGTTTGTCACACTTAAGTGTTTCGGAACATCAAACCAATTTAAACAATAGTCAAGGACAACACAAGTAAACACAAAATGCAATTTGTAAATGAAGGTGTTTATTATTAAAGGTGAAAAAAAATCCAAACCATCATGGCCCTGTGTGAAAAAGTGATTGCCCCCCTTGTTAAAACATACTATAACTGTGGTTGTCCACACCTGAGTTCAATTTCTCTAGCCACATCCAGGCCTGATTATTGCCACACCTGTTCACAATCAAGGCATCACTTAAATAGGAGCTGCTTGACACAGTAAGGTCCACCAGAAGATCCTTAAAAGCTACACATCATGCCGAGACCCAAAGAAATTCAGGAACAATTGAGAAAGAAAGTAATTGAGATCTATCAGTCTGGAAAGGGTTATAAAGCCATTTCCAAAGCTTTGGGAATCCAGCGAACCACAGTGAGAGCCATTATCCACAAATGGCGAAGACATGGAACAGTGGTGAACCTTCCCAGGAGTGGCCGGCCGCCCAAAATTACCCCAAGAGCGCAGCGACGACTCATCCAAGAGGTCACAAAAGACCCCACAACAACGTCCAAGGAACTGCAGGCCTCACTTGCCTCAGTTAAGGTCAGCGTTCATGCCTCCACCATCAGGAACAGACTGGGCAAAAATGGCCTGCATGGCAGAGTTCCAAGGAGAAAACCACTGCTGAGCAAAAAGAACATCAAAGCTCGTCTCAATTTCTCCACAACACATCTTGATGATCCCCAAGACTTTTGGGACAACATTCTGTGGACCGATGAGACAAAAGTGGAACTCTTTGGAAGGTGTGTGTCCAAGTATATCTGGCGTAGAAGGAACACTGCATTTCATAAAAAGTACATTATACCAACAGTAAAATATGGTGGTGGTAGTGTGATGGTCTGGGGCTGTTTTGCTGCTTCAGGACCTGGAAGACTTGCCGTGATAAAAGGAACTATGAATTCTGCTGTCTACCAAGAGATCCTGAAGGAGAATGTCCGACCATCTGTTCGTGTACTCAAGCTGAAACGAACTTGGGTTCTGCAGCAGGACAATGATCCTAAACACATCAGCAAGTCCACCACCGAATGGCTGAAGAAAAACAAAATGAAGACTTTGGAGTGGCCTAGCCAAAGTCCTGACCTGAATCCTATTGAGATGTTGTGGTATGACCTTAAAAAGGCCGTTCATGCTCGAAAACCCTCTAATGTAACTGAATTAGGACAATTCTGCAAAGATAAGTGGGCCAAAATTACTCCAGGACGCTGTAAAAGCCTCATTGCACGTTATTGCAAACGCTTGGTTGCAGTTGTTGCTGCTAAGGGTGGCCCAACCAGTTATTAGGTTTAGGGGGCAATCACTTTTTCACACAGGGCCATAATGGTTTGGATTTTTTTTCACCTTTAATAATAAACACCTTCATTTACAAATTGCATTTTGTGTTTACTTGTGTTGTCCTTGACTATTGTTTAAATTGGTTTGATGTTCCGAAACACTTAAGTGTGACAAACATGCAAAGGAACAGGAAATGAGGAAGGGGGCAAACACTTTTTCACACCACTGTATACTGTATATAGGTCTTATTTCTCTTATTGTTTAAGGCTGTGAAATGTCTTTCATTCTTGGGAGAACCTGCTATCCTTAGGGCTGTAACGACATCCTACTTTTTTAACTTGGCTTAGTGCTTGAACCGCACACCATAGGGTTATTTGTATGCTCATTTTGCTGTGTTGTAATTGTTAAATTTGGCTTTGCCCCTATGGGGGCATCTTGGCCAAATTTATTTAATTTTCTATAATTTTTGTACTACTTTTATAAAACAATAAAACAGATTGTTAAAAAAGGAATATTGTGACTGCTATTACAAGGTCATAGATATGGTTGACTGTTGCTGCACTTCCAGCAATGACCAAAAGCCTGTTCTTAAAGGGCCTACTACTACTTCAGAATCTCTGTCCGACATTTGTATTCTATTTTCGGGTATGCTTGCCCCCTATATCCTATCCCCTATTGTGGAGTTCAGCGATAAAAGCTCAAAATACTAAAAGGACTGGCGCCCATTTATTTTTCCCCATAATACATCCTGGAGCAGATCCTAAGATGAGTAAATGCTAGCTACTGATGTAAGGGGTGCTACACACGAATAGTGGATTTTAATCAGGCTCATTGGGTATATTTTTGTACTTGCAGAAAATTTACTTAGTCTGAGAAAAGTAAACTTACATTGTGACCACAATAAAAGGACTAGTAACCTGCAATAAATTACATTTTTTATCTTGGGTTTTGATATACTTTAGCTGCAACTCCTAAATTGTATTGTCATGATTTTTTGCATTGATTGTATATTGCTGCCACATGATTGGCTGATTAAATAATGACATGAATAAGCAGGTGGAAAGGTGTTGCTAAAAAATGGCTTGGTGAGTGTACAGTATGTTTACAAACTATACATAGTAGCACAAGAAAAAGAAACTGATTAAAGCAATTATGTACCTTCAGCTGTTCACATGCGCAAGTTGTGTACATCTAGATAAACGTTGCAAAAAAAAGAAGTGGAAGTAAACCCTTTTTTTACTTTTACCTACGGATAAGCCTATAATAAGGATTAGCTGTAGGTATAGTAATAGGCCTGGAACTGGATGCCTAGCATAAGAGGAGGGCCTATATGACTGAGTTTGCAGTCTAGGCTGTAGTTAGGCAGGTTAAGGGACATAGTTTATAAAGAGGAAGGAGGCTTACAGGATTGGACAAGGCAGAGTGGGGTAGAATGCAACAGGGTGGGGTAGGGTGTAGCAGGGTGGGGCACTAGTGGTCTGATAGTAGGGAGTGTTAATTGAAGGGTCAGTTGGAGACTGGTCAGCCATGGAGAATCTTTACTCTCCCTCCCCTAAACTTTACAGTTTTATTGTTTTACCCTTCTTTTTGTTTCTTTTGCTTGCTGCCATTTGGCAAGTCACCTCCGCTTCCCTGCTGGGTCCCTGGCTTGGAACTCACAGATACTCCTCAAGCATCACCCCTGCTGGCCCGCTAGGTCCCTGGCTTGGCACCTGTTGAAGTTTTCCCCACTTCTTCATTGTCCCCAGCTGGTGAAAAGACTGCTCTGCTACTGGCTCCAGCTTACTCATAGTGGTCTCCGGTAACAAGGTGGATGGTCCCTTAGTGGCGAGAGCTTCCCCTCTACCTCTGACCACAACTGGTTCCCCATCCGGCTGAACTGTTAGTCTCGAATTGGACTCCAATCCTGCAGTCCCAACCCTGCGCTGCTTCTCCTGCTTCTATGTAGGCCCTTGGACAGCCTAGCAGCCAGATGTCCACGGAATAGGCCTCAGGCTTCCGGCCTAGCAGCGAGGGGCAGCGTAACACACGTTCACCCAGAAAGCCATCCAGGTGGCACAAAACCCCGATCACCTGACTCCATCCAAATAAATAGGCTCTCCCAGCAGGCCAAGGGACTAAAGAAACCCCCGCCAATTGGCTGAAACACCCCATCCATTCATAAACTGACCTTGCTAAGCCCTTGTCTATCTAATGTCTCAAGCATAACGCCACCTAGTGACAGAAGAGAGAAAGTGCAGAACTAGAGAGGAATCAGTGGATCTACTAACAATTAACCAGGGCAACTACTGCCTGGCAAACTAAATTTACTAGCAACCCTGCCTGAACACCAGGGTGCTACATCCTCCCCCTGCCTAGGAAACGACGTCTCGGAGTTGCAAGAAAAGAATTTAAATCTCAAGCCTGAGAGTGGATGTCCTAGCAAAACAGGGATGAGTGGGGGAACAAAAAGGAAAGAGAAAAAAAATAACAACAAGATATGTGGCATACCACATGAAATAAAGAACAGTGTATATACATAGGCAAGTGGCATTTCACACAAGGGCATATACATAGAAGATAATATGTACAATTTTACATGTGGCATACCACCCAAACAATATAAAAGGGGAAAATATAAAATAATAGCCTTATATCTTAACTATCTATCTATTATGTACACCTGGAAAAATATAGAAAATATTAGCTTGGTTATAAAAGCTGAAGTCACTGTCTCTCCTTAGCCAAGGAAGACGCATGGGGTGTAGGAACACCTGAAAGAAAGAAATACATTCCATCCCTACAATAACACAGTGCAATATACAGTGCCTTGCGAAAGTATTCGGCCCCCTTGAACTTTTCAACCTTTTGCTACATTTCAGGCTTCAAACATAAAGATATAACATTTAAATTTTTTGTGAAGAATCACCAACAAGTGGGACACAATTGTGAAGTGGAACGAAATCTATTGGACAATTTAAACTTTTTTAGCAAATAAAAAACTGAAAAGTGGTGTGTGCAAAATTATTCGGCCCCTTTACTTTCAGTGCAGCAAACTCACTCCAGAAGTTCAGCGAGGATCTCTGAATGATCCAATGTTGTCCTAAATGACTGATGGTGATAAATAGAATCCACCTGTGTGTAATCAAGTCTCTGATTAAATGCACCTGCTCTGTGATAGTCTCAGGGTTCTGTTGAAAGTGCAGAGAGCATCATGAAGACCAAGGAACACACCAGGCAGGTCCGTAATACTGTTGTGGAGAAGTTTAAAGCCGGATTTGGATACAAATTTCCCAAGCTTTAAACCCCAAGGAGCACTGTGCAAGCGATCATTTTGAAATGGAAGGAGTATCAGACCACTGCAAATCTACCAAGACCTGGCCGTCCCTCTAAACTTTCAGCTCAGACAAGGAGAAGACTGATCAGAGATGCAGCCAAGAGGCCCATGATCACTCTGGATGAACTGCAGAGAACTACAGCTGAGGTGGGAGAGTCTGTCCATAGGACAACAATCAGTCGTACACTGCACAAATCTGGCCTTTATGGAAGAGTGGCAAGAAGAAAGCCATTTCTCAAAGATATCCATAAAAAGTCTCGTCTAAAGTTTGCCACAAGCCACCTGGGAGACACACCAAACATGTGGAAGAAGGTGCTCTGGTCAGATGAAACCAAAATCGAACTTTTTGCCCACAATGCAAAACGATATGTTTGGCGTAAAAGCAACACAGCTCATCACCCTCAACACACCATCCCCACTGTCAAACATGGTGGTGGCAGCATCATGGTTTGGGCCTGCTTTTCTTCAGCAGGGACAGGGAAGATGGTTAAAATTGAAGGGAAGATGGATGCAGCCAAATACAAGACCATTCTGGATGAAAACCTGTTGGAGTCTGCAAAAGACCTGAACCTGGGACAGAGATTTATCTTCCAACCATAGACAATGATCCCAAACATACAGCAAAATCTACAAAGGAATGGTTCACAAATAAATGTATCCAGGTGTTAGAATGGCCAAGTCAAAGTCCAGACCTGAATCCAATCGAGAATCTGTGGAAAGAGCTGAAAACTGCTGTTTACAAACGCTCTCCATCCAACCTCACTGAGCTCGAGCTGTTTTGCAAGGAAGAATGGGCAAGAATTTCAGTCTCTCGATGTGCAAAACTGATAGAGACATACCCCAAGCGACTTGCAGCTGTAATCGCAGCAAAAGGTGGCTCTACAAAGTATTAACGCAAGGGGGCCCAATAATTTTGCACACCCCACTTTTCATTTTTTTATTAGTTAAAAAAGTTTCAAAAATCCAATAGATTTCGTTCCACTTCACAATTGTGTCCCACTTGTTGATTCTTCACAAAAAATAAAAATGTTATATCTTTATGTTTGAAGCCTGAAATGTGGCAAAAGGTTGAAAAGTTCAAGGGGGCCGAATACTTTCACAAGGCACTGTATATATATATATATAGTGAATGTTGAGTAAACATTAAGTACCCTCAGCCGAGAGCAGCAATGCAGTGTAAATACACCTTATGACATATTTAAATATGTACAGTACAGATGAAAACTGGGCCCCACCCCCATCCGAGAGTGCCACCCCTTTTTTCATAACAGACCTACAGAAACTTACTTAGCAATTCCTAGAAAACAGTTGTATAATGTGAACAATGGCTCACTCAGGCTGGCGCTCTCACGTCACCTGGTTGCCATCACATTCAGAAAACAGTCCTTTTCAGTGTATTTTTCAGACGATTATTCAATTTTAAGGTGAGAACTTGCCCTCTTTAGCCCCATACACACTATCATCAACTTTTCTGCTGAGTTTTTCCTTCAGACTTACCAAAACCATGTAGTAGAAGGACCTGCCTGATTGCATACAAACTGAAACTCCTAAGGTTTGACCTCATATTATATGGTTTTGGTAAATCTGAAGGAAAAACTCAGCAGAAAAACTGGTAGTGTGTATGGGGCTTTTGACACAGCTTATTCTACCTAACTGACTAAACTACCCAGTGTCTTTGGAGCCCCAAAGTCCATCAATCCTTTACTCAGGGTGGAACAACATTTCCCTGCAGTTTTCCTTCTTCCTAGGGACAACTCTGAGACAAAATGCATGGTTGCATTCAAACAACAAGCAGCCATGCCATGGTACAAGGGACCGCACTTCTTGAAATAGGTACCCTTGCATTGGTAATCTCAGTCTGTCCACACAACAGCCAGGGACTGAGAAAAAGTTTCTTCACTTGTTGAAGAACAAAACTGGTGTACGTCATATCAACAGGTTACTTTTCAGAGGGAGGCACAATGGCGATTCCAGAGCACTAGCCAGTATGACTCAAGTGGGCACTCCTGACCTCTGCTGGCAGAATAGGATCCAGTAGTACAGCCAAGCAGGAATGTCCCCACTAACAACTTTCCAGAACAAAGATGGACTGGCTTCCAGCATAGCATCCTGGCTCCACAAAGCACACATTTGTAATCCACATGGTTTCAGTAAAGGAACGTAATTCAATGTAATTTACCAGTAATACCTGGGATCCGGTAACTTCAGGGTTTCCCCTCTTGTATTTATAATGTAGTAATAGATGTCCTTCTTATTCGGCCAGGAAATAGTGACATTATCTGAGTTGATCCATACCGGGTTAGGACCCGTGCATCTGGTGCATGTTGAACTGGGCATCCTGCAATAATATCTGGTTTACAATCAAACTTGGTCAACTGGATTGGTTTAGTCAATGCAACTTTAGGGACCCATCTTGCCCAAAGATCTTCCTCAAAGGACTTGGTAATGCATAAGGAGGGAGCTGCACTGGCAGACAATTACATTTTGACACTGGCCGCTGGCACAGAGGGAATTTCATCCTCCTCTAGGTCACACAATAGCTCCTCGTAACTATCAGTCCACTTCCCAGTCCATGATAAAGTGTCTGAAAACAGTTCAGAGACCTGATAGGATGGGATATCCGAATCCGCGATAGTGGAGCATTCTTTGGCCGGGAGATAGATGCGCATGGAGCTGGCTTTGATTGGCACAACAGCATCGTCTCCCTTAATGGCCACAGGGATCACCTCCCTCACTGATACAGTACTTTCACCCTTTGCAGGCTTACCTGGCTCCGGCGTCTTTTTCCCCGGTGGTTCTGCCATCAAGAAGAGCAGGTGGACCCGACCATGACCTTGAGGGATAGCCGGAGCACTGGATTCTGAAGCAGCTACAGAAACAGGAGGAGCAATGACAACATGGCTTGTATAATAATTGCATATATTATTTTTAAAACATTTTATTTGCTATATTTTGTTGAGCGGAGTTACCCTTTAAAATCAGCCCATAGTCTTAGCAATTCTTTAACTGTAGATGAGGCATATATAATGTATTTGGTGCCTGACTCTTGCCTGTCTTTAGTATGTGATAATTGCTGTAAGAAGACTACTAGCTCATTAACAGGAAGCCACTCCTGCTGTATACCATTACTTTATATGGAGGTCACCACAAATGTGAACAATACATCCACTGCAGCTAACAGCGGCCCTTAATGGGCGACAGTAAATAAATAAAAAAAAAACGCTTTAGTAGGAAACACTCTGGAAAGGAAAGAAGATAGATCCCCCGCTTCATCTTCATTGAATGTTCATTTACAGGCAATTACTGTGTGTTTACTATACACTTAGAATCCCATTCATTCACACTGCAGGAAGAACAAATATGTTTATGACTTTTCTTTTTCATTCAATTATTGATGCCTCCAACCCAGAATGCTCTATTTCCTGATCCCCGAGCCAGGCTAATTGAAGAGTCAGGTGTGTCTGGGCTGATATTGTGATATGAGTGGTATTTTGGGGCCGGGTTCTGTAATAACTGCAGTATGTTTGTTTACAGCATTCAGATTGCATTATTTTATTATTTCCCTCGAAGAAAGGAATTCAGCGATAGAGGCAATCACTTTTTAAAGGAGAACTCTGCTGCTAATCCTGTTTCCATAATCCTTTCCTAATTCCAACATACCACAAACACTTTGTAATTACCAGCAACTAGGTGCATAGTTTGCCTGGCGTCGATAACTGGCTAGTGGGTCTCTAGCTTGCTCTCTGATACCCTCACCTGGAGCACACATGCAACAAGGTGGGTTGGAATTAGCTCAGGCATGTTCAGGTTAAGGCCCCTTTCATACCAGCAGACTGATCAGGTCCGCCTGTTTGTTTTTCAGAAAGACCAGAACAGACCACCCATTATTCTCTAAGAGGCAGTGGATGTCAGCGGAACACCCACTAGCATCTGATCCACTAAAAAAAGACAGATGAGGATACATTCGACATCCATCCAGCAGAACAAATCGGATGACAGTCAGTTAGAAACCTACATGCAGTCTGTTTCCATCTGACCACCCCATGGAGAGCAGCAGGCTGCGTCTGTGTCTGCTCTTGCTTAGCAGATGGACACTGACTCAGTGGGGATCAGCGGAGAGGTCCCCCGCTAACAGGCAGATCCGCTTGGATGGATTCTGCCTTGTGTGAAAGGGGCTTTAGATTCAAACCCACATGTGCAAGTCTTCCAGGATGCTGTCACCTGTATGGGCCAATAATCTTGCCTGCTGCCATACGTATACAAGGAGCACATATGTGTGGGGCTGTGTGGTGGAAGAACTCCTAATTTTTTTACCCCTTCTAGGTCAAAATCTTGGAAGTTACTGAAGCCAATGAACCAGTATGTCAGTTACATAGCTGACATTACCATGAGGAGAAGTGATTGTGCATCACAATCAATATGTATTTGTTTGGCTTGTAGGTGGGGTGCAGTGTGGTGTGGCTGCAATAATTCACACAGTCAGGTGCAATATAAAACTTGTATTGGAGTAATGCAGCTACAGTTCACAATAGACCCGGTGGGGCAGCTACCCAGCCAGGCACACTCACATTTAGTGCTACTCCTGTTAGAGCCACAGAATTACTTGTCCATGACTTCCCAACTTCAGCCCCACAGCCAGGCACACAACAGGCTCATTCACTCCTATCTCCAAAGACCAGTCTACGGGATGTTGTTTTTGTTGCTATTATTTTGGAGAGCTTGGTTAGGGATGAGAGAAGTGGTGGGATACTCCAAAGATAAGAACTAGCTACAACTGAGGACCTAATCTTCCTTTTAGCGTAATTAGTACTAGTAGAGCCAGTAGAGCAAAGTCCTTTTTGTTTAGTGCACAAATATCTGGACAGAGCTCTTTAACAGATGCACAGCTGACTATAACTAGTCAACAGAGGGGTAGCTAGAGCACAAGATTCTCAAGATATTTTAGTGTCTGTACTCACAAAGCCCAAAAGACAGATGGATGCCTCCTTCCAGTCTTCCAAGCGATGCCCCCATTGATACCAGACAGATCAACGGAGACAGCTTCCCTCACTCAGCTTCTTCCAAGCACTTGGGTCTCAGCATTCCTCCCTCAGGTCACCCACCTGAGGCTTCCTCATGGCAGCCTGTGCCGACCTCCACTCTGGGACAAGACCCAGAGCTCTGTGTGCTCTAAGAATTAATACAGTCTCCAAACCGGCCTTCAGAGCCTGCCTCTCTGGGATAAGCCGGGGCTGTACCAATATTCATGCTGCCATCTGCATAGCTCCACACCTATCATACAGAAACGTTTCAAGTTACCTGGATACAGAGCAGGGGCGGGCTGGGCCGGGGGGCAGGGGGGCAATTTCCCCCTAGGCTGCCCTAACAATATATGCATAATGGCCGGCGGCCACTGCTCACGATTTTTTTTCTTTTCGGGTCAGGGCAGGGGCTGCAAGCTGAGGCAGAGGGAGCGGCGCGGAAACTCAAGAGGCACTCACACTCACTTATGTAGTGGAGGCCGCTCTGTTCCCGCACTTCCCATCGGTCGCGCTCACACTAATCCACTGACAGTGGAGTGAGAGCCAACCTGACCTGTCAGTTCGTGTGGGGGATTCTCCCCCCTCCTCTCCTCTCCTCCTCCTCTCCTCCGAACACTGCAGCCTGTGTGAGCGTCCGCCCACTCTGTTCCCTCCCCTGCTTCCTCATTGGTAGAGGGAGGGAGCCCATCAGAGCCTCCAGCAGCTGCAAAGCATCGTGGGACATGTAGTCCCGGTGGCCTAATAGCAATTCCTGGGTGCATAAAATTCCCTAGCCTGACCACAGGAAGAGAACAAACGAGAGGCTGCGGGGGAGCAGACTGTCACCCCATGAGGCTGATCCTGAGGACAGGGCACAGATAATGTAAGTTTTTTGGTGAATGTGTTTTTTTATTTTTTTTTATTAAAAGAAAAGTCTTAGGCCGCGTACACACGCGGGGACTGTTCGCCCAACTTTGTCCGTCAAACAGTTTCGGCAAACAGTCCGCTCAAAATTAGCATGGACGGACATGGCCACACACGACGTACGAACAGTTTGCTGAAACCGTGCGCGATGACGTGAACGGCACGTACGACGGGACGAAAAATATGACGTCCTATACACTGCATTATAACTTTCGGCGTGTAAAGCCTTTCTGAGCATGCGCGGAACTTAGTTTGTCGAACAAGCCTACACACGAGGGGACTGTTCGCTGAAACAAGGTTTCAGCGGACAGTTTTTCGGAAATTCCGAAAAACCTTGTTCAGCGGACTGTTCGCTGAAACTGTCCGCTGAAAGCCCACACACGAGCGGACTGTTTGCCGAAACACTGTTCAGCGGACAAAGTTGGGCGAACAGTCCCCGCGTGTGTACGCGGCCTTACACTATGAAAATTTCTCACTTCTTTCCCATTGTTTCAAGCTGGGAGCTGATATTATTAACCCCTTCATGTCTGAACCTTTTTTGACACTTGTTTACAAGTAACAAATCTTGTGTTAGAAAATTACTTAGAACCCCCAAGCATTATATATATATATATATATATATATATATATATATATATATATATATATATATATATATATATATATATATATATAATTTTTTTATTTTTTTTTAGCAGAGACCCTAGAGAATAAAATGGCAATTGTTGCAATATTTTATGTCACACTGTATTTATGTAGCTGTTTTTCAAATACAATTTTTTTTGGAAGAAATACACTTTCATTAATTTACCACTTCAATACCGGGCATTTTCATCCCTTCCTGCCCAGGTCAGTTTTCATTGTGCGGTCATGCAACATTGTACCCAAATAAATTTTTTCCCACAGATAGAGCTTTCTTTTGGTGGTATTTGATCACCTCTGCGGTTTTTATTATTTGCACTTTAAACAAAAAAAGAGTGCCAACTTTAACCACTTCAGCCCCGGACCATTTTACTGGCCAAAGACCAGACCACTTTTTGCGATTCGGCACTGCGTCGCTTTAACTGACAATTGCGCGGTCGTGCGACGTGGCTCCCAAACAAAATTGACGTCCTTTTTTTCCTACAAATAGAGCTTTTTTTTGGTGGTATTTGATCACCCCTGCGGTTTTTATTTTTTGCGCTATAAACAAAAATAGAGCGACAATTTTGAAAAAAACACATTATTTTTTACTTTTTTTTTTTTACTTTTTGTTATAATAAATATCCCCCAAAAATATATAAAAAAAAAAATTTTCCTACAGTTTAGGCCGATACGTATTCTTCTACATATTTTTGGTAAAAAAATCGCAATAAGCGATTATTGATTGGTTTGCGCAAAAGTTATAGCAATTACAAAATAGGGGATAGTTTTATGGCATTTTTAGTAATCATTTTTTTTTACTAGAAATGGCGGCGATCAGTGATTTTTATTGTGACTGCGACATTATGGCGGACACATCGGACATTTTTGACACATTTTTGGGACCATTGTCATTTATACAGCAATCACTGCTATACAAATGCAGTGATCCCCGTGAGACGATCGCGGGTATGCCCGCGGCGATCGAGTCCGCGGGACCCGCGACCAGACTCACAGGGGTCCCGACCAGATTGGACGTACCTGTACGCCAATATGCCTGCCTGTGCCATTGTGCCGACGTACATCGGCGTGCGCTGGTCGGGAACTGGTTAAAAAAAACACAATATTTTTTACTTTTTGCTATAATATGGCAACTTAAGCCTTAACAGTTTAGGCTGATGTGTAATTTTCTACATATTTTTGGTAAAAAAAATAGCGATAAGCAGTAATAAGTTATAGTGTCTACAAAATAGGTTATTGATTTATGGAATTTTTATTATTTTTTTCTTTTTACTAGTAATGCTGCAATTTTTATTGTGACTGTGACATTGCGGTGGACAGATCGGACACTTTTGACACTATTTTGGGACCAGTGACTTTTATACAACGATCAGTGCTATAAAAATGCACTGATTACTGTATAAATATCACTGGCAGGGAAGGGGTTAACACTAGGGGGCAATCAAGGGGTTAAATGTGTTACCTAGGGAGTGATTCTAACTGTGGGGGAGATGGGACTGACTAGGGAGGAGACCAATCCTATATACTAGGAACATATGATCTGTCTCCTCTCCCCTGACAGGATGTGGATCTGTGTATTTACACACACAGATCCACATTCCTGCTCTGTCATGAGCGATTGCGGGTGCCCGGCAGACATCACAGCAACCGGGTACGTGCATCGGCTCCTCGGTGACGTGTACCTCAGTGTACCGCCAGGAAGCCAAGGATGTCCTATGATAAAGAGCACACTGGTGACATCTATCATAGAACCTGGTCCAGGAGGCACGACTTCGTATGACAGAAGCCGCACTGGGTAAGCGGGAGATCTCCGCTCTGTGTTATCCAGCAGCTTTTCTCTCTCTAATCCCCATGCACTGAACAGACTGCATTGATGGGCTATGGTGAGGCTGCATTGATGGGCACTGACAAGGCTGAGCTGATGGGCACTGGTGAGGCTGCATTGATGAGCACTGATGAGGCTGCATTGATAGACACTAGTAAGGCTGCTTTGATGGGCATTGGTGAGGCTGCATTGATGGGCATTGGTGAGGCTGCATTGATGGGCACTATTGATGGTGAGCTGATTCGTGGATTAATGGGCCACTTGACTAGACTTGCCCCCCAGGCCTAAGGCTGCCAGCCCTCCCCTGATACAGAGGGAGCTATCAGGCAGACTGTCAGCAGCAGAACACACAGATCAAGCCTAACTAAACAATTGCAGCTCACTAAGTACAATAAGCCAAACTATGCTTTCACCTTAGCCAACATTACAGCCATACTGACTACTGTGTGGAAACTAAATTTACATATCAAAAACAAACAACACTTACCTAGGAGGGTGCTACTCACAATTTCCAATAACAGGAAGAAGCAGGTTCCGGCCTAACCAAGAGCGTCTGTTGAGAGGGGGCAGAATGCGGCCTGGCCAGGAATGTATCCCGAAAGATGCGACTTTACACTTTGCCTGCTCAGCAGGAACTTTTCCCTTACCCACTCGCATAAACAGCACCAAACTAAGGGGACAGGATCTTAAATTGACTCTGCCACAGCTGAAATTGCTGTGAAAGTCACATGGGTGGCCAGCATCCAATTGGATCGCTGCCCCAGTGACTCAGGAAATCATAGAGGAACCCTGTACCCCATGACTTCCTCTCCATCTGCAGTACTACTGCGGTTGAGTACCACCTGTGGTGGAGACAACAGACTGCACCTGCCTACAGGTTTCTTTTTAAATCCTGTTGCCTATCAGAGCTGATGATCTTCTGAAGCCTCTGTACAGCCACTTCCTGTCTACAGACACCCCAGCAATGGCTGCATGACATTTCTTAGATAGGGCTTCCTGATGGTGACTACGGAGGACCAAACCTGTGTAATGTGTGTTAAAATGGCCACTTGAAGTCCCCATTGGAAGCCTGAATGACAATAATTGTCCAGCTGTTAATCCCATGCATTGTAAAAAAAAAAACGCAAAAAATATTTTTAGGGCACACAAGCACAATATAATACCCAACTTTTGGGTAAAATATAAAAGTTGATGTTGCTTTGAATAAAAAGACACCGAACATGTCAATTGCATATGTCCATTTTGTTTATAGCGCAAAAAATAAAAAAACGCAGAGGTGATCAAATACCACCAAAAGAAAGTTCTATTTGTGGGAAAAAAAAGGACGTCAATGTTGTTTGGGTGCAATGTCGCATGACCACGCAATTGTCAGTTAAAGCGACGCAGTGCGGAATTGCAAAAAGTACTCTGGTCAGGAAGGGGATAAAATCTGCCGGGGCTGAAGCAGTTAAAGCAGCTGAAGCAGTTAAAGCGGGGTTAGGTTTCAAAAAAATATCCCAAGCTTTGCACATCTCATGGAGAACTGTTCAATCCATCATCCGAAAATGGAACGAGTATGGCACAACTGCAAACCTACCAAGACATGGCCGTCCACCTAAACTGACAGGTCGGGCAAGGAGAACAATAATCGGAGAAGCAGCCAAGAGGCCCATGGTAACTCTGGAGGAGCTGCAGAGAACCACAGCTCAGGTGGTAGAATCTGTCCACAGGACAACTATTAGCCATGTTCTCCACAAATCTGGTCTTTATGGAAGAGTGGCAATAAGAAAGCCATTGTTGAAAAAAAGCCATAAGAAGTCCAGTTTGCAGTTTGTGAGAAGCCATGTGGGGGACACAGCAAACATGTGGAACAATTTGCTCTGGTCAGATGAGACCAAATTTGAACTTTTTTGGCCTGTGTGTGGCGGAAAACTAACACTGCACATCACCCTGAATGCACCTTCCCCACTCTCTATATGTGCAAAGCTAGTATAGACTTAGGCCACGTACACACGAGAGGATTGTCCGTCCAACTTAGTCCGCTGAAACGTGTTTCAGCGGACAGTCCGCTCGTGTGTGGGCTTCAGCGGACTTTTTCAGCGGACAGTCTGGCGGACTAAGTCTTTCGGAATTTCCGTAATATTGTCCGTCCAACTTTGGTTTCAGCGGACAGTCCGCTGGTGAGTAGGCTAGTTGGACGGACTAAGTATGGCGCATGCTCAGAAAGGATTTACAAGGCCGAAGGTTGCATTGCAGTGTATTGGACGTCGTATTTCTAGTCCCGTCGTACGTGCTGTACACGTCATCGCACAAGCTTTCAGCGGACTGTCTGTTCATCGTGTGTGGTCAAGTCCGTTCATTCAAAAGTAGGACGGACTGTCTCTGACAGTCAAAATCCTCTCGTGTGTACGCGGCCTTACTCAAAAAGACTTGCAGCTGTAATTGCAGTGAAAGGTGGTTCTACAAAGTACAAAAATTATTTTAAAAACCATTTATCATTTTCCTTCCACTTCACAATTAGGTGCCACTTTGTGTTGGTCTATCGCATAAAATCCCAATAAAACACATTTACGTTTTTGGTTGTAACATGACAAAATGTGGAAACATTTCAAGGGGTATGAATACTTTTCCAAGGCACTGTATAACAGCTGGATTCTTTTTTTTGTACCCGGAGTTCTACTGACTGTAATTAGTATTGCATTCCTCTATCTTTTATTGATAAATGCATGCACCAATATGATGATATCAATATATCAATGCTAATACACTCACCAATACATATTTTATATATATATATATATATATATATATATATATATATATATATATATGTATTGGTGAGTGTATTGGCATTGATATATTGATATCATCATCATATCATATTGGTGCATGCATTTATATATATATATATATATATATATATATATATTTTTTTTTTTATCATATATTGGTATACATATACAGTTTGCAAAAAAAAAGTATGTGAACCCTTTTGGAATGATATGGACTTCTGCACAAATTGGTCATAAAATGTGATCTGATCTTCATCTAAGTCACAACAATAGACAATCACAGTCTGCTTAAACTAATAACACACAAAGAATTAAATGTTACCATGTTTTTATTGAACACACCATGTAAACATTCACAGTGCAGGTGGAACAAGTATGTGAACCGTTGGTTTTAATAACTGGTTGAACCTCCTTTGGCAGCAAAAACTTCAACTAAACATTTCTTGTAAATGCAGATCAGATGTGCACAGTAAGGAGTAATTCTTGACCATTCCTCTATACAGAACTGTTTCAGTTAAGCAATATTCCTGGGATGTATGGTGTGAATCTCTTTCTTGAGGTCATGCCACAGCATCTCAATCGGGTTGAGGTCAGGACTCTGACTGGGCCTCTCCAGAAGGTGTATTTTCTTCAGTTTAAGCCATTCTGTTGTTGATTTACTTCTATTCTTTTGGTCGTTCTCCTGTTGCAACACCCATCTTCTGTTGAGCTTCAGCTGGTGGACAGATGGCCTTAAGTTCTCCTGCAAAATGTCTTGATAAACCAGGCCCTGATGCAGCAAAGCAGCCCCAAACCATGATGCCCCCACCACCATACTTCACAGTTGGGATGAGGTTTTGATGTTGGTGTGCTGTGCCTCTTTTTCTCCACACATAGTGTTGTGTGTTTTTTTCCAAACAACTCAACTTTGGTTTCATCTATCCACAGAATATTTTACCAGTACTGCTGTGGAACATCCAGGTGCTCTTCTGCAAACTGTAAACTGTGCAGCAATGTTTTTTTTGGACAGCATTGGCTTCCTCTGTGGTATCCTCCCATGAAATCCATTCTTGTTTAGTGTGTTACATATTGTAGATTCGCTAACAGGGATGTTAGCATATGCCAGAGACTTTTGTAAGTCTTTAGCTGACACTCTAGGATTCTTCTTCACGTCATTGAGCAGTCTGCACTGTGCTCTTGCATTCATCTTTACAGGATGCCTACTCCTAGGGAGAGTAGCAGCAGTGCCGAACTTTCTCCATTTATAGACAATTTGTCTTACCGTGGACTGATGAACAGCAAGGCTTTTGGAGATACTTTTATAACCCTTTCCAGCTTTATGCAAGTCAACAATTCTTAATCGTAGGTCTTCTGAGAACTCTTTTGTGCGAGGCATCATTCACATCAGGCAATGCTTCTTTTGCGAAAAGAAAACCCAGAACTGGTGTGTGTTTTTTTTATAGGGCAGGGCAGCTGTAACCAACACCTCCAATCTCATCTCATTGATTGGACTCCAGTTGGCTGACACCTCACTCCAATTAGCTTTTGGAGATCTCATTAGTCTAGGGGTTCACATACTTTATTCCACCCGCACTGTGAATGTTTACATGGTGTGTTCAATAAAAACATGGTAACATTTAATTCTTTGTGTGTTATTCGTTTAAGCAGACTGTGATTGCCTATTGTGACTTAGATGAAGATCAGATCACATTTTATGACCAATTTGTGCAGAAATCCATATCATTCCAAAAGGGTTCACATACTTTTTTTTTGCAACTTTATATATCAATTTATGATAATATAATGACAGTTTTTTTTAATTCATACATTACTTGTACTTGGAGTTCTACTGACTCAGTTTTGCATTCCTCTACCTTTTATTAATAAATAAATGCACCAATAAAAAAAATATGTAGCACATTTTCCAAAGTGCACCCTCAATATTTGTCAATTACAAATAATTTTCTAGCTAATTAAAAAAAATGTCACCACTTACCAGAACCTGTAATTTTCTAGAGGTTATTCTAAATGCAACAGAATGGTTTACAGCGGCAAATCGTCCCAGAGGTGAAAGATTAATCTGCGCCTGTCATATCTGATTTGCTAATGGAATTCTCATAATTTCTCGGAGCTATGGGCTATGTGTTACTCTTCGGACACACAAGATGCTGCTCGGTGCTTCCATTAGAGTTCACTGGGAGATGACAAGTTAGAAGGGGAGTTATAGTGGCTTTGTGTGGATTTTTTTCATTATTTGGTCAGGAATAATAAACAGTATACTGTATGCATTCGATGCACACGCAGTTGGAACTAAACTCTCTTAGTCAACATTAGCTATTTTTAATCCTTATGCTTCTTGCATTAGTAAATAGATAGGAAGGTATATTATATTTACTTGTTTTTAACTTTTTTTATTTACATTTCTTCAGTTGCTTTCCGATTCCTGGCCTAGGCCAAAATTATGTCATACATCCCAGGAGCCTTCATGGGTATTTTTTGCCTTTCCTAAGTAAATAGGTGCACTTCCAAAATTGCAACAAGTAGTATCCTCATGTACAGTATATTGGCAAAAGTTTTGGTTTTTATATGCACATGAACTTTAAAGGCATCCCAGTCTTAGTCCGTTCAAAATTGAGTTGGCCCACCCTTTGCAGCTATGATAGCTTCAACTCTTCTGGGAAGGCTGTCCACAAGGATTAGGAGTGTTGAGGTCAAGTTCCTCCACCCCAAACTCGCTCATCCATGTCTTTATGGACCTTGTCAAAAAAGGGTTAAAATCCTACGCTTATCCTACCCTCCTGGTGAAGGGAAATGTGACTATTGAAATTGAGAAATCAAACACATGAATGAATAAATTAAAATATATAGATAAAGAAAAGCTGCAACCTAAAAAGGTCTGAATCCCTACCATAAGCCTCGATAATTAAAAGAAAGAGGTGCACCAATCTCTAAAAATATTCACAGTGCAAAAAATACACATGCCAAAAATATAAGGGCATAAAGTCCACTCCTACAAAAACAAGTGAATACAAATAAAAAATAAAAATAAAAATGACCTATAAAGTGAAAAATATATGATTCAGTTCATAAAAAGTGCATAAAAAAATGTGCATAAAAATGTCCAACTGACAAACTCTTATACAAAAGGGAAATGAGTGAACCAAGTATGTGAAAACTTCAGTGCTCTTCAAGGAAATTAACTACTTCAGCCCCAGAAGAATTTACCCCCTTCCTGATCAGAGCACTTTTTGCGATACGGCACTGCGTCACTTTAACTGACAATTGCGCACCCAAACAAAATTGACGTCTTTTTTTTACCACAAATAGAGCTGTCTTTTGGTGGTATTTGATCACCTCTGCAGGTTATTATATTTTATGCTATAAACAAAAAAAAGAGTGACAATTAAAAAAAAAAGCCATATTTTTAACTTTTTGCTATAATAAATATCCCCCAAAAATATATAAAAAAACTAATTTTTTCCTCAGTTTAGGCCAATATGTATTCTATATTATTAAAAATTGCAATAAGTGTATATTGATTGGTTTGCACAAAAGTTATAGTATCTACAAAATAGGGGATAGATTTATGGCATTTTTATTATAATTTTTTTTTCATTAGTAATGGCAACTATCTGCGATTTTTATCATGACTGCGACATTATGGCGGACACATCGGACACTTTTGATGCTATTTTGGGACCATTGTCATTTATACAGCGATGAGTGCTATAAAAATACACTGATTACTGTGTAAATTACACTGGCAGGGAAGGGGTTAAACACTAGAGGGCGATCAAGGGGTTAACTGTAATCCCTCACTGTGTTCTAACTGTAGGGGGGTTGGGCTTACTAGAACATGACAGAGATCACTGCTCCCGGTGACAGGGAGCAGTAGATCCCTGTCATGTTTCTAGTCAGAACAGGGAAATGCCTTGTTTACAATCTCCCCGTTCTGCCAGTCCGTGTCACGATCGCGGGCCACCAGTATACATCGCGTCCGTGGGACCCGCGGGGACTCTCACGCGGCGGGTCGCGCGCCCACTAGCTCGCGATTTAAAGGGAACATACAGGTGTACTCATTTTTGCAGCCATGCCATTGTGCCGACGTACATCATCGTGCGCTGGTCGAAAATCGGTTAAGTAAACCAAATATAAGGAAGCTTCAGTGCCCTTCAAAACACAAAGACTTTAATATCCCATCACCACATAGATTCACTTCTTACCAGATAACGGTAGTTTCAAGAATTGGACAATAATCCCACCATGCTCCAACAGACTGGGCTGTAAAAACAAACCAAATTCCAGATAGCAGTAGACATGGGCGCCATCAAAAAAATTTGTTTAGTTCCGTTTCATTTCGTACGAAAAAAAAATAGTATTTCGTAATTCGTGTACGAAATTCAATTCAGATTCTTACGAAATACGAATTTTCGTTAGATTTATAAACTGTTGGTTAAAATAACTAAAGTTCGTTATGATTAATTTATCATTATGAGGGGCTCCCACCATCCCTATACTGTGCTGACTTCCTGGGTTTTTAAGCTTTAGTTTTGTTAACTTTTCGTAAAAATAACGAAAGTTTGTTATGATGAATTTATCATTGTGAGGGGTTCCCACCATCCCTGTGCTGACCTGACTTCCAGGGTTTTTAACTTTTAGGTGTGCTAACTTTTTGTAACAATTACGAATGTTCGTTATGATGAATTTATCATTATGAGGGGTTCCCACCATCCCTGTGCTGAGTTCCCAGGTCTGAGTGTACACCCGCTGTGCCCATTATGAGGGGTTCCCACCATCCCTGTGCTGTGCTGACTTCCTCTGATTGGCTAACAAAACATCAGTCACAATTCTGCTAATTTGGATCCAAAATTCCGAAATTTGTTAACAAAATTTCGTATTTCGTATAAAATTTGTAAGCATAGAAATGCCCCATAGGGTTCCCACCATCCCTGTCCTGACTTCCTGGGATTTTTACTTTTAGGTTCGTTAACTTTTCGAAACAATTACGAATTTTCGTTATGAATTTGGATCCGAAATTCGTAAACAAAATTTCGGATTTCGTACGGAATTCGTATGCATAAAAATTTGTATTTTGGATTCGTACGAATGAACGAATTTCCGTAAATTCGTACGAATTTTCGATTCGTAAGAAACGAGTCACACATGTGTAGATAGCAGCGGTAGCAGACACTGGACAATGATCCCATCAGGCTCCAACACCTTGAACTTTAAAAGTGGACCCGGTTTTTCAATAGACACAGGAATCACGGTATCTTTGGAAGAGCTGATATCCAATCTGGCAGCTCAAGGATAAATCCCGAAGCATAAGGGAAGAAGAGGGTAGCCTCGTAGTGTAATATATTTCAACAAAAGGGTTTATTAAAACAGTACACTAAAACTTACATCAAGGCAGCCAAACAACAGCACTAGCCAGCTCAACCACCATTCTGTTTTCTATGTGCATTTATTTTTGCTGTTTGGCTGCCTTGATGTAAGTTTTTAGTGTGCTGTCTTAATAAACCCTTTTGTTGAAACATATTGGATCGTTCTAAGGTAAGTATTTCATAATTAGCTAGTATGCAGTGCATCGGAGTATAAAATGCACCCGTGAATTTCCCCTGATTTTAAGGGGAAAAAAGTGCGTGTTATATGCCGATAAATACAGTAATTGTATATTACAATGCAATAATAGAAATAATGCGCTTCAATCATCCTTTCACCATATCAAACATGGTGTCATAATGATAGAAGTGCTAGCACCAGCCATTGCCCCGGCAAATCAGCCACAGAAATTGGCGGAAGAAGAAGTCGGAAGAAGACCCCGGATGGCGAAGGTGATGACGAAGAAGAAAGCCTGGCTCCTCCGCTAGTAAAAGAGCTAGCAGAAGATAGCGGAGGAGTCCGGCGAGAAGACCCCCCAAGACGGAAGACCACCAGAGCTGTGCAATAAATAATTTTAAAAACATGTGTTGTGTTTTTTTCTTTACACTTTTTTTTACCAGGTGAATGGGTAGGGGTACATGGTACCCCAATACTCATTCACATAGGGTGGGGGGGCCGGTATCTGGGGGCCCCCTTATTAAAGGGGGCTCCCGGATACCGATAAGCCCCCACCCGCAGACCCCGACAACCAACGGCCAGGGTTGTCGGGAAGAGGCCCTTGTCCTCATCAACATGGGGACAAGGAGCTTTGGGGTGGGGGGGCTGCAGGGCTCGCTCGTCCCCATCCCCTTTCCTGACCAGCCGGGCTGCGTGCTTGGATAAGGATCTGATATGGACTTTGGGGGGGGCCCTCATGCAGTTTTTTCGGCGTAGGGCTTCCCCTTTAAGTCCATATCAGGTGATGGGGCCAGCGAGGTGTCAATCTCGCTGATGGAGGTGGCGACATTGACTTCCTTTGCTAGTCCCGGCTACCTGGAGCCGCGTTCAAAATGAACAGACTTTTCTCCGTGTGTGGTCCGTTCATTTCAAAAGTCCAGCGGACTAGCACACAGACGGCCGGATTGTCCGCTGGACTGCCGAGTCCGGCAGACAATTTTGAGTCAAAACTTCTTTCTAAGTCCACCGGACTTTTGGAAAGAAAAAATTCGCTGGAGCCCACACACGGGCGGATTGTCCAGTGGACTTGGTCTGATCGTGTGTACGCGGCATTATGTGTAATAAAATAGAATGACACAGGGGAAAAGTATTGAATACATGAAGAAAGGGAGGTGCAAAAAGGCGTGGAAAACCAACACACCAGCTGAAATCTATCAGTAATTAGAAAGCAATTCTGTCCCTTGTCAGTGCAAACTAATATCAGCTGATGACCTATAAAAAGGTGTCACACAAGAAACATCTCATGATGGGTAAAAGCTAGACATGTGTAATTCACTTAGTTCCGAATTCATTTTTTAAACAATTTTGACAAATTAGTCAATTTGGAAATATTTGAATTAACGAAAACCCGTTTAACAAACTTTTACAAATATTCGTAAATTTGAAAATTCGTAAGTTGAAAATTTGTGAATTCAAAAATTTGGAAATTTCAAATTCGAGAATCCGAGAATTCAGAAATCTGGAAATTCAAAGATTCGAAAATCCAAAAATTGGAAAATCCGAAAATAAGACAGGAAATTCAAAAGAATGAAAAGTTGAAACTAAGAACTAAAAATTTGAAAACCTGAAAAATTTGAAAATCTAAAATAATAACTAACTAATAATAACTTTACTATTACTAACTATTAAATTATAGGTATTGGAATTGCAAATTTCAAATTTGGCTGTTAGTGAATGTAACAAATACAAATTTATTCAAAGTTATGGATTATCCAAAATAACGAATGCCGTATCTAAACTAATGGAATGTAACAAAAAAAATAATAATAAATAACAAGCTTTTTATTATTAGAATTATTATTTAATATTCATTTGTTCCATGCCATTTTTTTAGATTCATTATTCATTATTTCTTATCATTTGTAACTTCGGGTAAATTCGTATTCGTTAGGTTCACTAACACAAATTTGAAAAGAAATAACAATACCTATATTTAATATTTAGTTATTATTAGTTAGTTATTATTTAGAATTTTCAGATTTTCATTCTTTGGAATTTTTGAATTTATGAATTTTCAGATTTTCGGATTTTGAATTTTCAAATTCTAGAATTTATGAATTTACGGATTTTCGAATATACAATTTTTTTAATATACAAATTTACGAGTTTCGATCATAACGAATGACCCCAAAAACGAAAAAAAAAACCCTCAGAATTAAACGAAAACTAATGAATTTTTCAGTACTGCACAAGTTTAGTAAAAGTAAAGAGCTCTTTCAAGAGCTTCGCAACCCTATTGTTGCAAATTATACTGACGGCATTGGTTACAGAAGGATTTCTAAACTTCTGTATGTTCCAGTGAGCACTGTTGGGGCCATAATTCAGAAGTGGAAATAACATAATTTCATCATAAACCGGCCACATCCAGGTGCACCTCTCAAGATTTATGACAGAGAAGTGAACCAAGGACCACTTGTGGAGAGCTTCAGAAAGAACTGGAATTAGTAGGTACAATTGTTTCAAAGAAAAGAATAAGTAATGCACTCAACCGCCATAGCTTGTATGCACGCTCACTACGCAAGACTCCATTGCTGGAGAAAAAGCATGTTGAAGCTCATTTAAAGTTTTCTGTACAACATTTAGACAAGCCTGTGAAATACTGGGAGGATATAATCTGGTCAGATGAGAACAAAATGGAACTATTTGGATGCCATAATACATGTTTGGAGGTCAAATGGCGCATCACCCCAAAAACAACCGCATACCAATAGTGTGATGGGAACATCGTGGCGTGAGGCTGTTTTTCAGCATTACAGTACTCGCAAACTTCATATGGTTGAAGGAAGGATGAGTGGAGAAATGTACCAAGATATTCTTGAGAAAATTCTGATGCCATTAAGATGATGATGAAGATGAAACGAGGGAGGACATTTCAGCAAGACAATAATACCAAACACAAAACCAAGGAAACTCTCAATTGGTTTCAAAGAAAGAAAATAAAGCTGCTAGAATGGCCCAGCCAATCACCTGACTTCAATCCAATAGAAAATCTATGGAAAGAACTAAAGATCAAAATCCATAGAAGAGGCCCACGGAACCTTCAAGATTTGAAGAGTGGTTCTGTAGAAGAATGGGCCAAAATCCCACCTGAGCAATGCATGCAACTAGTTTCTCCATTCAGGAGTCATCTTGTAGTGGCACTTATCAACAAATAATTTTTTATGAAGTATTAAGTAAATTTCAGTTAGTGTATTCAATACTTTTTCCCTGTGTCATTTCATTTTATTACACAAAACTTCATTTCTGAACTTATTTGTTTGAGTTTCTTTGTATGTATGGATTGTATGGGTTGTTACCGACATGTGGGGAAAATGTAATGTCAATAGCACCTTTAGTGCCGGTTCACACAGGGGCGCTTCAAAGTCGCCCGACTCCCGTCCGCCTGCTCCAAAGTCACCCCCAAGTAGTACAGGAACCTGTTTCTAAGTCAGAACGACTTGAGTCACTGCTATTAGAATGGTTCCATTGTACTAAATGGAGTGCGACTTATTCAGGCTTGACAAGTCGCCTGACAGATCGCCCCTTTGTGAACCAGCAATATATTTACCTAGAAAAATGGTGACATGTTCAATATTTCTTTTACCTGCTGTATATATATATATTTATTTACACATGTTTATTTTGCTTTAGAAGAAAACAATAGAGAGAATGCTCTATTGAAAAAATTTCCACAAAATAAAAAAAATCATATAACACCATAAGCCCTCGTTCACATGATTGGAGCAACTCTGTCATGCAATTTGACAGGTCAAATCGCATGACAAGTTGCACCCTGTTGCACTATAAACACACTGTTCAAATTGTTGCCAACACAAACTTTGCGGTGCCACACCGATTTAAAAAAGCAGTTCCTGCACTACTTTTTGCAATTTTGGGTGTGACTTTCATAGACATCTATGTATGAAGCCGCACAGATGTCTTCCAAGTCACACCTGAAGTTGCACTGACATGCAACTTTGAAAGTTTGAAACTTTGATTTCAGATGAAGTCACACGATTTCAAAGCCGCAGTCAAGGTAAAAGAGGGAAAATAGTCATTGGGAAATAAGCAACATAGGTAGAAGTACATGTAAGGGGAGGATAGCAAACATGTTGATCTTTGACATTCATGATACACACAGACACATATCAAAAACGACTCGAACAACAGCGCCTCAGACTGTAAGATACGCAGGATCATCAGAAGGCCAACAGAAGCATAACCTGGCCAATTAGGAGCTGATCCTAGTGCGACTGACAACATGCTCCAGTTCCTCACTCAGCCCATATAGAACATCATGATAACATAAACAGTAATGTTTATAATGAGGATATTGCAGAAAAGAGAAGAGAAGACAAAAGTTGGAGAAGAAAGAAGAATAAAGAGAAAGACGGGGATCTTCGCATCTGGAGAGAGGGTTCCGATTCAGTCTCAATCCACAGGAAGCAGATATTTTATCTTGTAACATTTTGCAATATTATTGTGGAGCCTGCAGGTCAGTTTACCATTCACCATAATCCAATTCAATTTTAAATTAACATAACTTCAAGTGTACCACCACCTGCGTCCAGCATTGTGTTATTGCAATTAATGCTGCTAAAAGAATATATAGAATTAACTGACCAGGCCTATTAGAAACAAACAGGTTCCTGTACTACTTGGGGGCGACTTAGGAGCGGCCGGACGGTAGTTGGGTGACTTTGAAGCCGCACCTGTGTGAACGGGCACCAAAGGTGCTCTTGACATTACATTTTTCCCATGTCCGTAACAACCCATACAATCCATACATAAAAATAAACTAAAACAAATAAGTTCAGAAATTAAGTTATGTGTAATAAAATGGAATGACGCAGGGAAAGAGTATTGAACACGCTACCTGAAGTTTACTTAATATTTGATATAAACTTCTTTGTTGGTAATGATCACTTCAAGACGCCTCCTGTATGGAGAAACTAGTCGCATGCATTGCTCAGGTGTGATTTTGGCCAACTTTTTGTCTTCAAATCCTGAAGGTTCTGTGGGCCTCTTCTATGGACCTGATCTTTAGTTCTTTCCATAGATTTTCTATTGGATTGAAGTCAGGTGATTGGCTGGGCCTTTCTAGCAGTTTTATTTTCTTTCTTTGAAACCAATTGAGAGTTTCCTTGGTTTTGTATTTTGTATTGTCTTGCTGAAATGTCAAGAATATCTTGGTACATTTCTCCATTCATGCTTCCTTCAATCATATGAAATTTGCCAGCACCATATGCTGAAAAACTTCCCCACACCATGATGTTCCCACCTCCAAACTTCACTGTTGGTATTGGTGGTTTTAGGGGTGGCGTGCCATTTAACCTCCAAACATGGTGTGTATTATGGCCTCCAAAGAGTTCCATTTTGTTCTCACCTGACCAGATTATATTCTCCCAGTATTTCACAGACTTGTCTAAGTGTTGTGCAGCAAACTTTAAAAGAGCTTAAACATACTTTTTCTCCACCAATGGAGTCTTGCGTAGTGAGCTTCCATACAGGCTATGGCGGTTGAGTGCATTACTTATTGTTTTTCTTTGAAACAATTGTACTTGCCAATTACAGGTCTTTCTGAAGCTCTCCACATGTCGGTAACAACCCATACATTCCATACATACAAAGAAACTAAAATAAGTTCAGAAATTAAGTTATGTGTAATAAAATGGAATGACACAGGGAAGACAAACAGTCTTCAAATCTTGAAGATTCCATGGGCCTCTTCTATGGACTCTGATCTTTAGTTCTTCTCTGTACAACTGGCAAACCGGAGAAAGAATCCATTGCCACTGGACATTGATCATTGAGATTTCCAGAGACCATCTCTATGACCTTCGGAGGCCCGGGCATAACATTATGAAATCATGTCCAGCCAGCGGAAGTAAAGAACCAGAGAATTCGGCTGGAAAGAAAGAGATTGTTCTTTTTTTTTATCTCAATCTTTCCAGCCTGGAGGAGAGATGGGGGGTCTTATAAACCCCCCGTCTCTCCATAAAGAGAAAGATAAACAATAAAAAAAAATTTTTTTGAAGCGCCCCGTTTCCATGTGCTCACGCACAGAAGCGAACAAGCATGTAAATCACGCCCGCATATGTATGTGCATAAATCACACATGTGAGGTATCACCGTGAGAGCAACAATTCTAGCACTAGACCTTCTCTGTAATTCTAAACATGTAACCTGTAAAAAATGTTAAAGCGTCGCCTGTGGAGATTTGAGTACCTAAGTTTGGCGCCATTCCCCAAGTGTGCGCAACTTTAACCAGTTGCCGACCGCCGCACGCCGATGTACGTCGGTACAATGGCACGGGCAGGCATAAGGACATACATGTACGTCCCTTGCCTCCCGCGGGTCGGGGGCCCGATCGGGCCCCCGCCCGGTGCCTGCGGCGGTCGGTATTCGTACGGGAGCGATCCCGGACGAGGGGACGGCCATTCATTCATGGCCACCCCCTCGCGATCGCTCCCGACGAATAGAAATCCCCGGTGACATCACTTCCTCTCCTGTAATGTAAACACAGGAGAGGAAGTGATGTATTCTCTCCTCCGTGTCGGTATTTTTCGTTCCGACACGGAGGAGAGCGGATCAGTAAGTTGCACCAACACTCTACACACACAGTAGAACATGCCAGGCACACTCACACCCCCCCTTTACCCCCCGATCACCCCCCCAATTACCCCTGCCCCCCAGTCACAGTGACACCAATGTCATTTTTTTTTATTTTTTTTTTTATTTTGCATTGGTGTCATTTGTGACTGTAATAACTGTTAGGGCAGTTAGAGTTAGCCCCCTTTAGTTCTAATGTACCCCCCTAACCCCCCCAATAAAGGTTTAACCCCGTGATCACCCCCCGTCGCCAGTGTCACTAAGGCTGGGTTCACATTGCAGCGGTTTATGAGAACGAATGTGATTCGCACCGCACTGCAGTGCAAATCACATCCGATCTCTGTGCGATTCGAGTTCAGCCATTCGCCGCACCCGCCGCACCCGCCACACCCGCCGCACCCGCCGCAAATTCGCACGGGACCCTTTTTTTGGCCCGCAGCAGAATCGGATCGCATGGGTGTTCACACCATGCGACCCGAGTTTGCAGATCGCACTGCGATATGCGAACTGATCTGGGGGTGTCAGTAACATTTCACTGACACTCCCAGCAGTTCGCATAGGGCAGTGTGAACTGCCGCCGGGAGGCATGCGATGCGGGAACCCGCCGCGGATTCGCGGCGTTTCCGCATCGCTCCAGTGTGAACCCAGCCTAATAAGCGATCATTTTTCTGATCGCCGTATTAGTGTCACAGGTGACGCTAGTTAGGCAGGTAGGTATTTAGGTTCGCCGCAGCTTTTTATAGCGCCAGGGACCCCCATATACTACCGCATAAAGCCCCCTGATTGCCCCCTAGTTAACCCTTTCACCAGTGATCACCATATAACTGTTACAGGTGACGCTGGTTGGTTAGTTATTTTTTTATAGTTTCAGGGCACCCGCCATTTATTACCTAATAAAGGTTTAACCCCCTGATCACCCGGCGGGTGTCATTTGTGACTAATAACTGTTAGGGCAGTTAGGGTTAGCCCCCTTTAGTTCTAAGGTACCCCCCTAACCCCCCCAATAAAGGTTTAACCCCGTGATCACCCCCCGTCGCCAGTGTCACTAAGGCTGGGTTCACATTGCAGCGGTTTATGAGAACGGATGTGATTCGCACCGCACTGCAGTGCAAATCACATCCGATCTCTGTGCGATTCGAGTTCAGCCATTCGCCGCACCCGCCTCACCCGCCGCAAATTCGCACGGGACCCTTTTTTTGGCCCGCAGCAGAATCGGATCGCATGGGTGTTCACACCATGCGATCCGAGTTTGCAGATCGCACTGCGATATGCGAACTGATCTGGGGGTGTCAGTAACATTTCACTGACACTCCCAGCAGTTCGCATAGGGCAGTGTGAACTGCCGCCGGGAGGCATGCGATGCGGGAACCCGCCGCGCATTCGTGGCGTTCCCGCATCGCTCCAGTGTGAACCCAGCCTAATAAGCGATCATTTTTCTGATCGCTGTATTAGTGTCACAGGTGACGCTAGTTAGGCAGGTAGGTATTTAGGTTCGCTGCAGCTTTTTATAGCGCCAGGGACCCCCATATACTACCGCATAAAGCCCCCTAATTGCCCCCTAGTTAACCCTTTCACCAGTGATCACCATATAACTGTTACAGGTGACGCTGGTTGGTTAGTTATTTTTTTATAGTTTCAGGGCACCCGCCATTTATTACCTAGTCTCACTAGTGTACCCCTAAATTTAGGGGTGTCTACTTTCCAAAATGGGGTCATTTGGGGGGGGTTTGTGCCATCTTGGCATTTTATGGCCTTCAAAACTGTAACGCCCTTAGAAAGCCTGAAGGCGGTGCTTGGTTTTCGGGGCCCCGTACGCGGCTAGGCTCCCAAAAAGTCCCACATATGTGGTATCCCCATACTCAGGAGAAGCAGCAGAATTTATTTTGGGGTGTCATTTCACATATGCCCATGGCATGCGTGAGCAATATATCATTTAGTGACAACTTTGTGAAAAAAAAAAAAAAAAAAAAGTTTGTAATTTTCCCGCAACTTGTGGCAAAATATAAAATATTCCATGGACTCAACATGCCTCTCAGCAAATAGCTTGGGGTGTCTACTTTCTAAAATGGGGTCATTTGTGGGGGTTTTGTGCCATCTTGGCATTTTATGGCCTTCAAAACTGTAATAGGTAGTGAGAAGTGAACTCAAAAATTTACGCCCTTAGAAAGCCTGAAGGCGGTGCTTGGTTTTCGGGGCCCCGTACGCGGCTACGCTCCCAAAAAGTCCCACATATGTGGTATCCCCATACTCAGGAGAAGCAGCAGAATTTATTTTGGGGTGTCATTTCACATACGCCCATAGCATGTGTGAGCAATATATCATTTAGTGACAACTTTGTGTAAAAAAAAAAAATAATTTTTTTTTTCTTGTCATTATTCAATTGCTTGAGGCAAAAAAATAAAATATTCAATGGGCTCAACATGCCTCTTATCAATTTCCTTAGGGGGTCTACTTTCCAAAATGGGGTCATTTGGGGGGGTTTTGTACTGCCCTGCCATTTTAGCACCTCAAGAAATGAGATAGGCAGTCGTAAACTAAAAGCTGCGTAAATTCCAGAAAACGTACCTTCGTTTGTAGATGTGACAACTTTTGCGCAAACCAATAAATATACAATTATTGACTTTTTTTTTACCAAAGACATGTGGCTGAATACATTTTGGCCTAAATGTATGACTAAAATTGAGTTTATTGGATTTTTCTAATAACAAAAAGTAGAAAATATCATTTTTTTTCAAAATTTGCGGTCTTTTTACGTTTATATCGCAAAAAATAAAAATCGCAGAGGCAATCAAATACCATCAAAAGAAAGCTCTATTTGTGGGAAGAAAAGGACGCAAATTTTGTTTGGGTACAACATTGCATGACCGCGCAATTACCAGTTAAAGCAGCGCAGTGCCAAAGTGTAAAAAGACCTCTGGTCATTTACCAGCAAAATGGTCCGGTCTGAAAGTGGTTAAAGGATGGCATGTTTGGTATCTTTTTTACGCAGCATAACATCATCTTTCACATTATACAAAAAACTTGGGCTAACTTTACTGTTTTGTTACTTTTTAATTCATGAAACCAAATCCAAAAAAAAGGCATTTGAAAAATTGTTGCGCCAATACCGTGTGACATAAAAAGTTGCAACAACAGCCATTTTATTCCCTAGGGCAGTGATGGCGAACCTTGGCACTCCAGATGTTTTAGAACTACATTTCCCATGATGCTCCACTACACTGCAGAGTGCAGGAGCATCATGGGAAATGTAGTTCCAAAACATCAGGGGTGCCAAGGTTCGCCATCACTGTCCTAGAGCCTCTGCTAAAAATATATATATAATGTTTGGGGATTCTGAGTAATTTTCTAGCAAAAAAAATTATGATTTTTACAAGTAGGAGAGGAGTGCCAGAACAGGGTCGGTATGGAAGTGGTTAAAAACACATTGGTAAATGATTTGTCTTCCACCCAATATAAATCTGTTGTATTTGCCAATGTAAGAATTGAAAGGGATGTAAAACTGAAAGCTCCTGTTGGAGAAGGGACTGCTGTGAATTATTATTATAAAGGATTTATATAGTGGCAACAAGCTGGCACAGCACTTTACAAATAAAGGGAGACAATATAATTCAGTAATAAAGTACAACTGGGTTAAGACGGAGGGCCCTGCTCCTGAGAGCTCACAATCTAAAGGGGGATTTTTCAATGTCCTCTGTAATGGTAATGGGTGGGCTGAAAAGCGTCTGTGCTATATAAGGCAGCAACACGTATTACTATTACACATTTTAAACATATAAAGAAAAAAAAAAAAAGCATTTCCATAACTGCAAATGAAAGAAAATAAAGATAAAATAAAATGCGCAACTATTTGTAAATGTCACATTGTGTTCTGCAAAAAAACTGTATAGGCTGCAAAGCACTGTTTAAAAAAAAACAAAAAACTCCTGAGCATGAAGTAATGCACAGCACTTCACCAGAGACTGGATAAATAACTAATGCTATGAGACACCAGTGCTCATAGAGAACAATCTTTTAAGTGCTGTCCTGGGGATGTGAATGTGTGATACAGCTCCCATAGGAACCACTTACTGTATGTCCTGGTCTGGCCAGTAGGTGGCACTGTTCAATTATTTTATTAGAACTAATACAAAGCAAGAGGAATGTACAATACCATTTTATTATTGGTATTATCATCATTATTAATATTATTATTATTATTACTACCACTATTAGCATTCAGTCATCTTCTATGACACCATAAAAATTCAGATAAAACAAAAATGAATAATGCAGATAATCCAGCAAGTATGTATGAATGTATGTTGGGGACTTTAGATTGTAAGCTCCTTGAGGGCAGGGACTGATGTGAATGTACAATGTATATGTAAAGTGCTGCATAAATTGATGGCGCTATATAAGTAACTGAAATAAATAAAAAAATAAAAAATAACAAATTCATGTAGCTACATATAGCTCCATGGAAAAAAAAAATATTTCCACTTTTGCAGCTAGATTGAGATAATACCAACTTCATATTTACCCAATGAGTTCAGCTCTGTAGCACCTACTGATTCTATTATACAGTATCTCACAAAAGTGAGTACACCTCTCACATTTTTGTGACAACACTGAAGAAATGACACTTTCCTACAATGTAAAGTAGTGAGTGTACAGCTTGTATAACAGTGTAAATTTGCTATCCCCTCAAATAACTCAGCACACAGTGTTTAATATCTAAACCGCTGGCAACAAAAGTGAGTACACCCCTAAGTGAAAATGTCCAAATTGGGCCCAATTAGCCATTTTCCCTCCCCGGTGTCATGTGACTTGTTAGGCCGCGTACACACGGGCGGACTGTCTGCCCAACTTAGTCCGCTGAACAGTGTTTCAGCGGACAATCCGCTCGTGTGTGGGCTTCAGCGGACTTTTTCAGCGGACAGTCTGACGAACAAAGTCTTACGGAATTTCCGTAAGACAGTCCGTTCAAACTTGGTTTTGTCCGTCCAAACTTGGTTTCAGCGGACAGTCCGCTCGTGTGTAGGCAAGTTGGACGGACTAAGTATGGCGCATGCTCAGAAAGGGTTTACACGGCCGAAGGTTGCATTGCAGTGTATAGGACGTCGTTTTTCTAGTCCCGTCGTACGTGCTGTACACGTCATCACGCACGCTTTCAGCGGACTGTCTGCTCATCGTGTGTGGTCAAGTCCGTTCATGCTAATTTTGAACGGACTGTCTGTCGGATTGTCTGCCGAACTTAGTTGGGCAGACAATCCGCCCGTGTGTACGCGGCCTTAGTGTTACAAGGTTTCAGGTGTGAATGGGGAGCAGGTGTGTTAAATCTGGTGTTATCGCTCTCACATACTGGTCACTGGAAGTTCAATATGGCACCTCATGGCAAATAAATCTATGAGGATCTAAAAAAAAAAAGAATTGTTGCTCTACATAAAGATGGCCTAGGCTATAAGAAGATTGCCAAGACCCTGAAACTGAGCTGCAGCACGGTTGCCAAGACCATACAGCGGTTTAACAGGACAGGTTCCACTCAGAACAGGCCTCGCCATGGTCGACCAAAGAAGTTGAGTGCACATGCTCAGCGTCATATCCAGAGGTTGTCTTTGGGAAATAGACGTATGAGTGCTGCCAGCATTGCTGCAGAGGTTGAAGGGGTGGGGGGTCAGCCTGTCAGTGCTCAGACCATACTCCACACACTGCATCAAATTGGTCTGCATGGCTGTCATTCCAGAAGGAAGCTTCTTCTAAAGATGATGCACAAGAAAGCCCACAGTTTGTTGAAGACAAGCAGACTAAGGACATGGATTACTGGAACCATGTCCTGTGGTCTGATGAGACCAAGATAAACTTAATTGGTTCAGATGGTGTCGAGCGTGTGTGGCGGCAACCAGGTGAGGAGTACAAAGACAAGTGTGTCTTGCCTACAGTCAAGCATGGTGGTGGGAGTATCATGGTCTGGGGCTGCATTAGTGTGATCTGGCACTAGGGAGCTATAATTCATTCAGTCATTCAGCGATCCATGAATGCCAACATGTACTGTGACATACTGAAGCAGAGCATGATCACGTCCCTTCGGAGACTGAGCTGCAGGGCAGTATTCCAATGTGATAACAACCCCAAACACACCTCCAAGACAATCACTGCCTTGCTAAAGAAGCTGAGGGTAAAGGTGATGGACTGACCAAGCATGTCTCCCGACCGAAACCCTGTTAAGCAACTGTGGGGCATCTTCAAAAGGAAGGTGGAGGAGTGCAAGGTCTCTAACATCCACCAGATCCGTATGTCATCATGGAGGAGGGGAAGAGGACTCCAGTGCCAACCTGTGAATCTCTGGTGAACTCCATGCCCAAGAGGGTTAAGGCAGTGCTGGAAAATAATGGTGGCCACACAAAATACTGACATTTTGGTCCCAATTTGGACATTTTCACTAAGGGGTGTACTCACTTTTGTTGCCAGCAGTTTAGACATTAATGGCTGTGTGTTGAGTTATTTTGAGAGGACAGCAAATGTACACTGTTATGCAAGCTGTACACTCACTACTTTACATTGTAGCAAAGTGTCATTTCTTCAGTGTTGTCACATGAAAAGGTATAATAAAATATTTACAGAAATGTGGGGCGTGTACTCACTTTTGTGAGCTACTGTATGTAGCAGAATCTCTTCCAATCTAATGAGAACCTTCAAGGTCAAAGATAGCTGATATCCTTCAATAAGTGGTGGGTTGTGAGGCATAGTGGGTGCAAAGATGGTAAAAGTCATTGGGCGCCAGACACTTCTTGGATGCAAAAGAGGTTTTATTTCTTTGACAGTCATTTCTATATTTTGTAGGGGAAAGACGGTTAGGGCCAGGACACCCTTAAGTAGTTGCAATTTCAAATGGCAGACTCCGAGACTTCAATAGGAGAACTTCAAATTAAAACCACAGCACTACCTGTCTGGAGTCTTCACGTCCTCTCTGTGCCTGCGCAGGTTTACTCCGGGTACTTTGGTTCCCCTCCCCCCCCCCCCCCCCACTGCAAAGACATGCTTGTAGGTTAATTGGCTCCTGTCTAAATTGACCCTAGTATGTGTAGCACCCTAAAGTTTAGGCAGGGTTGCTCCTAAATGTACCTGCCAGGTATAGTTGCCTTGGCCAATTGTTAGTGATTAATTGATTTCACCCCAAGTCTAGAATCGCTGCACTTCTCTCTTCTGTCACTAGGTGGCCGGGTGCTTGGTGACATTAGATAAGACAAGATTAGGAGTATATGGGGTATCTCAGCCAATGGGCAGGGGTTTTCTGGAATCCCTTGGCCTGCTAGGAAAGCCTATTTATTTGGGGGAGGTCAGGTGATCAGGGTTCTGTGCCACCTGGACGGCTGTCTGGGTGGACTTGTGTTGTGCTGCCCCAGGCTGCTAGGCCAGAGCCTGAGGCCTATCCCGGGGACATTTGGCTGCTAGGCTTCCTGAGGGCCTATCCACAAGAGAGCAGCGCAGGGTTGGGACTGCGGCTTGCAGTCCAACTAGAAGTGACGGTTCTGCCGGCCGGAGAACCTGTCGTGGTCAGAGGTAGAAGGGAAGCTGTTGCCACTAAAGGGGCCATCCACTTTATTACCAGGGACCACAGTTAGTAGCTGAAGCAAGTACCGCGGCAGTATTCTCACCAACAAGGGTCGAAGAATTGGGAAAAACTTCAGCAGGTGTCAAGCCAGGAACCCAGCCAGCATAGGTGACGCTTGCAGAGCAGCCTTGTGTGCCAAGCCAAGGACCCAGCAGGCCAGTGGGGTGACGCTTGAGGTTGATACTTGGTGTGAAGGTTGGAAAAGCTCAGGAGATCCAGTGGCAGTGGATCAACATGTCTAGTGAGAGAAACTGGGAGCTCAGTGGAGTGAAGATCTCCAAGAAGTGATTGTGGAGGAAGTACAGAAGTTTGTTAAAACTTGTGTTAGAAACTGTTATAAGACTGTTGCCATAGGAGACAGCGATCCTACACATGCAGACGTGGTGTCTGGCTTGATGCCTTCCCCTGTATGGCTGTATACCTATAGAAGTCTCAGAGTCTGCTAATTGACATTGCAACTACTAAAGGGTGTCCTGGAACTAACCCTCTCTCCCTAGGTTCTGTTCAAGAGAAAATAAATTTCTTTGCATTCAAAAAGTGTCTGGCGCCCATGAATCTACCTTGCACTACACCCACCATGCCTTGTAACCCAATACATAGAAGGATGTCAGCTGTCCCTAACTCTGGAGGTCACCATTATGCCTCTGGAGACCCAGGACCTTGCTACATATCTATGAATGTGAGTTATGGTGAGTGTAAGCTCCTTGAGGGCAGGGACCAGTCTGAATGTGCAATGTATATGTAAAGCGGTGCGTAAATTGATGGTGCTATATAAGTACCTGTAATAAATAATAAGGTGGGTATGTACAATGACCCCTGACACAGTCTGCCAATCAAATCTTTAAGCTCCTTTTCGTGATGGCTGGTCAAATGGCACTGTTTGCCCAACCCTACCAAGTAAAAAATTTCCAAACCACAATGCAAAGCATTTCAGTCGCAGAAATACTCGCCCGCAAGGCCACCGTGTTCCTTTGGAGTTGGAAGGTTGCAGGGTGGTAAAAAACATGACTGAACCACCTGTGTGTTTGAGGCCTAACAGTGCAACATCAATTGCTTCAGGTCAGTGGTGGCTGGTGCTCAAAATTTTTGGGAAGGCACAAACAAAATTAAAAATTCTGAAAAAAATCCCCATCAATTGCAGCCTCACTGTGCCCATCAAACGCAGCCACTGTGCCCATCAATTGCACCACTGTGCCATCAAATGCTGCCACTGTGCCAAATGCTGCCACTGTGCCCATTAAATGCTGCCACTGTGCAAGGGGCATCGGGAGGGGGTGGCTGGGGGGCTGAAGCCCCAAATGTGACCCCGAAAAGCCCAGAGTCTCAGGCATGCTGCTCTCCATTGTTAGCCCCGAGCAGCAAGTGCCGAAACCGATCTGATCCCGAGCGCCGCTGAGTGCGGCCGAGTGCCACCGAGTGTGGCCATGTCCTGCTGAGCGTGGCCAAGTGCCATAGCAGGTCCTGTCTTCTGGAGCCTACAACACCTATGATGGACGTCCCACTGGTCCAATGCTGACCTCTGACGACTGACTGACTGACTACCTGGCTGCTGTGACACCGCACACCACGGCTGAGCTAAGGTAGGTCAGACAGTGTATGTAAATGTCAGTGTATGTAGGTCAGGCAGGTCAGTGTACGTAGGTCAGTGTAGGTAGGTCACTACCGTCAGTGTATGTAGGTCAGTGTATGTAGGTCACTACCATCAGTGTATGTAGGTCAGTATAGGTAGGTCATTGTATGTAAATGTCAGTGTATGTAGGTCAGGCAGGTCAATGTAGGTAGGTCAGTTTAGGTAGGTCACTGTATGTAGGTCACTACCGTCAGTGTATGTAGGTCAGTGTAGGTAGGTCAGTGAATGTAGGTCACTACCGTCAGTGTATGTAGGTCAGTGTATGTAGGTCACTGTATGTAAGTCACTACCGTCAGTGTAGGTAGGTCAGTGTATGTAAATGTCAGTGTATGTAGGTCAGGCAGGTCAGTGTATGTAGGTCAGTGTAGGTAGATCAGGCAGGCCACGGCCCAGCCAAAAAAAAAAGCCTGTGTCATATACCCCCCCCCCTTTCCAGCCTTGGACTTCAGCCTGAAGCCCCTGGTCTTTTTGTCACCTAGCAACACCCCTGCATTGTGCCCATCAAATGCTACCACTGCGCCCATGAAATGCTGCCACTGTGCCCATCAAATGCTCCCAATGCTCCCACTGCGCCATTAAATGCTGCCACTGTGCCCATTGCATGCAGCCACTGTGCCCATCAGATGCTCCCACTGTACCATCAAATGCTGCCACTGTGCCCATCAAATACTTCCACTGTGCCACCAAATGCTGCCACTGTGCCCATTGAATGCAGCCACTGTGCCCATTGAATGCAGCCACTGTGCCCATCAAATGCTGCAACTGTGTCCGCATGCCCACCGTCTGCCTGGCACTTACCCTGTCTCGATGGGGCAACGGGTGATGGCGTAGGGCGGTGAGCGGTGTCCTCTATGCTCCTTAATGTCCTCAATGTCTTCTCCCATCCTCTCCTATGATTGGATGCCTGATAGGCATCCAATCACAGCTCATGTTGTTTCAGCCACTCAAGTGATGAGTAACAAACCCGAGCACCTGATTGGCGGAGAGGTGGTTCAGTGTTAGGAAAGTGAATATTCATTCGCTTTTCTAACACACCTGGGTGAACTGCAAGCGCCAAGCATGGTGCTCGCTGTTTACGTTTTGTGATGCCTATTAGAGCCTATGCCCATCAAACGCATGCCCATCTAATACACCTGATTAGAGCCTATGGCTCTAATCAGGTGCTTCAAAAACATCCCCCGCCTCTGTAATTCAGGTGCCTGGCGCCCGAAGAGGGGCCGTGCGCCTGAACAGGGGGTAGCAGTGGCGGCCATGGATAGATTCATGCAATGCATGAATCTATGTATTGGTGATAGAGGGGGTGGCTGGAGAGAGGGGATGGCACCCGTGCGCCCTTATGGATGCACCGCCACTGCTGCAGGTGTTTTGAGACATCTACATACTTTTTCATGACAGATAGGGTGGACCTTATGGCATCTTATCAATTCTAACCCTGGAAGATAGATCAGTTCATTCCTGAGTACAAAGGGTGGATGTTCTTTTTATTTGCATTGTCTGGTATTTTTCATGCACTCTTTTTTTTTTAGAATCTGGATAAACAGTAATCAGTCACTCAATTCTTTTGCTTTAAACCAGGGATCTCAAACTGGTGGCCCTCCAGCTGTTGTGAAACTACAAGTCCCATGAGGCTTTGCAAGGCTGACAGTTTTAAGCATGACTCCCACACTCAGAGGCATGATGGGATTTGTAGTTTTGCAACAGCTGGAGGGCCGCCAGTTTGAGGCCCCTGCTTTAAGCACTAACTGCATTCTGGGTTATCCAGCTAATTAGAGACTCTGGATAAGATTGAGTGAGCCTGTCCCTCCACAGTATTGAGTGAGCCTGTCCCTCCGCAGTATTGAGTGAGCCTGTCCCTCCGCAGTACTTCCTCCTTCTCAATACTTATACTGATAAACTCACAAAGTTTCACACTTTTGTTATACACTTTGTGTGTCCCGACTGTATTTTTGGGATGTGCTAACGTCACTGTAGAACCAATGCAGATTTTATACTGATCGTCTTCATTATGATTCCATAAAGACAACCTCATTGCTTCTCTGGCTTGATAGAGTAAAGGAGTAATGTTTCCCCATTCCACCTTTAGGTGTTTGCTTATCCTAAATAGAACTCACCAGGCCCTAGCCAGATAGATCCAATAGCAGTGTGCACAGTGCTATGGCTGGGCTCCTGTATGCCCTCCAAATATATGCAAAAGCCAGCATTCATCTACAGATTGCACAATTATTAAGTCACATGGGTAAAATCCACAGATTCAAATTACATCTCCACCATAGGTAAAGTGCCCCAGTCCCAAGTCTTTTGCAGACTCTAACAGGTTTCCTTCTAAGATTGCCCTGTATTTGGCTCCATCCATCTTCCCATCAAATGTGAAAAGCATCCTCACAACATGATGCTGCCACCACCATGTTTCAGGGTGGGGATGGTGTGTTCAGTGTAATGTGCAGTGTTTGTTTTCTGTCACACGTAGCGCTTTGCTTTTAGGACAAAAAATTCAATTTTGGTCTCATCTGACCAGAACACCTTCTTCCATATGTTTGCTGTGTCCAGGGCAGGACTTAGGGTGGTGGGGGCCCCTGGGCTTGAGTCATTTTTGGGCCCTACCTTCTTTACATTACCGTATTTATCGGCGTATAACATGCTCCAGCGTATAACATGAAACCAAAGTTTAGGCGTGAATTTTAAGGAAAAAAACTTTTAGGAAGGAAGTTTAAGGAAAAAACTTACATTTAAATGCCCATCAATGCATCCTTATCAGTGTCCATCTGCAGCCTTGCCCATCCATCTGCAGCCTTGTCAGTGTCATTTGCAGCCTTGTCAGTGTAAACTTGTGATTTGCAGCCTTGTCATTGCAGTCTTGAAGTTTAAAAATGGCGCCGCCGAGATACAGAGTCCTGTGTATCTCAGCAGCTCTTGGGTCCTCTTGGTGGCTCTCAGGTCCTCTCGGTGGCTCTTGGGTCCTCTCGCAGTCCCGAGCGGAGCCGAGAGTAGCCGAGTGTACTTGGCTCAGCTGACAGTCATGCCCAGTTCCTGTGTTATGTCCATCATAGGGCGTGACTGTGAGCGGAGCGGAGCCGAGTACACTCGGCTATGTATCTCGGCGGGGCCCCCTATTGGACGGGGCCCATGGGCTTGAGCCCAGTCAAGCCCAATGTTAAGTCCGGCCCTGGCTGTGTCCCCCACATGGCTTCTCACAAACTGCAAACGGGGCTTCTTATGGCTTTCTTCATGCCACTCTTCCATAAAGGCCAGATTTGTAGAGTGCATGACTAATAGTTGTCCTGTGGACAGATTCTCCCAGCTGATCTATGGATCTCTGCAGCTCCTCCAGAGTTACCATGGACCTCTTGGTTTCTTCTCTAATTAACCACTAGAGATCCGCACTATAGCCGAATGACGGCTACAGCACGGACCTGCTTTGCCAGGACTACGTCTATTGATGTCATCCCGTGCACGAGCGGCCTGCGTGCCCCCTGAAGGGCGCGCGCGGCGCGCCCTGTGATCAGCGAGTCTATGAGACTCGCCTGATCACGGATCGGAGCAAGGGGTCGATCCCGACCCCTTACCATGTGATCAGCTGTCAGCCAATGACAGCTGATCATGTGACATAACAGAGCCAATCACCGGCGGCCATGATCGGGACATCAGTCCAGATCACGGCCAGCTTATCAGTGCCCATCTGCCCCCTGCCAGTGCCACCTAAATAATAAAAAAGAGCCCCCCATCAGTGCCACCCATCAGTGCCCACAGTGCCACCCATCAGTACCCACGGTGCCACCTATCAGTGCCCACAATCTGCCTCAACAACAGTGCTGCACCCCAGTGCCACATATCCGTGCCCATCAGTGTCATCTACCAGTGCCCATCAGTGCCGCCCATCAGTGCCCAGCAGTGCCACCTATCAGAGCCACCTATCAGTGCCACCTATCAGTGCCCATAAGTCCCATCTATCAGTGGTATTTATCAGTGCCCCTTAGTGCCACCCATCAGTGCCATCTTATCTGTGCCCATCTTTGCCCGTCAGTGCCACCTTATCTGTTCCCATCAGTACTGCCTTATCTGTGCCTATCAGTGCCACCTTATCTGTGCCTATTAGTGCCGCCTTAATTGTGCCTATCAGTGCCCACCAGTGCAGCCTATCAGTGCCCACCAGTGCAGCCTATCAGTGCCCACCAGTGCCACCTCTTCAGCGCATTTCAATGAAGAAGAAACATGACCTGTTTGCAAAATTTTATAACAAACTATGAAACATGATTTTTTTTTTTTGCATCTTTTTTTGTTTGTTTAGCAAAAAATAAAACTCCCAGCTGTAATTAACCACTTGCTTACTGAGCACTTAAACCCCCCTCAGTCCCAGACCAATTTTCAGCTTTCAGCGCTGATGCACTTTGAATGACAATTGCGCGGGCATACAACACTGTACCCAAATGAAATTTTTATCATTTTTTTCCCGCAAATAGAGCTTTCTTTTGGTGGTATTTAATTACAGCTCAGAGTTTTATTTTTTGCTAAACAAACAAAAAAAGATGCAAAAAAAAAAAATCATGTTTCATAGTTTGTTATAAAATTTTGCAAACAGGTCATTGGCACTGATGGGCAAAGATGGGCACAGATAAGATGGCACGGATGGGTGGCACAGATGGGTGGCACGGATGGGTGGCACGGATGGGCACTGATAGGTACCACTGATAGATGGGACTGATGGGCACTGATAGGTGGCACTGATAGGTGGCTCTAATAGGTGGCACTGCTGGGCACTGATGGGCGGCACTGCTGGGCACTGATGGGCGGCACTGCTGGGCACTGATGGGCGGCACTGGGGTGCAGCACCTTTGAGGCAGATTGTGGGCACTGCTGGGTGGCACTGTGGGTGGCACTGCTGGGTGGCACTGAGGGCAGTGCTGGGTGGCACTGTGGGCACTGCTGGGTGGCACTATGGGCACTGCTGGGTGGCACTGACGGGGGCACTTACTTTTAATAAGTGGGGCACTGCAGGGGGCAGGTGGGCACTGGCAGGGGGCAGGTGGTTGCTAGCAGGGCTGGCCGTGATCGGCTTTTTGGCTGACAGCTGATCACGTGATAAGGGGTCGGGATCGACCCCTTGCACGGATCGGTGATCAGGCGAGTCTCATGGACTCGCCGATCACAGAGCGTGCCGCGCGCGCCCCTCAGGGGGCGCGCAGGCCGCTCGTACACGGGACTACGTCAATAGACGTAGTCCCGGAAAAGGAGATCCGCGCTGTAGCCGTCAATTGACTATAGCGCGGATCTCAAGTGGTTAAATACCATCAAAAGAAAGCTCTATTTGTGGGGGAATAATTATAAAAATTTAATTTGGGTACAGTGTTATATGGCCGCGCAATTGTCATTCAAAGTGCATCAGCGCTGAAAGCTGAAAATTGGTTTGGGCAGGAGGGGAGTTTAAGTGCCCAGTAAGCAAGTGGTTAATGCTCTCCTTGCCCGGCCTGTCAGTTTAGGTGGACGGCCATGTCTTGGTAGGTTTACAGTTGTGTCATACTCTTAGAATTTTCAGATAATGGATTGAACAGAGCTCCATGAGATGTTCAAAGCTTGTGATATTTTTCTATAACCTAACCCTGCTTTAAACTTCTCCACAACTTTATCCCTGACCTGTCTGGTGTGTTCCTTGGTCTTCATGATGCTGTTTGTTCAATAAGGTTTTATAACAAACCTCTAAGGGCTTCACAGAACAGCTGTATTTATACTGAGATTAAATTACACACAGGTGGACTCTATTTACTAATTAGGTGAGTTCTGAAGGCAATTGGTTCCACTAGATTTTAGTTAGGGGTATCAGAGTAAAGGGTGCTGAATACAAATGCACGCCACACTTTTCAGATATTTATTTGTAAAACATTTTAAAAACAATTTATAATTTTCCTTCCACTTCACAATTATGTGTCACTTTGTGATGGTCTATCACATAAAATCCTAATAAAATACATTTACGTTTTTGGTTGTAACATGACAAAATGTTGAAAATTTCAAGGGGTATGATTACTTTTTCAAGGCATTTTATATGCCTCACATTTGGATTTATTTGATCACTGGTATTTGGAGCATATAACTTGTTTTTTAACTACAGTGTAACTCCTTATTTGAACATTTATCCATAACTTGCACAGTTGAAATTAAATTTGTGTATCAGTGCTTTTAACTAAACCTCTCAGGCAAAGTGATAAGCAGGAAGAACACTTGTTCAATGCGGTGGTCTGGACTCCAACATGCTGCTCCCACCGCTCCATATAATGTAATATTATCTTCCAAGGAAAGTAAAGAAGCAGAAATTAAATTACACAAATCATAGGCCAGGAGATAGTCAACTCTTCATAAGGAATAGAAATGTTACAGATTTTACATTATGGAAAATTATGGTGTTTTATTTAAAGGATCACTCCACCCAAGACTGACATTTCTTTGTTCTGGCATCTCTTAGGGACTAATGGTGAGATCTCTGCATTGGGTTCCTGAGCCTGCATACCTGCTGTGCCCAGTATGAGGGGCTCCCATCATCCCCACTGGATGTTGTATATAATTACATAGTTGGTAAGGTTGAATAAAGACACCAGTCCATCCATTTCCACCTGTGTGGGTGTGTGTGTACCATACCATTTCTCATATCCCTGTAAACTGCGTTTGCTAAAATGCCCATCTAAGATTTTTTTTTAATTAACACCACTCCTCTCTGACACCACCAATTGAGTTCCACATCCTTATTGCTCTGACAGTAAAGCACCCCTTGCACAGTTTAAGGTTAAATCATTTCTCATCCAACTTCATTAAATAGCCACATGTCCTCTTAAAGTGATACTAAAGTCTTGTTTTTTTTTGTTTTTTGTTTGTTTGTTTCTTTAAAATTAGCAAGCATGTTATACTGTTATACTATACATATTATATATATATATATATATATATATATATATATATATATATATATATATATATATATATATATATATATATATTATACATGTTATACATGTTATACTGCTCTGTGCAGTGGCTTTGCACAGAGACGCCTGGATCTCCTCTTCTAGGGTCCCTCACCGGTGCTCCTGGCCCCTCCCTCCTGTTGAGTGCCCCTACAGCAAGCAGCTTGCTATGGGGGGGCAACCGAACTTCTAGAGGACTGGTGACCATAACTGGACCACAAATTCTGGATGCGGCCAGAGCAGAGTTTTGTAAAGTGGTAGGATTATAGTCTTATCTCTTGAGTAAATACCCTTTTCAATGAATGCTAATATTCTTCTTGCTTTTTTCGATGCAGTTTGGCATTGCATGCTATTGCCAAGCCTGTGATCTAATAGGACCCCCAGATCCTTTTCCATCCTGGATTCCCCCAAAGGTTCTCCCATTAGCGAGTAACTTGCGTTCATATTTTTGTCCCTCAAGTGCATTCGTTTACATTTCTGAATTTACATTTACATGAAAAAGCATTTGCCTGTTTTTTTACACTTTTTTTTTTTTTTTGCATATTTGTCATACTTAAATGATTCAGATCAGCAAATACATTTTAATATTACACAAAGTAAACCCGAGTAAATCCATGATGATTTCATTTATTAAGGGGAAAAAGCTGTCCAAATCTGCCTAGCCGTATGTGAAAATTAATTACCCCCCCCCCTCCTTAGCGCTGAGGGGCCACATATTTGCATGAATTGCTGTCAGTAGACATGTGCGATTTGTTTTGTTACAAATTCATATTCAGACAATTTTTTTTTTTGTTATTCGGAGATTCGGATATTTCCGAATACATGAATTACAATGTAAACAAATTTTACCGAATGCTCCGAATAACGTAACGAAATTTGTCGGAATTTCGAAAATTCAGACTGAAATTTGAATTGAATTTTACATTGAACTCCAGTCAAATCTAACTACACATATTCAATACAATAAAATACTGTGTGTTATTAGAGTACCATTTCAAAATAATGCTGTTTTTGTTAAGCCAAAGGTGATTTAAAGAATCATTGTAATCATTTGATGAAGATTTTTCTTTTGTTTGTTCACCTTGCTGCATTCAAATCGAAAACAATATAACATTTTCATTTTGACCGTTTCAAAATGTATCGATTTGAACTTTTTAAATTGGAAAAAACTGTAAATTCGAAGAAAATTTGAAAATTCTGAATATGAATTCCGAATATGAATTCCAAATATGAATTGAACAAATCAACCGAATTGAACTAAACGTAATAACTAGATTAACAAATCAAAACGAAAAAAATAATAATAATTTCATAATTTCCGTCATGCACATGTCTAGCTGTCAATACACTTGTGCTGAGAGAGCGTGCACAGTTACGTTGCTTAACTGAAACCTCCCGATCGATCCTCGCAATTGGGAGTTTCTGGATCACATGGATGCTGTGGCAGGTAATCACGGCGGTCACGTGATCTTAACCACCTTCAGACCGGACCATTTTGCTGGTAAATGACCAGAGGTCTTTTTACACTTTGGCACTGCGCTGCTTTAACTGGTAATTGCGCGGTCATGCAATGTTGTACCCAAACGAAATTTGCGTCCTTTTCTTCCCACAAATAGAGCTTTAATTTGATGGTATTTGATTGCCTCTGCGATTTTTATTTTTTGCGATATAAACGTAAAAAGACCGCAAATTTTGAAAAAAAATTATATTTTCTACTTTTTGTTATTAGAAAAATCCAATAAACTCAATTTTAGTCATACATTTAGGCCAAAATGTATTCAGCCACATGTCTTTGGTAAAAAAAAAGTCAATAATTGTATATTTATTGGTTTGCGCAAAAGTTGTCACATCTACAAACTAAGGTACGTTTTCTGGAATTCACACAGCTTTTAGTTTATGACTGCCTATCTCATTTCTTGAGGTGGTAAAATGGCAGGGCAGTACAAAACCCCCCCAAATGACCCCATTTTGGAAAGTAGACACCCTAAGGAAATTGATAAGAGGCATGTTGAGCCCATTGAATATTTTATTTTTTTGCCGCAAGCGATTGAATAATGACAAAAAAAAAATTATTTTTTTTTTTTACACAAAGTTGTCACTAAATGATATATTGCTCACACATGCCATGGTTATATGTGGAATTGTACCCCAAAATACATTCTGCTGCTTCTCCTGAGTACGGGTATACCACATGTGGTCGACTTTTTGGAAGCCTAGCCGCGTACGGGGCCCCGAAAGCCAAGCACCGCCTTCAGGATTTCTAAGGGCATACATATGTCATTTTACTCCTCACTACCTATCACAGTTTTGAAGGCCATAAAATGCCAAGATGGCACAAAACCCCCACAAATGACCCCATTTTAGAAAGTAGACACCCCAAGCTATTTGCTGAGAGGCATGTTGAGTCCATGGAATATTTTATATTTTGCCACAAGTTGCAGGAAAATTACAAACTTTATAAATTTTTCACAAAGTTGTCACTAAATGATATATTGCTCACACATGCTATGGGCATATGTGAAATGACACCCCAAAATAAATTCTGCTACTTCTCTTGAGTACGGGGATACCACATATGTGGGACTTTTTGGGAGCCTAGCTGCGTACGGGGCCCCGAAAACCAAGCACCGCCTTCAGGCTTTCTAAGGGCGTAAATTTTTCATTTCACGCCTCACTACCTATTACAGTTTTGAAGGCCATAAAATGCCAAGATGGCACAAAACCCCCCCAAATGACCCCATTTTAGAAAGTAGACACCCCAAGCTATTTGCTGAGAGGCATGTTGAGTCCATGGAATATTTTATATTTTGCCACAAGTTGCGGGAAAATTACAAACTTTTTTTTTTTTTTTTTTTTTCACAAAGTTGTCACTAAATGATATATTGCTCACACATGCCATGGGCATATGTGAAATGACACCCCAAAATAAATTCTGCTGCTTCTCCTGAGTACGGGGATACCACATGTGTGGGATTTTTTGGGAGCCTAGCCGCGTACGGGGCCCCGAAAACCAAGCACCGCCTTCAGGCTTTCTAAGGGTGTAAATTTTTCATTTCACGCCTCACTACCTATTACAGTTTTGAAGGCCATAAAATGCCAAGATGGCACAAAACCCCCCCAAATGACCCCATTTTAGAAAGTAGACACCCCAAGCTATTTGCTGAGAGGCATGTTGAGTCCATGGAATATTTTATATTTTGCCACAAGTTGCGGGAAAATTACAAACTTTTTTTTTTTTTTCACAAAGTTGTCACTAAATGATATATTGCTCACACATGCCAGGGGCATATGTGAAATGACACCCCAAAATAAATTCTGCTGCTTCTCCTGAGTACGGGGATACCACATGTGTGGGACTTTTTGGGAGCCTAGTCGCGTACGGGGCCCCGAAAACCAAGAACCGCCTTCAGGATTTCTAAGGGTGTAAATATTTGATTTCACACCTCACTACCTATCACAGTTTTGAAGGCCATAAAATGCCAAAATAGCACAAAACCCCCCAAAATGACCCCATTTTGGAAAGTAGACACCACAAGCTATTTGCCGAGAGGCATGGTGAGTATTTTGCAGCTCTCATTTGTTTTTGAAAATGAAGAAAAAAAAAAATAATGTATATTTTTTTTCTTTTTTTCAATTTTCAAAACTTTGTGACAAAAATGAAGGTCTGCAAAATACTAACCATACCTCTCGGCAAATAGCTTGGGGTGTCTCCTTTCCAAAATGGGGTCACTTGGGGGGATTTTGTGCTATCTGGGCATTCCATGGCCTCCGAAACTGTGATAGGCAGTGAGGAATGAAATCAAAAATTTACACCCTTAGAAATCCTGAAGGTGGTGCTTGGATTTTGGGGTACCGTACGCGGTTAGGCTCCCAAAAGGTCTCACACTTGTGGTATCCCCGTACTCAGGAGAAGCAACAGAATGTATTTTGGGGTGTAATTTTACATATAACCATGGCATGTTTGAGCAAACTATCATTTAATGACAACTTTGTGCAAAAAAAATAAAAAATAAAATAATAATGTATTTTTTCCACAACTTTTGTCAAAATATAAAATATTCCATGGACTCGACATGCCTCTCAGCAAATAGCTCGGGGTGTCTACTTTCTAAAATGGGGTCATTTGGGGAGGTTTTGAACTGTCCTGGCATTTTATGCACAACATTTAGAAGCTTATTGTAATTTTTTTTTCATGCAGCCTGTGGGCTGAACGAAAAAAAAATATTGATCGGTGGGTATGCCCACCATTAGATACCACCCTTCATCCACCCACTTTCTAATGGTGGGCATACATGCACCATTTATATATGCCGAAGCATGGGGGCATCCTCCCGCAAAAGGTAGGAGCAGATCGCTCCTCCACCCCTTATGCCCCCATGCTTCGGCATATATGCTCTTTTTTAACTGTGGTGGTGAAATCACCCCCGACAGTGCTGGAGTCGCGGCTTTATGTATCATGGGAGCAAACGCTGTTGCTGTCAAGATAAATAAATCCGTGCTGCAACTGAATGGCGTACCTGCTAAGCAAATGATGGTTAACAATAAAACAAAGTAACATTACAGTATAACAGTAAGACGTACCATACCTGCAAAGCAAATACAAAAAAAATTGCAAAAAATAACACATTTAACACAATCTGTGCCTAAAATATATATATGCCGAAGCATGGGGGCATCCTCCCGCAAAAAAGTTATGCCACGTACATACATTCAAACTTTTCCACGGGCAAGCCCTCCGTCGGAATTTTGACTGTATGTACGTGGCATTAGGAGCAAAATCGCTCCTCCACCCCTTATGCCCCCATGCTTTGGCATATATGCTCTTTTTTAACTGTGGTGGTGAAATCACCTCCGACAGCGCTGGAGTTGTGGCTTTACGTATCGTGGGAGCAAACGCTGTTGCTGTCAAGTGTTAGAATATTAAAATTTATATATGGTTTGGGTCTTGAGTATGATTGACTTGCTAATGTATATCATTATATATTCTAGATATGGATAAAGTGAAATGGGTGTATATGTGTATATATATATATGTATGTGTATGTCTGTGTACATATATATGCGTATATATGTATGTATATATATGTATATTTACATATATTTATGTAAAAGTGTTTTTAAAGCTTCATATGCATTTCATGGGAAGTAGTTCTATGTACATTTCACATATGGCTGTAATTTAGAGCCAGTTGATCATTCCCCTCCCCCATTTTAAGAGGTAATGTTACATCCTTGTTTAAAAGACAGAGTTTCAGTATGATACATGTTATTTCTTTATATTACAGTATTTCCTGATTAGGATTATCATTACGTACATTGCATTTTAAACGTATATAATCTATTTACTGATATATGTAGAATTTGGTTTAGAAGATAGGAAACTTGTATTGTATAACTTAAATGGTTTAATACATGGCAGTTTTGCCATCCCAATGGAATGTTTTAGAGACGGTTTTGTATTTCAACATCCTGTTGGATGAGGTGGGAGGGAATTTGCTCATTCAGAATTCGCGGGCTTTCCCTGTAGTACAACAGGGCTCAGTTAAACCATTCTTAATTGGGAAAAGGGTGGGGGTTTTTAGTTTTAGGGGTAGAAAAATACAGACAGGCTATTCTAGAGGGCAGACTTGCAGAGACGCAGACTGACACAGACTTTGGAGGAGGCTGACAAACTTTCTTACACACACACACATACACAAAGATACATTTATCTTCATTTTAAGAATAAGAAACTTATTGATGCTATTTTATATTCTACATTTTGACACTGTTCTTGTAATTTTTTGCTATTTTTATTATTAAATCGATTTTGGTATTTTTACACGAGAACTGAACGGATTTTCTTGGAACTTTCCTCATCAATATGAATTATTGAAATATAGTTATTAATACAGTAATAACTCAATTTCTACATTTTTGGCGAGCCTTGCCAGTGTCAATTTATCCGAATATCTAACTTTTTTTGAAATATTTCTACTTTCGCTTGACGAGAGGGAATAGAAGCACAAACATTGACTATTGAGTCAAGCTTCAGAAGAAATCGAAAAAGCACATTTTCGGCATCATTGAATTGAACTTGGAAGAAAAAGAATTATCAAAATTGGTGAGACGTTTGCGCACGTGCAAGAAAATCTGTTTCTTGATGAAGTAATTTCCCGCCAAGAGAGGGAACGCGTGTTACACGAATGAAGCTTATCCTACATTGGTAAGTATGAATCTTATTCATGAATTGTCTGATGAGAGTGAATTAGAATTTAAAAATCTGTCAAAGTTTGTTAAAGATGATGAATTATGGTGTTATATGTTCAATGAATGCTTACAAGCTAATATCAAAATACAAAAGTCAAAATTTACTTTTAAGAAATTCAGCAAACAGGTTAGGAATTTGATTAAATTGATTAAAGTTTATGATACAATGATATCAGGAGTTCCTGAAAAAAATGTAGTTTGTACTAAGGGGAAAACAGAGACTCAGGTATGTTTGTCTGAGCGGATAGATGATTTGCAGAGTGCAATTCAAATAAAGGATATTCAGTTGTCTGAGTTACAGAATAATGTAAAGTTTAAAACAGAGTCAAGCAAGAGTTTAGAGATTAATAATGCAGACTCTATGAATGTTAATGCGGATTCTATGCAGGAGTCTTTTGTACAAGATAAGCGGTCTATCAAGGTTGATGACCAAGAACAGAAAGGTTTGTTTAAACCAAAATTATCTTTGGTACCAGTTAAGCGGTCTATAGGAAAATATGACCAGGAACATGAAGTTTTGCTTAAAAGAAAAATATTAAATAAAGTTTCAGCATGTAGACATATTTTAGACAAACAAAGGGAAAATGGCATTCAAAGAGTTGCCACGTGTGATGCCACACCCAGAGATGATGAGCTACACGTCACAGGCGGAGCTAAAGGTTCAGAGCAGACAGGAAATGTTATTCCCATTATACATAGTACACAAAGGAAAACTTTGGAAGTAGAAAATACAGAACATATTTCTGAGCAATTTATTCTTTCTTCTTCAAACAATAGTTTGATTGATTTGCCTTATGCCTCAGAAGTCAAACAGATCAGTACATTGACTGTTAATGACAGTTCAATCAATATGACAAACAATGATGAAAATGAGAGGGATGGATTACTTCCATCACCATCAGGATTTAGGGAAAAAGGTTCTGAGTCACCTCCAACATTAAAATATGTGACTTCACTTTTAATAGATGAAAGTGGAAGGCCATGGTTACATGGTTTATTAAATGGAAAGAATATTAAATGGTTAATAGATTTAGGATCTGAACTCAGTTTAACTAAACACAAATTATCTGTGAATATTGATTCTCCAAAATGTAATTTAATTGATTTCAATGGAAAAGAAAATACAGTTGCAGTTAAAGTTTCTGATGTGACTCTCGAAATTCCCGGAATTTTAAAAACAAATATAGACATCTGGTGTTGCCAAAATACAGAGAATATTTTAGGCATGGATGTGATTAGTAAATTAGATTGGATTATTGATTTAAGTAATTCTACTATATGGAAAGATTCATCTAGGCCCAAATCTATGTTAATAGATTCCTCAAAGTACAATAACGTTGGAAGTATTTGTACAGCAGTCGCTGACATGTCTTCAGATTTTAATTGGCCACACACAGGAACCAATCTCGAATTGGAACAATCGGTTAGAGCACATAAAAGTCTTTGGAGTCAGACCAAAACGGATACAGGTTTGTTTAAAGATATTGAGATAGAAATTGAGGGAAGAGATCCGAAGCCCCAAATTCAAAATAAGTTGCCACAAGAATCAATAGGTCCTGTTTTTGACATTGTACAATCATTTTTACAGCAAGGAATATTAAAGAAGGCACAATCAGTGGTAAATAATTGTATTTGGCCTATCAAGAATGCTGATGATTCGTATTCTATATCAGTTGATGTAAGATCACTGAATAAATGCATTACAAATAACAAACCTATTGTTCCTAATTTAAATTTAATGTCACAAATGGATGCCAAGGCCAAAGTATTTTCAGTACTGGAAATAGCCAATAGTCATTTTTCAGTACCATTGACAAACAGCTGTCATTATAAACTTGCTTTCAGCTTTGATAAAGAAACTTATGCATTCACTAGAATAATTCCAGGATTAGATATCAGTGATGGTTTAGTACACGAGTGCTTGGAGAAAGTTTTATCAAAATTTTCTAGACCAAAATGTATTTTCCAACATGTGGACAAAATTTTGTTGTCTACACAAAATACAGAGGAACATGTCACTCTGTTGATGGAGTTATTTACTTTGTTACAAACAGCAGGGTTGAAATTGAACACAGAGTCAGTTCAGTTAATGAAAAATAAAGTCAATTTTCTTCATATGCAAATTAGTCAGGGACAGAGACAGTTATCACAGGAAAAAGTTAGAAACATTTCTGCTATTCCAATTCCAACATCTTACAAGGCATTATATCAATTTTTGAGTGAAGTACATTTATGTAAAGAGTTTTTACAGGAATATGATGATAAAGTTAAACCATTAATGGATTTCTTGAAACAAAAAGATGTTGTGTTTGATCAATGGACTCAAACCCAGACAAATGCCTTTGAAATGTTGAAAAAAGATTTGCAGAATGCTGTCTCGTTGCATGCAATTGAAATTGGAATATCTACACCTGTTCTAATGTCTACTAAGATATCTGAGAATTCCATATCAGTGATTTTGTCCCAGGTAAAAGATGGTGAACCGGAAATAATAGGTTTTTTCTCCAGAGGATTGACGAATATGGAAAAGACTTTTGACACAAATATGAAGCAATTGTTAAGTGTTTATTTTGCAGTCAAAGTAACAGAAAAGATTGTGAGATCTAGTAGGATCATATTACAGACACCTTATCGGTCAGTAAAAATTCTTTTAAAGAGAATTCATTCAGGTGAATTATATGACAAATATTGCCCATTTTTTAAAACTTTACAATCTAAACCCATACAGGTAGATGTGATAACAGAACATTCTCAGTTAAATGTATTTAGAAAGCCTGTAAATGGTATTGTTAGAACAAGTGCTGAGAGAGGCTGTGAGCCAGGATTTGTTAATGCTATTAAGAATTGTTCATCAGGTATGTGTTACCCAAAGCATGGTTATACTATTCAGCAAAAATTCTACAGAAAATGCTGAATTAGAAAATGCTAGAAGTACAGTACAACACGCATTACTCTGAAATATTAAAGAGGAGAAGTAAATATATAGTTTGCTTCAATCTTCTAGGGTTGAATTAAAACCTTTTCTTTCGTTTGATAAAACAAAGGTTTTATATCATGACAAAAAAAAGAGAAATTGCGTCTTGTTATAGTTTAAATACACAAACTAATAAATTAAGGAGTATTGGTCAGTTTAAGAAAAATAGAGCAAAGTAAGGTAATTAGAAATGTTATTATTAAAATATGTTTAGTATGTCATAATAAAATATTAGAATTTTGGTATGTTCTGAATGAATAAATAAAAGAAGGTATATTTTGCATTTATTTAAATTCAAAATAATGATACTGCATTCTTTTTTAGGATCTGACTTGTAAGTCACCAAAAGGAAGAAATTTTATATTTCTAGACCTTCCAGATGAAAACAAAATATTGAAATTTAAGAATATCAGTTCTGGGAGAAGAATTGACAGAAGAGATTCATTCGTTATAATTATTGTTGTCTTTCTATGTTCAATAAAGTTTTCCAACTTTACAGAGTGCAGCAAGAAGAAGAAGAAAAAAAAAACTCTCAAGAGAACCTCTGATAAGAGAGGACATTTTAAAAACAATGGACTTTTGATTTTTTGACTACTGATGAAATAATTTATCCATCAGATATTGCAGTTTTTTATATATTATTTTTATGTGACAAAATATGGTTCTCATATCAAGATGAGATATTTTTTACACATTGATTTTTATAAACACATGTAGTGTATTTTCAGAGTTGAAAGGGTTAAACATCCTTACAATAGAGTCATTCTAGTTAGAGGGAACATCTGGTGTTAATTAAGACAGAGTACATTTTTCTTAAAAGTCATAAAGACAAGTTAGGAGTAACTTTTACATTGTAATATGTAACTATTTAGTTTTGAAATCATCTCACATATATGAACAAATTGAAGTTAAGAAACATATTTTATGTTTAATTTTGACAAGGTTTATGCTAAACATAATTTGGAGGGAAAAAATATGAATCATACATTTTTGAAGTGATATTCATATTTCAAAGTATTGTACAACAATGTTACATTTATGAATTATGAAATTAAGGGGATTGATTTATTTGGTAAAAGAATAAGAAAATAATAAGGGTGAAAATATTTTTTATGGTATATGAAGCAAAAGGTTTATGAAATTCACTTTTCCTTGTATAGAATCAAAATTTGAAAATATACATTCAAGTCAATTAATTTAAGATCTAATTGTATGGATGAATACAAATGTGATGCGTTTGAGGTATGAATGGATTTAGAAATGGATTTAGATTTAGATTCAGATTTAGATTCAGATTTTGATAACAGATTTAAAATGAAAAGATTGTTTAATCATTCATTTTGAGAGGGAATTGTTAGAATATTAAAATTTATATATGGTTTGGGTCTTGAGTATGATTGACTTGCTAATGTATATCATTATATATTCTAGATATGGATAAAGTGAAATGGGTGTATATGTGTATATATATATATGTATGTGTATGTCTGTGTACATATATATGCGTATATATGTATGTATATATATGTATATTTACATATATTTATGTAAAAGTGTTTTTAAAGCTTCATATGCATTTCATGGGAAGTAGTTCTATGTACATTTCACATATGGCTGTAATTTAGAGCCAGTTGATCATTCCCCTCCCCCATTTTAAGAGGTAATGTTACATCCTTGTTTAAAAGACAGAGTTTCAGTATGATACATGTTATTTCTTTATATTACAGTATTTCCTGATTAGGATTATCATTACGTACATTGCATTTTAAACGTATATAATCTATTTACTGATATATGTAGAATTTGGTTTAGAAGATAGGAAACTTGTATTGTATAACTTAAATGGTTTAATACATGGCAGTTTTGCCATCCCAATGGAATGTTTTAGAGACGGTTTTGTATTTCAACATCCTGTTGGATGAGGTGGGAGGGAATTTGCTCATTCAGAATTCGCGGGCTTTCCCTGTAGTACAACAGGGCTCAGTTAAACCATTCTTAATTGGGAAAAGGGTGGGGGTTTTTAGTTTTAGGGGTAGAAAAATACAGACAGGCTATTCTAGAGGGCAGACTTGCAGAGACGCAGACTGACACAGACTTTGGAGGAGGCTGACAAACTTTCTTACACACACACACATACACAAAGATACATTTATCTTCATTTTAAGAATAAGAAACTTATTGATGCTATTTTATATTCTACATTTTGACACTGTTCTTGTAATTTTTTGCTATTTTTATTATTAAATCGATTTTGGTATTTTTACACGAGAACTGAACGGATTTTCTTGGAACTTTCCTCATCAATATGAATTATTGAAATATAGTTATTAATACAGTAATAACTCAATTTCTACATCAAGATAAATAAATCCACGCTACAGCTGAATGGCGTACCTGAAAACAAAAAATGGTTAACAATAAAACATTGCAGAATAGAATACAGTACAAAGGAGCAGAACAATAGAGAGAGAATAGAGAGAGAGAGAGAGAACAATAAAACGACAACTATTTTTGGTTTTTTTATTTTATATTTTTTTTGGTTTTTTGGTTTTTTTACTTTTTTTTTTTTTTTTAACACTTTTTAATGTAACTTTAACACTTCTGTTGTGTCGGTTTGGGTCTCTCAAAATGTGATGGCATCTTGGGAGACCCTGTGAACGTGTGCCTAGCCTGTGCAATGCTGTACCCTACGCTAATACTCAACTAGTTCATGGTAGCGTTCAAAACACTCACCCTGACAAAGACCAGGATTGCCAGGACAGCGGGGACAATAAGAACGGGTGTCACGCCTAAATCCGCGCTTTCTGCAGACACGACATTTTCTTTGGGGGGCTCGTTGGGTAGGGGTACTCGGGAGGACATAAGAATAATGCCTCTCATGCAGCCGGCTTACTGCATCTGGTAGGGGAAGGTGAGGTGGAGCACCGCCTGGATACAGAAGGGCTCTGACGATATCCTCCTGGAATTTGAGGAAGGATCCAGTCCGTCCTGAAGCTTTGTGTAGTACATAAGCATTCAGTATAGCCAATTGGAATAAATAAACAGACACTTTTTTGTACCAGCGTCTGGACTTACGGGCAACTAGATACGGCGCCAACAACTGGTCATTGAGGTCCACCCCTCCCATGTTAAGGTTATATTTGTGGACACAGAGGGGTTTCTCCACAATACCAGTCGCCGTAGGAATTTGGACCGTCGTGTCTGCATGAAGGGAGGTAAGAACGAAAACATTCTTATTATCCCTCCACTTCATAGCGAGCAAATTACTACTGCGCAAGCAGGCTCTCTCCCCCAGCCTAAGACGGGACCCTACAAGCCGCTGGGGAAAGCCCCGGCGATTAGGTCGCACGGTGCCACATGCTCCAATCTGCTGATCAAACAAGTGACTAAACAGTGGCACGCTTGTGTAATAATTGTCCACGTACAAGTGGTACCCCTTTCCGAATAAGGGTGACACCATGTCCCACACTATCTTGCCAGCGCTTCCTATGTAGTCAGGGCAGTTCTCCGGCTCTACGTGACTATCTTTACCCTCATAAACCATGAAACTACGTGTATAGCCTGTGGCCCTGTCACAGAGCTTATACATCTTGACCCCGTATCTGGAACGCTTGTTGGGGACGTATTGTTTGAATGACAAGCGACCAGAAAACTTAATCAGGGACTCATCAACGCAGACAACTTGATCGGGAGTAAACAAGTCTGCAAAACGTTGGTTGAAGTGGTTTATGAGGGGCCGAATTTTGTAGAGCCGATCGTATTCAGGGTCTCCACGAGGACGACAGAGTTCATTGTCGCTGAAGTGCATGAACCGCAAAATCTGCTCGTATCGTGCCCTGGACATGGAAGCAGAGAACACGCGCATATGGTGAATTGGGTCAGTGGACCAATATGACCGCAACTCACTCTTTTTGGTTATGCCCATGTTGAGGGAGAGGCCCAGAAAGATTTTAAATTCGGAAACCGTAACTGGTTTCCATTGTCTGGCAAGGGCGGACTGGGGAATAGTGGCGATGTGTTGAGCAGCGTACAAATTGGTTTGGTCCACAATAGATCTATAGAGATCTTCGGTGAAAAACAGTGAGTAAAAGTCAAGAGTCGTAAAATCAACTGTTTCCACATTAATGCCAGGTTGGCCAGTGAATGGGGGAAGTACGGGTTCTGCAGAAGTGGTGGGCACCCAAATAGGATTGGCGAATTCTGCAGGAAGGGCACTATGGGTACGACGGGCCTGTCTTTGTCTTCTTCTTGGTGGCAGCGGGACACTACTTGTGCTTGCCACCTCGCCAGCTTGAACTGCACTTATGGGACTCGCCACGTCACCACGTGTTACTGCAGTGCTGGATGTAGGTCCAGGGTGTACTAGGCCGCTGGTGCTTGCCAGTTCACCAGAAGGATGAGCGGCTCTAGTACGTCTCTGCTCCATACGAGTGGCCTGCGGTTTATGCACCTCAACAACAGAATACATTCGGGATCGGGCACACCTGTCCCTAACAGAGGCCTCATCTCCGTCGTCAGAGCTATCTGTCATGGAGCCGCTGTCCTCTACAGGATCGTATTCTGAGCCTGAATCTGACAGATGAGTGACGTCCTCTTCACTATCTGTCATGCTCAGAAACGTGTAGGCCTCTTCACTAGTGTACCTTCGCTTTGCCATTTTGGGCTCTAAATTTAGGGGTACACTAGTGAGACTCACAGGTAAAAAAGCACCTAGCCTGTCAGCGACTGTTTCAAAACGCTACAAAAAAAACTGTTAGCGATCGCAGGGATCAAGCCTGACTCTGCGAACGCTGCAGTTATGTGTGTTGTGTTTTGTAAGTGACAGTGATCGATCGATACTGCACTTGGGTGGGCTGGGCTGGGCTTGGCGGAGGGGCTAAACGCAGGTGCTAGCAGGTATCTGGGCTGATCCCGCTAACAATGCGTTTTGGGAAACCTAAAATGCTGGCAACGCTAATATAGATCTGATCAGATACTATATTACTAAGGGAGGTGTATGCTTTGCGCGTGGGTGTTAGCGGTACTGGCACTAACCTGACGCTGGGGCGACGCAGGCCTTATCTGACCCTCAAACTTCTATCACCCGCCGGGTGATCAGGGGGTTAAACCTTTATTAGGTAATAAATGGCGGGTGCCCTGAAACAAAAAAAAAATAACTAACCAACCAGCGTCACCTGTAACAGTTATATGGTGATCACTGGTGAAAGGGTTAACTGGGGGGCAATCAGGGGGCTATGCGGTAGTATATGGGGGTCCCTGGCGCTATAAAAAGCTGCAGCGAACCTAAATACCTACCTGCCTAACTAGCGTCACCTGTGACACTAATACAGCGATCAGAAAAACGATCGCTTATTAGTGACACTGGCAACGGGGGGTGATCACGGGGTTAAACCTTTATTGGGGGGGTTAGGGGGGCACCCTAGAGCTAAAGGGGGCTAGCCCTAACTGCCCTAACAGTTATTACAGTCACAAATGACACCAATGCAAAAAAAAAAAAAATATGCAATTGGTGTCACTGTGACTGGGGGGGGCAGGGGTGATTGGGGGGTGATTGGGGGGTGATCAGGGGGTGAAAAGTGTACCTGGCGTGTTCTACTGTTAGTGTAGTGTTAGGTGCAACTCACGATCCTCTCTCCTCGGTGCCGGAACGAAAAAGACCGACACGAGGAGAGATTACATCACTTCCTCTGCCTGTGTTTACATTACAGGAGAGGAAGTGATGTCACCGAGCATTTTCATTCGTCGGGAGCGATCGCGAGGGGGTGGCCATGAATGAATGGCCGTCCCCTCGTCCGGGATCGCTCCCGAACGAATACCGACCGCCGCAGGCACCGGGCGGGGGCCCGATCGGGCCCCCGACCCGCGGGCAGGCAAGGACGTACATGTAAGCCCTTATGCCTGCCCGTGCCATTCTGTCGACGTACATCGTCGTGCGGCGGTCGGCAAGTGGTTAAGCCTCACCGTGACTCCTGGCATCATAAACCTCTTAAAGGGCCTGGAGATGCTGGCGCTAAGAGGTTAAATTTCACTTGCTTCACCCAGGCCTGATTACTGTCAGACCTGTTGAATCAAGAAATTGTCAGAAACCATAAATCAGTTCAGACAGAAGTACAGTTAAATCACACTTGTTTAATGATAAAAGTAAACAGAATAAACTTAGTCAAAACATAGCCAAAGTTTGATAACCGAAACGGATAGTCAGACAAGCCAGAAAGTCAGGAAGCCAGGAATCAGCACACTGGAACAGCAAGCAGGATCTGGAGACAGAAGGAATGTCAGCCAAGCAAATCTTTAACAGGAGCGCAGGAGAAAGTCTCTGTGATGTTGACCAAGGTGAAGGCAGAGATCATCTGGGCTGGATGGCTTACTGTACATAAGCAGGACTGACGAGCAGGATATCATCAACAGGTGACAATTAGCCAACAGCTGAGCAGCCAGCTCAGAGAAGGAAAGGCTGAGCCCAGCCCTGACAGAAATCACTTAAATAGAAGCTGTCTGACACAGTGAAACATGCTAAAAGATCTAAAAAATCAACACATCATGCCACAATCTAAAGAAATTCAAGTACAGATGAGAAACCAAATAATTGACTTGTATCAGTCTGGAAAAGCCATTTCTAAGACTTTGGGACTCCAGCGAACCAAGGTGAGAGCCACAAATGGAGAAAACGTAGAACAGTGGGGAACCTTCCCAAGAGTGGCCGGTCTACCAAAATTGCTCCAACAGCACAAGGACAACTCACCCAGAAGGCCATAAAAGAACCCAGAACAACATCTAATGAACTGCAGGCCTCACTTGCTTCAGTTAAGGTCAGAGTTCATGATTCAACAATAAGAAAGAGACTGGGCAAAAATGACATCCATGGGAGAGTTCCAAGGCGAAAGCCACTACTGACCGCAGGGAACACAAAGACTCGTCTCACATTTGCCAAAAAACATCTTGATTATTTATTCTGTGGACTGATGAGACAAAATTTGAACTTTTTGGAAGGTGCGTGTCCCTCTACATCTGGTGTAAAATGAACGCAGCATTTCATAAAAAGAACATTATAGCCAGTCAGACATGGTGGTGGTAGTGTTATGGTCTGGGTCTGCTTTGCAGCTTCAGGACCTGGATGACTTGCAATAATTGATGGAACCCTGAATTCTGAGCTCTACCAGAAAAGCCTGAAAAAGAATGTCCGGCAATCAGTTCCTGACCCCAAGCTAAAGTGAACTTGGGTTATGCAGCAGGACAATGATCCGAAATACAACAGCAAGTCCACCTCCGAATGGCTCAAAATAAAAAATTAAGGTTTTGGAGTGGCCTACTCAAAATCCGGACTTAAAGCGGGGCTCCACTGCCTAAAACTTTTTTTTTTTTTTGGTACAATGACATGATGATGTTATGTAAAATTTTAACTTAATTGTTCCCGTTTTTTGTGTTGAAGATGTCCGTTTTCGCTTTAAAAATTTACTTTTAAATCTTCTTATAGTTGGTTCTCATCTTGCCTGTGGGCATGTGAAGCCCACAGGCCTCCTCTTCCGGGATACAGTGCCACTGATCAACCAGCATGCACGTTGTATCCCCGAATTCGCGCATACGCAGTAACTTTCATTAGAAGCGCCGTCAACAGGTTAGGTTGCCATCGCAACGGGCGGTGTTGTCGGAAGTCCCACCCCGTTGTGATGGCAACAGAGCTGAGCCAGGCCACCGCACTGACTCCTGGGAACAATGACACAAGCTCCCAGGAGCCAGTGCGGCTCTAAGGAAATGACCAAATGGCCGCAATATCCACGCCCATATCCGAAGACTACACATACAGGAAGTACAGAAGATTATAATCACAACTAAGGTACAGTGGAAAAAAAAAAAGTTCCTCCACAGTGATGTGAAAGACTCATTGCCAGTTATTGCATATACTTGATTGCAGTTGTTGCTGCCAAGGGTGAAACAACCAGTTATAAGGTTTAGGGGGCAATTACTTTTTTCACATAGGGCCAGGCAGGTTTTGGACAGCTTTTTTTTTCTCTTAATAAATTAAATAATCATTCAAAAACTGCATTTTTTATTTACTCTGGTTATCTTTGTGTAATATTAAAATTTATTTGATGATCTGAATCATTTAAGTGTGACAAATATGCAAAAAATAAAAATAAATCAGGAAGGGGGGCATATACTGTATATGCTGCTGATTAAAACGAATGATACTGTTTTCACATGTTTTCACATGTAAATTGTTGGATATAGAGGTGACTGTGGGAAAACAGCACATGGACCCTAGGGACTGGTAAGTATCTGTTTTTTTTTTAATTAGCAGCTAAAGTATTTGTACCTGTGGACTTTCATTTTCTTTTTTTTCTTTTTTTTTTAAAAAGAGTGAATATCCTCTTTAAAAGATAAGTTCTCCTTTGATGACCTTTTTTTTAATTCTTCTAAATTACTACCAATATAGCATTAATGTACTTCGTTTGCAAAAATAAAACAGCTTTCCATTAATTCTACTCACGCTTTCTTCACTCTCTTTATAGCTGTTTAAAAACCCTGCTCCATTAATTCTGCCTTACTTCCTGGTCAGACTGTAGGTCATGACACAGGAAGGAGTTGACCAGCTGATCTAATTAGCACACATTCTGCATTATTTACCCTCAGCTCATCAATTCCTCCCTGTGTCCTGACCTAAAGTTTGACCAGGAAGTAAGACAGAAGTAATGGATCAATTTTTAAACAGATATGAAGAGAGTGAGGTAAGCCTGTGTAGAATTAATGGAAAGCTGTTTTATTTTTGCAAAAGAAGTATATTATTATATATTGGTACATAGGGGAGCTGTAATTTAGGAGAAAAAAAAAAGGCAAACTTAGCCTTGAACAGCTTAAGGACCGCACCACGTACATATACTACGGCAGGGTGGCCCTTAAGCTAAGATGACCAGATTTTTAAAATGAAATCCGGGGACATTTTTTTTAATTGGCAAATGGTAAACTATTTTATACGCATATTTTCCTCAAATTATATATGCAGTGAGAAGTGTAGCGTGGGTTGTCAGCGCCTGGGACAAGGCAAGAAAAGTGCACCCCCGCCAGACTTTTAGGACACCCTGAGTCCCTTCCACTAGTACAGTAGTACTGACCAACTTTCATTCCTACACTGACCTACCTGCCCACTGAAATAACCTACCTGGTCCTACCCTGACCACTACACTGACCTACCTGACCACTACACAGGCCTACCTTATCCCTACACTGGCTTACCTTATCCATACATTGACCCACCTGATTCCTACACTGACCACTACACTAACCTACCTGATTCCTACAATATCCTCTACACTAACCTGCCTGATTCCTACACTGACCACTACACTGACCTACCTGATTCCTGCACTACTCACCCCCCCCCCCCACATGAACAGTGTAGATTGGTTGATTTTGCTCACCTCTCCATGGCCTCCATGATCTATCAGAGCAGGGCTCTCCCCAGCACCAGGTACTGTTCCCAACACCCAGCTCCTCGTATGCTCTGCACTGCCCCTCCCCTCCGCGGTTCTCACACACACACAGGCCGCCCTCACCAGAGGGATCATTGGGGACAGGCTAGACTACAGGAGTCCCTGGGCGGGGGGGACAACACAGCACACTTGGGGGGGCACAGTAATGATTGTGCACCCCCCAAATGTTTCACCCAGGGCGAGAGTAACAGATGCCCCCCCTCCATACCACTGCAATCTGGGGACAAATCCGGGGATGTCTGGCCCCCCGATCTTAAGTGCAAAATCACGTAGCTGTTCTTCCTGGTCATCGGGCACACCGGAGACCTGCTCGCTCCATGATTGGACACAGCAGGAGCCAATCAGCTGGTACGTTGGACCTGATGTCTGTCGGGAACCCAGCGATCGTTCGGAAAGAGGCAGAATGGCGGTCTGCCTATGTAAACAAGGCAGACTGCAATTCTGCCAGAGGGGAAATGGAGATCTTGTGTTTCTGCTAAGCGAGAACACGGATATCTATCTTTTTACAGTACAAGCACCTCCCCCCACAGTTAGAAAGCACCCCCTAGGGACACATTTAACCCTTTGATTGCTTGGAAGTGCAGTCGCTGTAGATCCGAGGGTGACATGCAAGGAAAATAAAAAACTGCATTTTAGCTTGCACATAATTGTATGATAAAATCAGCAGAGCTTCCGCTCATTTTGATCTACCCCTCAGATTTAGAGCGACTGCACTTCCAAGTGCACTTGCAAAGTGGATTTTCCTTTTTTATTAAATTGTAATTTTTATTGAGAGAATTTTTTTACAGAGAATGAAAAGATACAGAACTGACAATATTCAAAGAAAATCTGGAGCATACCTTATTGGAGAGACTGATATAACCCCATGGTGACTACAGATATACAGTAGCAATGGAAGGATAAAAAAAAAAAAATAACTAAAAGAAAACAAAGCAAAATAAAATGCAGAAAGGAAATAAACAACAGAAAAGTATTACGTAAGACCTTATGAAAATAAAAAGGCTGAGAGACAACACATATCGTAAAGCAGAGGTTGGGGTCTTGAGCAGGTGCTTCAATAACGTGACTAATATCTGACAAAAGAGGGCTACATACCACTATAAATTTCCTCAGGAGGTAAGGTAAGCTTCAAATGGCCGTTGGGCCAGCAAAAACAGACTTGAAGTACCGACAAAATACAAAACATCAGGGAGCCAGAAGGTCAGGGAACACTAGGGGACGGGCACCAACCGGGTGGCTAGGGGTACCAAGGGCTCCCGTGGGAGCCCAAAAATCGAGGCATCCCATGGGGCCCAGATCACGCCAAACCGGTCAATCCCATCTTCCACCATAGCCGTCAAATGTTCCATCCTGCGTATGTCCCCGACGGTTTGTATCAGCTGAGTCTGGGTTGGGGGCTGAGTAGACAACCAATTAGAGGGGATAGCTCTTTTAGCAGCAAGCAGCACATAGGAAGCTAATTTATTAGCTGCCTTCCCCAACTCCGGGAAGGGAAGGCCTAGGAGAAGGTGGACAGGATCCAATGGAATGGGGGTGTCAAAAATTTGCTGGAGCATGTGAGATACCATGGACCAGAAAGGAGTAATTAGAGCGCATTGCCAAAAGATATGATAATGCGTACCCTTGGTCCTCCCACACCTCCAGCACATGGGAGAAAGAGAGGCGTCATACCGATGAATAACCTCGGGGGTCCTATACCAGAACAGTAGGACTTTATATACTGTCTCTCTCTGTGCCACACATCTGGAAATTTTAGAGGTGGAGGACCAAATTCTGGACCATTGTGGGAGAGTGATTTGTTGATTAAGGAGCTGCGTCCATTTGCCCATGTAGGAGTGGGATAGGGCAGTGAGAGAGGACCTCTGCTGGAGTATATGGTAAATACTAGAGATAAGCTTTGCTTGGTAGGGGCCCTGGGAGCAGAGCAGCTCAAAAGGCGTCGGTGTGGAGAGGGAGAGAGAGGAGGAAAGAGTTGAAAAGTAGTGAGTTATCTGGAGGTATGAATACCGCATGTGGTTTGGGAGTTGACTGTCGGTTTGGAGGGCCGAAAAGGGCTTAAGTTTACGCGTGACAGGGTGAACGAAGTGGCGGAGTTGGAACAATCCCTCTCTAGCCCAGGGAAACATACGAACATGCGATAGACTGTCAGGAATTAAAGGATTAAACAGCACATTAGAGAGGGGGGGGACAGGGTGATGACAATGCAAATTTGGAAGAGCAGGAACGCCACAGTCTAAGCGTGAACAACATGGGACCCAGGCATAGATCCAGAAGCCCGGGGTCCCCCATTGTCCCCGGCGACCACGCCAAGGGGCAGGGATGGGTCGGATATAGGGAGCCCATCTCAATCTCCGTCCAGCGATTTGGAGGTCTCAGGCAGGACCAAGACACTATCGGGCGCAAATGAGATGCCAGATAGTATTTGTAGAAGTCCGGTGCACCCATGCCCCCTGATCTTTGGGGGCAAAAACCACCGAACCAGCCACTCTATGGGCCCTGCCATTCCAAATAAATTTCAAGAACCAGCGCTTAACCAACTTAATCTGTGACATCGGGATGGGGACAGGCAAGGTTTCAAAATAGTATAACAGTTTTGGCATGATGGACATTTTCAGGACATTAATTCGGCCTATCCAGGACAGGGGAAGGGAGGTCCATCGAGATAACATACTGTTGATAGACTTAAACAGAGGGATGTAATTGGTCGGGTAAAGGGCGGAGTAGGAAGTCGTTAGCTGAACCCCAAGATATTTGAGGGACGATGTGCACCATCGGTAGGGGAATGTATTTTGTAGACGCAGGAGTTCCTCCGGGGGAACATGGAGGGGGAGGGCCTCCGTCTTTGCCGTGTTGACCTTATAGCCCGACAGGGAACTAAATTGAGTGAGTAGGGCATGCAGGGAAGGGAGGGAAATGTGGGGACTGGTTAGAGTAAGGAGAACGTCATCCGCAAATAAAGATAATTTATACTCCCTTTGCCGCATGGGCACCCCCTTGATATCAGGGTGAGATCTGATAGCCTCTGCCAGGGGCTCTAGGCAGAGTATAAAGAGGAGCGGGGAGAGAGGGCAACCCTGTCTCGTCCCGTTTGTCATAGGGAATGAGTGGGAGGTGAAGGACACTAATCGGACCTGGGAAGAGGGGTTGGAGTATAGGGATTGTAGCGCGGAGAGAAAGGGTCCCCGCAAGCCAAATCTAGTGAGGGTCGCGAACATGTAGGGCCAGCTTAACCGGTCAAACGCCTTTTGGGCGTCCAGACTGAGAATCAGGGCGGGGCGACGAACTCTGATCAGCATGTCAATTAGGTCTATAGTTCGCCGGGTGTTGTCACCCGCATGCCTGGTTGGAACGAAGCCCACCTGGTCTCTGTCTATGAGCTTCGTCAGGAATTGGGACAAACGGTTTGCAAGGATTTTTGTAAATAGTTTGTAGTCTGAATTTAAAAGGGCTATAGGTCTGTAGTTGTCTGGTAGGGTCGGGTCCTTGTCCTGTTTAGGAATGACCGTGATGAAGGAGTGAAGAAAATGTTGGTGAGGTGACTTACCTAGAAGCAGCGAGTTATACAGGGTCACTAGATGAGGCGACAGGATGGGGAGGAAATGTTTGTAATAGGAGTATGGGAGGCCATCCGGACCTGGGGCTTTGTGGGAGGGGAGAGCCTTAACAGTGTTATCCACCTCATCCTCTGTAACGGGTGTGTTTAGTATATGCAGATCCGAATCTGACAACTGAGGGAGCTTCAGGCCCGACATGAACTCCTCAAAAGCAGCCAAATCAAAAGTTGGATGTTGTGCGGGGGTTAGGCAATTATAGAGTTTGTTATAGAAGTCGCCAAACACCTGGGTCATTGTCTGGGGGCAGAAAGTGGGGGACCCGTCAGGGAGTTTGATGTGGTCCGGGAAGGCATGATAAGGCCTAGGGTTAAGTCTAGAAACCAACATCCTGTGTGGCTTATTCGAGTACTCATAGAACTTCTGTTTAGCCCACAGGATTGATTTGTCTACGTGAGACATGTCTAGGGATTTAATACGGTTCCGCAGGCCCGTGACCGTGCGCAGCCGATCCACCGTGGGGGAGCGCAACAGAGCCCTTTCTGCTCTGTGAAGTTCTAGGAGCAAAGAAGTTTTCAAGAAAGCTGCATCTTTTTTCCTTCGAGAACCGAGAGCAATACATTGCCCCCAGAAGAAGGCCTTGTGGGCCTCCCAGAGGGTGGATGGGCTGGGCACGGAGCCCTTGTTCAGGAGAAAATATTCGGTCAGGGCCGCCTCGAGTTTAGCATTGGTTTCAGGGTGCTTGAGCAGGGACTCGTTGAGTCTCCAGTGACATTTCTTGGGGAAAGCAGCAGATAGGCATAAATCTAGAGTCAAGGGGGCATGGTCCAACCAGGTTATCGCACCCAGGTCAGAGGACACTGTGTGAGATATCAAAGGGGCCGTAATAAAAAAATAATCCAATCGAGAGAACATCTTGTGAGGAGGGGAGTAAAAGGAGTATTGCCTACCCGAGGGATGTTTCAGCCGCCAAGCGTCGAACAAGTGGTGTGTACGAATAAGTTTCCTAAAGGAGGTAGCCAGGGTGTGAGAGGCCGGGGGAGGAGTGAGATTAAATAGAGATCGTCTGTCCCGGGCGGGAGAGAGCACAGCATTAAAGTCCCCCCCTAGAACTGTAAAGGGAGTAGAAAGCTTATGCAGACGTGCCAAGGCATCTGTGAGAAATTTCACCTGGCCTGAATTGGGGGCGTAGACATTCATGATCGTCATAGGATTAGAGAGATAGGATCCCTGCAAAATAATATAACGACCATGAGGATCCACTTGAGAGGACCTAACCTGGAAAGGACATGAGTTTTTTATTAAAATTGCTACTCCAGCCTTCCCCGAGGGGTCCGATGCCACATAGGACACCGGAAAATGTTTAGATGCGAATCTAAAGGAGCCTCCGGCCCGGAAGTGCGTCTCTTGGACTAATATCACATCCGCGCCGGAGGCCCTAAACTCCCTCAAGGCCAGCCATCGCTTCCTGACAGAATTCAGGCCCTTTACGTTATAGGAGACCAGTTTCAAAGCCATGTCGCGTCGGGGCTGTCAGGCCAGTGAACATGCAGGTCAAAGGGCGGAGGCCCAGACACAACACGGCTCAAAAGGGGGCCAGGGAGGGGCCCCAACCCGCCTATCAGCACATTATAATTAAAACAGATATTGCTTACAGTAGAGTTAGTTGCAACATGGAAAGAAACACCCAAAGACATATATAGACCTAAAATGCACATAACAGTTATCGGCAAATGGATCAGAGGAAAAACCCCAATAAAAGCAATAAAATCAGAGAAATACATGAAAAAAAAATAAAAAACAAAAAATAAGCATAAAAAATTAAAAATTAAAAATAAAAACCAAAACACCAAGAAGACAGCAGAGCAATAATATGAAAAAAGGAAAACACATATCAGCCCCAAAAAAAGGGGGTACGCGTGCAGGCCCAAAAAGGGGGCCACTGAACATAGTGATGCGGAGCAACCATAAGGCCAGGACGGCCTAAAAAAAACAAGAAAAATCAGCAAAAAAAAACCTGAGAGAGTCAAACCTCTCAGGGGTCCTTGGCCGCAGCCCAAGGACTTGGTGGGGAGCATGGCAGTTCCCAACATGGAAGGGGGTCCGTGACGTCCCGCCCCGACGATCCAGAGAGGTCGGTGGCGTAGTAAGGGCTCCTCATGTCCTCCGTAACAAAGTCAGTAGCCGAGGGAAGCAAACATAAACTGAAGTAGAAAACAGAACCGTAGAAAAAACAGCCCAACTGGGATCTCTGAACTAGCGGTGGAACCGCGCAGGGCCGAAAGCCAACTGTAGAGACATACCTCACTCCACGGGGGGGGGGGGGGGAGACCGTCAAGAAGGTCGCAACCCCCCATGTAAGGCAACAAAAAGAAAAAAAAAGGAATGAAGTGGGCAAATCCCGAGGGGACCCCGACAGGTCTTCAGGTGGGGGGTCTGGAGCGTTGAGAGCGTAGGGGTGTGGAGTAGGCCCTTGATCCTCTTCCTCTCACCGGGGTCCAGATCCTGGGAGGAAGAGAGCTGTGTCTTGTGGATTTTCCTTTTGTAAATAACCCCCTATAACTTTTGCACAAAGCAATCAATATATAATATGTAAAAATGTAATGTAAATACGTAAAATATGTAGCTGAATACATATTGGCCTAAATTGATGAAGAAATTTGATTTTTTAAATTTCTTATTGGATATGTTCTATAGCAAAAAGTAAAAAATATTGTTCTTTTTCAAAATTGTCGGCCTTTTTTTTTTGTTTCTAGTTCTAAAGCTAAAAACTGCAGAGGTGATCAAATACCACCAAAAGAAAGCTCTGTTTGTGGGGAAAAAAAGGACATAAACTTTATTTGGGTACAGTGTTGCACGACCGCGCAATTGCCAGTTAAAGTAACGTAGTGCTGTATCGCTAAAAATGGCCTGGTCAGGAAGGGGGTAAAACCTTCCACGGCTGAAATGGTTAAAGTGAACATTCAGTCATTTTTTTCATCTTTCCATCTATTAAATCTTCTGCTCTTGTTGTTTTAACTTTGGATAGTAAAACATTTTTTTTCTGCCAGTAAATACCTTATACAGCCCACTTCCTGTTTCTTGTCTGGTCATTAGCCTAGACCAGTGATGGCGAACCTTGGCACCCCAGATGTTTTGGAACTATTTCCCATGATGCTCTACTACACTGCAGAGTGCCTGAGCATCATGGGAAATGTAGTTCCAAAACATCTGGGGTGCCAAGGTTCGCCATCACTGGCCTACGCTTATGACATCATGCACTCTCGTGAGAGTTTGCCAGAAAGGGAGGGGGGTGAGTCTTAAGAGGGACAATGAGAGCTGCAGGGCTGCAGGTGTGCCTTTGTGTGTCTATGTAAATCCAGGAAGTGAACAGGCAGCAGCTTCAGCTGCCCACAGTTAAAATGGATGCAGCCAGACTCAGTGGAGGGAGATTTCTGCAGCATACTTGGCAAGTAGTGCAAAGTGGTTTGGCAAGTAGTGCAAAGAGGGAAGCTTCAGAATAGCAAATATGTTTTTATTACAAATGATGTCAGCGGACTGCAGTTCCTCTTTAAGGACATGTATTAGAGGCACATCAATCATTTTGGGGGTTGCCGATTAAATAACTTGTACAGCAATTGTATATGTCTATATATTTTATATATTCACAGGGAGAACCACACCGCTAACCTGCCTGTTCTTCTCATCTGTTCCAATTCAGTTATTTAAACTGTCATCATATGTCCCTGCACCAGGGGAACCCACCTCCTTAGGAGATTTACAGATTTACAGCCCATCGGGGGGGGGGGGGGGGGGGGGCGGTCTTCTGTGCCGGGAGAGGCTGAACCCGGACTGGACATCCAATAGACCGAGAATCTTCACTCCAAAACAGTTTTGTGTCCGGAGCGAGGACGAAAAAAGAATGTCGTGCTGGTCCGACAACCTCCTTTTATGGACTAGAAAAAAGGTGGTCCTGGAGGGGTCAGAGGGGGCGGAGCTGACTCATTGTAAGCTGACATGGGGAGGTCCAGGAAATATACATATATATATATATATATTTATTTATATTTTTCTTATTAATTTTTTTTTCTTATTCTAAATTTGCACTGGGTTTATAATAGAAGATTTAGATATCATTAGCACATGGCGGAGTTCTTTTTTTAAACCTCTGCTTTTGATATTAAATGTCGGAGAATCAGGGCGTTCCCCCTTCAAAATGTTCTATTTCATTTTTACAAACGGTATCAGAATCCTCCAGCGAAAGTCTTATACGCTTCGCTACGAGTTATTTCAAACAGCGGAATGTGCATTTGATTCCTGTAATCTAAACATCTCTTCATTCCGTCCTCAATGCATTCGAAAATAAAAATGTCTTTTAAACAAAAGTCAGAATTCAGCAATCATTTTTCATCATCCCCGCCGGGCCGAGTTTCAGAGAACGCGGCCTCTCTCTTAAATGTAATACGTTAATACTTCGAGCAGCCTGAAAAATGATCTCCCTTTGACCCCTGCAAGGTCTGTAATTTGGTTGACATACCCATTACTACAAAAATCAAATAGGTTTGTCTAAACATTATTCTGAAGCTTCAGTTGGGCAGCAAAGGGCAGACGGCGGACCACCGGGCCGATGACAGTGATCAATTCAGTCTTGTGTCTTGTCACTCGCCGTGATCATTCCACTATCAATCTCCCGTTTGCCACTTACCACAAACACTTTCTGCTGTTCAGGCGCTTTTAACCCCAACAATAATCCAATTTAAAATTGATCAATGAGAGCCTGTGGTCAGTAAGCAAAACGACCGAGTGTGCATCCAATTGCCGGCCACAGACTCAAGTTTTTATTTCTGTATAAGGAGGCTGGAAAACTTATCGAAACCGCATGATTATTCTGAGCTTAGTGATAAGGTTTTGGGGTTGGTCAAGTTCTCCAAAGACCTGAAAGGGTTTGTAAACCTTCATGGTTTTTCACCTGAATGCATTCTATGCATTCAGGTGAAAAACCTCTTGTAGTGCAGCCGCCCCCCCCCCCCGTGCCCCCTGTTTTACTTACCTAAACCCTCTTTTTCTCACTCTAGCTGGTATCTTGTGACCTGATTGGCTAGATTGATAGCATTGCTGCCATTGGCTCCCACTGCCGTCAATCAAATCCAATGACACGGGAGTCGGGCCGAGTCCAGCATTCATGTCTGTGGACGCAATGCTGGACAAGGGAGCGCACCCACAAGGTAACCCTTCTGGGAGAGCACTTAGGGCAGTGATGGCGAACCTTGGCACCCCAGATGTTTTGGAACTACATTTTCCATGAAGCTCAACTACCCTGCAGAGTGCAGGAGCATCATGGGAAATGTAGTTCCAAAACATCTGGGGTGCCAAGGTTCGCCATCACTGCCCTAGGGGGTTATCTGATGCAGGGAGGAGCCATGAGAGCCCTAGGAAGATGAGGTTCGGGGCCACTCTGTGCAAAACAAGCTGCACAGTGGAGGTAACTATGACATGTTTGTTACTTAAAGAAAAAACAACAAAAAAAACAACGATCCTTTACAATCACTTGAAGTTGTACGAACTGGCAGTGCTTTTCCTTAGCTTAAAGTGATTGTAACTTCTTTTTTTCCTATTAACCACTTTCAGACCGGACCATTTTGCTGGTAAATGACCAGAGGTCTTTTTACACTTTGGCACTGCGCTGCTTTAACTGGTAATTGCGCGGTCATGCAATGTTGTACCCAAACAAAATTTGCGTCCTTTTCTTCCCACAAATAGAGCTTTCTTTTGATGGTATTTGATTGCCTCTGCGATTTTTATTTTTTGCGATATAAACGTAAAAAGACCGCAAATTTTGAAAAAAAATGATATTTTCTACTTTTTGTTATTAGAAAAATCCAATAAACTCAATTTTAGTCATACATTTAGGCCAAAATGTATTCAGCCACATGTCTTTGGTAAAAAAAAAGTCAATAATTGTATATTTATTGGTTTGCGCAAAAGTTGTCACATCTACAAACTAAGGTACGTTTTCTGGAATTTACGCAGCTTTTAGTTTACGACTGCCTATCTCATTTCTTGAGGTGCTAAAATGGCAGGGCAGTACAAAACCCCCCCAAATGACCCCATTTTGGAAAGTAGACCCCCTAAGGAAATTGATAAGAGGCATGTTGAGCCCATTGAATATTTTATTTTTTTGCCTCAAGCGATTTTTTACACAAAGTTGTCACTAAATGATATATTGCTCACACATGCTATGGGCGTATGTGAAATGACACCCCAAAATAAATTCTGCTGCTTCTCCTGAGTACGGGGATACCACATATGTGGGACTTTTTGGGAGCCTAGCCGCGTACGGGGCCCTGAAAACCAAGCACCGCCTTCAGGCTTTCTAAGGGCGTAAATTTTTGAGTTCACTTCTCACTACCTATTACAGTTTTGAAGGCCATAAAATGCCAAGATGGCACAAAACCCCCACAAATGACCCCATTTTAGAAAGTAGACACCCCAAGCTATTTGCTGAGAGGCATGTTGAGTTCATGGAATATTTTATATTTTGCCACAAGTTGCGGGAAAATTACAAACTTTTTTTTTTTTTTTTTTTTTTTCACAAAGTTGTCACTAAATGATATATTGCTCACACATGCCATGGGCATATGTGAAATGACACCCCAAAATAAATTCTGCTGCTTCTCCTGAGTACGGGGATACCACATATGTGGGACTTTTTGGGAGCCTAGCCGCGTACGGGGCCCCGAAAACCAAGCACCGCCTTCAGGCTTTCTAAGGGCGTAAATTTTTGAGTTCACTTCTCACTACCTATTACAGTTTTGAAGGCCATAAAATGCCAAGATGGCACAAAACCCCCACAAATGACCCCATTTTAGAAAGTAGACACCCCAAGCTATTTGCTGAGAGGCATGTTGAGTCCATGGAATATTTTATATTTTGCCACAAGTTGCGGGAAAATTACAAACTTTTTTTTTTTTTTTTTTTTTCACAAAGTTGTCACTAAATGATATATTGCTCACGCATGCCATGGGCATATGTGAAATGACACCCCAAAATAAATTCTGCTGCTTCTCCTGAGTACGGGGATACCACATATGTGGGACTTTTTGGGAGCCTAGCCGCGTACGGGGCCCCGAAAACCAAGCACCGCCTTCAGGCTTTCTAAGGGCGTTACAGTTTTGAAGGCCATAAAATGCCAAGATGGCACAAACCCCCCCCAAATGACCCCATTTTGGAAAGTAGACACCCCTAAATTTAGGGGTACACTAGTGAGACTAGGTAATAAATGGCGGGTGCCCTGAAACTATAAAAAAATAACTAACCAACCAGCGTCACCTGTAACAGTTATATGGTGATCACTGGTGAAAGGGTTAACTAGGGGGCAATCAGGGGGCTTTATGCGGTAGTATATGGGGGTCCCTGGCGCTATAAAAAGCTGCGGCGAACCTAAATACCTACCTGCCTAACTAGCGTCACCTGTGACACTAATACAGCGATCAGAAAAACGATCGCTTATTAGGCTGGGTTCACACTGGAGCGATGCGGGAACGCCACGAATGCGCGGCGGGTTCCCGCATCGCATGCCTCCCGGCGGCAGTTCACACTGCCCTATGCGAACTGCTGGGAGTGTCAGTGAAATGTTACTGACACCCCCAGATCAGTTCGCATATCGCAGTGCGATCTGCAAACTCGGATCGCATGGTGTGAACACCCATGCGATCCGATTCTGCTGCGGGCCAAAAAAAGGGTCCCGTGCGAATTTGCGGCGGGTGCGGCGGGTGTGGCGGGTGCGGCGGGTGCGGCGAATGGCTGAACTCGAATCGCACAGAGATCGGATGTGATTTGCACTGCAGTGCGGTGCGAATCACATCCGTTCTCAAACCGCTGCAATGTGAACCCAGCCTTAGTGACACTGGCGACGGGGGGTGATCACGGGGTTAAACCTTTATTGGGGGGGTTAGGGGGGTACCTTAGAACTAAAGGGGGCTAACCCTAACTGCCCTAACAGTTATTAGTCACAAATGACACCCGCCGGGTGATCAGGGGGTTAAACCTTTATTAGGTAATAAATGGCGGGTGCCCTGAAACTATAAAAAAAGAACTAACCAACCAGCGTCACCTGTAACAGTTATATGGTGATCACAGGTGAAAGGGTTAACTAGGGGGCAATCAGGGGGCTTTATGCGGTAGTATATGGGGGTCCCTGGCGCTATAAAAAGCTGCGGCGAACCTAAATACCTACCTGCCTAACTAGCGTCACCTGTGACACTAATACGGCGATCAGAAAAATGATCGCTTATTAGGCTGGGTTCACACTGGAGCGATGCGGAAACGCCGCGAATCCGCGGCGGGTTCCCGCATCGCATGCCTCCCGGCGGCAGTTCACACTGCCCTATGCGAACTGCTGGGAGTGTCAGTGAAATGTTACTGACACCCCCAGATCAGTTTGCATATCGCAGTGCGATCTGCAAACTCGGATCGCATGGTGTGAACACCCATGCGATCCGATTCTGCTGCGGGCCAAAAAAAGGGTCCCGTGCGAATTTGCGGCGGGTGCGGCGGGTGTGGCGGGTGCGGCGGGTGCGGCGAATGGCTGAACTCGAATCGCACAGAGATCGGATGTGATTTGCACTGCAGTGCGGTGCGAATCACATTCGTTCTCATAAACCGCTGCAATGTGAACCCAGCCTTAGTGACACTGGCGACGGGGGGTGATCACGGGGTTAAACCTTTATTGGGGGGGTTAGGGGGGTACATTAGAACTAAAGGGGGCTAACTCTAACTGCCCTAACAGTTATTACAGTCACAAATGACACCAATGCAAAAAATAAAAAAAAATGACATTGGTGTCACTGTGACTGGGGGGCAGGGGTAATTGGGGGGGTGATCGGGGGGTAAAGGGGGGGTGTGAGTGTGCCTGGCATGTTCTACTGTGTGTGTAGAGTGTTGGTGCAACTCACCGATCCGCTCTCCTCCGTGTCGGAACGAAAAATACCGACACGGAGGAGAGAATACATCACTTCCTCTCCTGTGTTTACATTACAGGAGAGGAAGTGATGTCACGGGGGATTTCCATTCGTCGAGAGCGATCGCGAGGGGGTGGCCATGAATGAATGGCCGCCCCCTCATCCCGGATCGCTCTCGAAGGAATGCCGACCGCCGCAGGCACCGGGGGGGGGCCCGATCGGGCCCCCCACCCGCGGGCAGGCAGGGACTTATATATACGCCCATATGCCTGCCCGTGCCATTCTGCCGACGTATATCGTCGTGCGGCGGTCGGCAAGTGGTTAAAATAACAAGTGGTGACCCGTCCATCAGGGGCGTCCGGGCGCTGCCCCCTCTATCCACGGCCGCCACTCCCTATTCATGTGTCCGGCCCCTTTAAGGACGCCAGGAGCATGAATTACAGCGGCAGGGGTGTTTTTTTGAAGCACCTGATTAGAGCCACCCAAAAATGGAACTTCCGATTTAGGTACTGGTGACCCCCTGACATGCCACATTTGGCATGTCATTTTTTGGGGGGGAGGAGCGGGTACCCTGTTTTTACGGGCACCCAGCTCCCACTTCCTATCCTCTGGCTCCACGGTGCCGGAAGGAAGATCACCTCTCCCTCTCCCTCCCTTCAATCTTATGTTGTTTCACTGTTTCTATTGCTCCTGGCTATGCTGCCACCCTGTGGGTTCTTGTTTTCTGTAATCCTTCCCTTTTTTTATGATGTAACCTCCTTCCTACTTTTCATTGTGAGTTCCTGTATTGTTCCCGCAAGATGCACATTGAGGCCTGGAAAGAAATGTAGTGGATGACATTTTGGACAAAATGTCATACGCATGTAAATTTAGTTTTTGCCTCAGAACAGTAGGGGTTCTGAGAGTTAATTACATAGGTTGGCCTTGACATCAGTCTGGCCGGGCTGTGTTGGAAGTTCTGCCTGGTCATGTGAACAGTGAGGTACACATGACAGGCCAGAACCAGGCCTGGTTGGACGTTTTGAGTATCAACCTTCTCGGAACCAATCAGTGGGAGTGCCGGGGCCCGCTGGGGAGTCTGGGAAGGGGTACTTAAGTTGTGTGGGTCACGTGTTGGAGGGAGAGGAGTTTGTGAGGCCCGTGTGGTCTGTTCTGGTTCCAGGATCGGGGTAGCCCCGTGAAGGGTCCCGGTCACGGGGTGTTCGCCACCCTGCAACATGTTCCTGTTAGAGGCCCCTGATAGACCTGCCTGGTCTGGGGTAGGGATCCGTCTGTTCCCAAGTCTCGGAACCCGCTGGTCCGAGGCGCAGTAACTGAGGGAGGTTTCAAGGTGTCCGGGTGTGCTCTCGGCTTGGAGAGGCACCACAGCTCGTGGAAGTGACCGGGGGAGGACTCTTCAGAGGAGGGCCGGCAAGTGGCATCCTGGGAAGTGCCCGGTTACTGAGTTGAGAAAGACATTGATGAATTCACATTTTTCCAGTACCATTGAGGAGACGGAAACGTTCCAGGTACTAAGGAAAAAAGGTTCCTGTTCACCCTTAGTTACCACTTGTATACATTCATAGAATTGCTTTAAGTTTTGAGTCAACGTGCTGACTGCCATGATCTCTGGCTAGAGATCTGTTCAGCCTTGCAATAACCAGCTGCGAGTGGCTACTCTCTGGGTGGAATTAGAGACTTTGCTAGACCTGCGGTTCAAGGTGCCTGAGTTCTTCACCCGTGCCCTCTGTTCCCATGAGAGACTGTGTTATTGGATGTTACTACTGCAAAATAAAACCTTTTAAAAAGGACTTTAACCATGTCAGCGTTCAAGTCATTGGGTATCAACCCTGGGAACGCCTAGACGTGGAAGAGCAGGCCAAGAGAACGTAACTGGTAAGCCCAATAAGTCAAGGCCGCCCTGCAAGGGATGTGGACGCTACAGAAATATTAATTTTGGCTTTAAAAAACTGAAAATGACCATATCTACCACATCACATTCTTCTGCATGGGATAAAGATATTTATGGAAGCCCAAGTCATTGGTGAGCTCAACTGATGAAAATTGTCTGAGATGATTGTCTCTGCTATATTCAGGCCAGGTATAGCGGTCTCAAGAAGGGACACTATTACATAGCTCCCAACTGTCCCTGATTTCGAGGGACTGTCCCTGATTTGGAGCAATGCCCCTCTGTCCCTCATTCCTCCTCATTTGTCCCTCATTTTGGTCTGATCTATAGATATATATAAAATGCACTTTTTATCTATCAAAAAGTGTTTTCCAGTGCTAAACCTTTCATCTGATTTATAAATTGCTGCATTTGTAAATTCCAAAAGCCAAAATAAAGGAATAATAGTGGTAAAAAAAGCAGTTGTGGGTTTAACCAATCTTTTTTTGTACAATTCTCCTTTAAGGGGGCGTGGCAATGCCTGCCTACTTATGGTAATAGGTGTCCCTCATTCCCATCTCAAAAAGTTGGGAAGTATGCTATTACAACATTTAGAAAGTAAGTAGTAGATGTGTATGGATTATTTTTGGAGGGATAAGGGTCCTTTCACACAGGTGTTCCACTAAGCGGAAAAAAGTACAACTGTGCCTCACCAAAATAAAAAATATTAGGTACAGATACACTTCAGCCGGGAAAATATACTTTTTTTAAGTTTTGGATAGAGTGGAGAGGGATTAGAGCACCTGTCACTTTTTATTGCTGTCTGTACCCCCATTAGGGAGATTCCCCCTTTCTATTTGTCCTGTATACCATTATCATTGAAAGTGAAAATTAAAATAAAATCCCAAATTTTGGGTTGTCCCCAGAAAAGTAATACAGGGGAAATCTTCACATGGGAACACTAGTTTTGATGGCCTGGGGGCCCCCAAGGAACTCCCTTAATTTGCAGGGACTTCCCCTCACTTCCTGTTTGGGACAGGAAGTTAAGGTAAATCTCCCCAAGGGGACACAGATGGGGAAAAAATAAAAAAAATCTGACAGGGGTTATAACCCTCCCTTGCTCTTTCCAAAATGAAAAAAAAATGTGCCTATAGTTTTATTCAGGTATTTTAACCACTTGCCATCCAGACGCTGTCATACTGCGGCAAGTTGGCCCTATTGTGCGAATAGCTGTACGTCAGTTCGTACAATAGATGCAGTGGGCGCGTGCACGGCGCCGGAGCCAATGCGCGTGACCGGAGGCCACGATACTCCACAGAGAGCCAGAACGGGGATCTGTCAATGTAAACAAACAGATTCCCGTTCTGACAGGGGAGTAGAGAGAGATCGTCTGTTCCTAGTGATCATGAACAGCGATCTCTCTCTCTCCTCCCCCTCCAATCAGTCCACTCCCCTCCACAGTTAGAAACACCTCCCTAGGGAACACATTTATCCCCTTGATCTCCCCCTAGTGTTAACCCCTTCCCTGCCAGTGTAATTTATACAGTAATCAGCGCATTTTTATAGCACTGATCGCTGTATAAATGACAATGGTCCTAAAAAAGTGTCAAAAGTATCCGTTCTATCCACCGCAATGTTGCAGTCCAGCCAAAAATCGCATATAGCCGCCATTACTAGTAAAAAAACGGAAATAATAATGAAAATGCCATAAATCTATCCCCTATTTTGTAGACACTATAACTTTGTGCAAACCAATCAATATATGCTTATTTTTTTTATTTTTTTTATTATCAAAAATATGTAGAAGAATTCATATTGGCCTAAACTGAGGAAGAAATGTGTTTTTTTTTATTTATTATAGCAAAAAGTAAAAAATATAGCTTTTTTTTTCAAAATTGTTGCTCTTTTTTTGTTTATAGCGCAAAAAAAAAAAAAACGCAGAGGTGATCAAAAACCACCAAAAGAAAGCTCGATTTGTGGGGAAAAAAGTACATAAATTGTGTTTGGGTGCAGCATCGCACGACCGCGCAATTTTCAGTTAAAGCGACGCAGTGGCGTATCGCTAAAAATGACCAGAGGGGGTAAAGCCTTTTGGTGCTTAACTGGTTAAGTTACTGAAATCTGCCATTTCTTAGGTGTGATAACAGAAGGAAAATAGCTCACTATGGGTATCAACTACATGATATAGATATACAATATATATATATATATATACATATATATTGTTCTTTATGTAATTTTACTGACAGCTCAAAGGACAGGTAGGGGGCGGGGCAGTGACACAGAGACTTCAGAACCACAGACTTCGGGGGAAGTGCTGCCACCTTCCCTCCTTGTGCTTGGCAGCCATATGGCACAGTGACAGTGTCAAGATCACAAAAGTTCATATATCCCTTTATCAAACTTTGACAGGTAAAACAATTCATAAATATGTCTTTCAGTTTTGGCATTCAGATATTCGGTTGGAGCTGCTTTCTAATCACTTGATGCAGTGAATTAGGCTGAGTTCCTATTCTGCTTGCATAAACAGGCATGGTAAAATACGGGCAAGGTAAAATATGTATGATTACAAGATCATGCAAAGAGCAATTTTATGACATGTTTTATTGCGCCACCAATTCCAGAATTACAGATTCACGATTGTTCCTATCGCTTTATCACTTAGCACAACAACACCTCCTTACAAGACTACTCAGGCTAAAATGATGATTACATTCACAAGTTGGTTTGAGTTTTAGAAACTTATTACAACTAGTTATGTGAGCAGCTCAGCCAGTGAAGGCTGCTGTAAGGTGACAGGCATCAATTAGAGAGATTTTCACCATCGGTTTTATAGCTATTGTATTTTTTTAAATAATAATTTTCACATTTTTTGGCAATTTTTTTTTGTAGGTTTAGAAGTTTTTATATATTTTTTCCATTATTTGTATAAAACATTTATCTTTATAAATAATTAGTATAGGATGAATCCATGACACTCAGTTTGCAAAGCAAGGTGGATTTTCTAATAAAAAAGGCACATTTAACAGATGGAGAGGTCTGCTGTTGCAAGGGAGACCAGCTCAGCTCCATCCCAGCACCCGTGCTTGATTCTTTAAGCCTCCTACACACGATCGGATTTTCCAATGGGAAATGTGTGATGACAGGCTGTTGGCAGAAAATCTGACCATGTGTATGCTCCATAAGACAATTGTTGTCGGATTTTACGCAGACAAATGTTGGGTGGCAGGTTTTAAAATTTTCTACGGACAAATGTCTGTTGTCGGATTTTCCGAGCGTGAGTACACAAGTCCATCGGATAAAAGTCCAAAGTACAAACACACATGCTCGGAAGCAAGGGCGAGCCAAAAGCGGTTGGTCTTGTAAACTAGCTTTCGCAATGGAGAATTAACATTCGTGACGTGGCAAATTATGAAATCTTGAAATGGGATATCTTTTTTAATGGGATAATAATGAAGTTGCTTTGCTGGTGATACTGATGGAGTTATTGCAAACACATTTTCAAAGGCTTTTTTTTCAACAATAATATTATTATTCTGCTTATTTTTTTATTTGGGCAAGTTACCACAACACCATTATCCTGTAGTTTTTAAGATCAAAGACACAACTATGTTGGTGTCCCTTGTCAATTTTTCATTGTATTTTTTTTAAATGTAAATGCCTACTCCCAAACTGTCATTTGAAGTAAAACACATATCCAAGTATTTTTCTTCACAATTTTTTTTATTATGCATTAAAAAAAAGAAAACAAATACAATTAAACATGCTATCTGCCAATAGAACTTAACCAAAAAGTGCATTCTATGCATCCAAAAATATAGAAAATATGCCAAATCAAATCATTATTCAACCAAAAAATAATGTCAAAGCAAGGTCAATAATAAATAACAAGTTATCTCCTCCGATTCCGCAACATGGCTGGTTGACGAATGGCGTTTCTGAAAGGAACTGAAAAGCGCAAACTGAAAGGTGCAAACTGAAAAGCGCAAAATGAAAAGTGCAAAATGAGAAGTGCGAATCAACACTCACCAAACTTCTACTAACATGAAATTAGCAGAAGGAGCCTAAAGGGTGGCGTTAAAGAACTGAAAAACAACGTAGTACATTACTACATTCGTATTTGTTGACCAACAATTCCTTGTCGTTTGTATGCAAGACAAGTTTGGGCCAATGCCCTTCGGACAAAAGTCCACAGTTTTTTTGGCCAACAATCTGATCATATGTGCGAGGCTTAAGTTTGCCTCTCTAAAAAAACAGAACATCCAGTCTCAGAGATGCTTTATTAAATCAATGGATCAAGAATAGGAGAATAGCTTGAAAAATCAAGATGGGTCTGTCTCTGATAGCATAGAAGGAGTGATATATGTCCCTCCTCTGAGTCATTCAGGTTTGTGTAACTAAAAGCAGATGAGTTGGGGTATCTTTTCCCTGATTCATTCAGGTTGTGTGTCTGATAGTGGAGAAAAGGGAGGTCCCTTATCTGATCCTTCAGGTCTGTGTAATTATTAGCAGAGAAGGATGATGGGGGCCTGGGGGTCACCTGTCCTTCGACCCATTGAGAAGGGTGTGTGTCCCTACTCTAATTCATTCAGGTTTGTGGTTTTAAAAGCAGAGGAACAGGGGTATCTCTCCTCTGATCCATTCAGGTTGTGTCTCTGTCTCTGATAGCAAAGAAGGTAGGATGGTTCATGTTCTTCCCACCGGGCTTCTATTGAGTTTACTTGTGTTTATTTTGCTTAAAATAACATGTTGGGTTTTCTTGATTTACACCAGCTAGTTATATACAGAGAGCGGGTGCCACCTACTGTTCCCTTTCTGGTATAGCTTTAGCTGTTTTGTAGTAGTTATATATTGTAAACTCTTAGCATGTGTTAATAAAGTTGTTAGGAACCAGGGTATTCTGGGCGAAGTGAGTCAGCCACCATTTAAGAATCTACAGCAAGGCAGCAAAGAATGTTTCTTCAATTTCTTGCCATCAACCCTTAGTGAGCTTAAAACGTGAGTTCTTGTTATCCCATTCTGTGTTATAGAGCATTGTTTCTTTATTATTATATGTAAATTTGTACTGGTTGATGTTTAATTTATCAATTTGAAGTTTCACCTGGCTTGTTCCAATACATTTAAGATCAAAAGAAATATGGTATCTGAAGTTTATGGAGCAGAAGGTTTAGCTCTCTGTCCTAGAGACAGAGCAGTTAATTCTTTGATCATTCGGGCCCGTGTCACTAATAGTAGAGAAAGATGGTGGTGATTGGTGGTAAGGGTGGTCAAAGTGAAAGGGGTGGTGGCGGGGGGTCTCCTCCTTTGACCCATTCAGGAGGATATGTGTCCCTCTTCTGAGCCAATCAGGTTCATGTCTCTGGTAGAAGAGGAGGAAGGGTATATGTCCCTATCTGAGCCATTAAGGTTTGCGTTTCTGGTAGGAGGGAAGGATGGGAGGGAATGTTGTTTCTTTGACAATTTAGGTTGTATAATGGTGAAGGTGAGGACCATTTGACTACTTGGTAGGCAGCAGAGAAATTGGTGTGCTTTATGGCTTTATGAGTCATTCAGGTTTGGGTATCTACAAGTAGAAAAGCGGTGGTATCTCCCCTCCAATCCATTCAGGTTGTGTCTCTAATAGCAGAAAAGGGGTATGCCCCTCTATTGATCATTCAGGTCTATGTCACTCATGACATAGAATGATGGTGGTGGTGGGGGATTGTCCTTCCTTTGTCAGACTCAGGAGGATGTGTCCCTCTTCTGAGCCAATCGGGTTTGTGTCTCTGCTAGGAGAGAAGGATGGGTGGTGGGTCTCCACTGACTATTAAATTTGTGTAATAATGAAGGTGTGGAGCCGTGGTCTACTTGGAGTATTGAAATGTTTGATGGGAGGCACATGGAGATTGGTAAGCATCAGAGAAAGAGGGGTGGGTATCTCTCCTCTGATCCATTAAAGTTGTGTCTCCAATAAGGGAGAAGGGGGGAGGGGGTGTGCCTCCTCTAATCATTCAGGTCTGTGTCAGCTAATAGTAGAGCATGATAGCATGGAAAGGGGGGGGGGTTGTCCCACCTTTGATCCATTCGGGAGGTGTGTGCCCCTCTCCTAGAGCCAGTCAGTCAGGTTCATTCTTCTGGAATCAGAGATGGAGAGATCTGTGTCCCTCCTCTGACTCATTCTGGTTTGTGTCTACATTCAGATTGTGTCTCTGAGAACAGAGAAGGATGGGGAGTATCCCTCCTGTGACCCATTCAGAAATTCAGAAGAGTGTGTGTCCCTCTTGCTATCAGATTAATGTCTTTGGCTGCAGAGAAGGCGTTTGTCACCATCTGAGCCATTTAGGTTTGTTTCTCCTCTGACCAGGGCAGGACTTAGGGTGGTGGGGGCCCCTGGGCTTGAGTCACTTTGGGGCCCTACCATCTATACATTACCATATTTATCAGGGTATAACATGTGCCGGCGTATAACACGCACCCCAAGTTTAGGAGGGAATTTTAAGGGAAAAAAACTTACATTTAAATGCCCATCAATACAGCCTTATCAGTGTCCATCTGCAGCCTTGCCCATCCATCTGCAGCCTTGTCCAGTGTCATTGCAGCCTTGTCAGTGTCAATTGCAGCCTTATCATTGCAGTCTTGAAGTTTAGAAATGGTGCAGCTGAGTCCTGTGTATCTTGGTGGCTCTCTGGTCCTCTTGGCGGCTCTCAGGTTCTCTCGATGGTTCTCGGGTCCTCTTGGTGGCTCTCGGGTCCTCTCCCAGTCCCGAACGTAGCCGAGAGTACTCGGCTCGGCTCACAGTCACGCCCAGTCCCTGTGTTATGTCCATCATAGGGCAGGACTGTGAGCCGAGCCGAGCCGAGCCGAGTACACTTGGCTATGTATCTCTGCGGGGCCCCCTATTGAGCGGGGCCCATGGGCTTGAGCCCAGTCAAGCCCAAAGGTAAGTCCTGCCCTGCCTCTGACCCATTCAGGGTTAAATAAGTGTGAGGCCGCGTACACACGCGGGGACTGTTCGCTCAACTTTGTCCGCTGAACAGTGTTTCGGCGGACAGTCCCCTCATGTGTAGGCTTGTTCGTCAAACTAAGTTCCGCGCATGCTCAGAAAGGATTTACACGCCGAAGGTTGTATTGCAGTGTATAGGACGTCGTATTTTTTTCGTCCCGTCGTACGTGTCGTTCACGTCATCGCGCAAGTTTCAGCGGACTGTTCGTTCGTCGTGTGTGGCCAAGTCCGTCCATGCTAATTTTGAGCGGACTGTCCGCTGAAACTGTTTGACGAACAAAGTTGAGCGAACAGTCCCCGCGTGTGTACGCGGCCTGAAAGTGAAGATCGCTGTACTACTTGGTGTGTTGTAATTTGTGATGGTGGAAAATTGGCTCTTGAGTTATGGGGACCCTTTTTGGTGGTCCCTGTGTTGTCTGCTCCAGCTCAAGTTTGGCAGCACACTGCTAAGCACACTTAGTAGCTGGTAGACAGCTTTCTTTATAAGCATGCAGCTCTCAATCTTCAGAAGTCCACTTGGCTTCATAAACTTCACACAAAACAAGTTAAGCTAAATAAGGGGTAAGCATTAATCTTACGTACACAATATTACCAAAAGTATTGTAACGCCTGCCTGTACACGCACATGAACTTTAATGGCATCCCAGTCTCGTAGGGTTAGATATTGAGTTGGCCCACCCTTTGCAGCTATAACAGCTTTAACTCTTCTGGGAAGGTCGTCCACAAGGTTTAGGAGTGTGTCTATGGGAATGTTTGACCTTTCTTCCAGAAGCACATTTGTGAGGTCAGGCACTGATTTCGATGAGAAGGCCTGGCTCACAGTCTTCGCTCTAATTCCCAAAGGTGTTCGGGTTGAGGTGCAGGCCAATTAAGTTCCTCCACCCCAAACTCGCTCAGCCATGTCTTTATGGTGCTTGTTTTGTGCACATACTGGAACAGGGCCACCCCCAAACTGTTCCCACAAAGTTAATATGAAATGTCCAAAATGTCTTATGGTTTCCTTGAAGTGGATGTAAACCCGATTCATGAAATTTGAGCATATATCTGCAGAGTATTCTTATCTCTCTCCAAAGCATTAAGTCCCGTAGCTGTCTCTTGCTCAGTAGCTCTGTTAGACGGAATTTCCGAAATGCGTCGGGGGGCGCACACGACTTACCAGGCTCACACAGGTGGCGTCTTCCAGGTGGACTCATCGAGGTGGGAGGTTTGAGTGGAACCACGACCAGCGGTGAGCTTGATGCCATACATGTGACATGCTGGATTGTTTACAATTTTCTAGTAAGTATAACTTGTAGGAGGGGGAATGTTTTTATTTCAATAAGCAGTTTAACACTATGAAAGATATCCCCTTGTATCCTTACATGGTTTATTCACTGCATTACACCGGTCCTGCCAAGGGGAGCTCAAGTTCCCAGTAAGAGATGCTGCAGCCTTATGCTGTGGATGATTTTGCAGGCTTTGTTTGCACCTACCTTTGGTAAGCATACACACAAAGGGGTGAGCACGCGGTGGATTGGTGAAGGTGTAGCAGCCAATCATTCGAACATTCAGATCTTGCTTTCATTGGAAGCCTACTATAAAATCTGTTGGTGTCTTTGGTAGTTTATTGCATTGAACTCTTTATAAGTGGAGAGGGCTGACTATACCACTCTATATTTATACCTATATTGCTGGACATTTCAGTGGATGTTTATTCTTGAAATCATTATTATATGACAGTTCATTTTTATTATCGGATTTCAATATTGCACCATATGAGATATCATCATTTTTTTGAATGTTCTTTTATTCATATAAAGCGCTGTTAATGCTTTGGTTTTATATTTGAGCATATTTTAGCTCTGTTATCAGCCTGATAACTTTTAACACATTCTCCGAGTCGGGAGATAGAAGTGTGTATTGGGGGAGATTGCTATAAATAGATTAGCAGACATATGCACCTTCCTTTGCCTATGAGGAGAGGGGGTGTGTGTCTTTCCTCCAATCAGTTGTCTTGGCTGTTTGCCCAGACTTCACTGCAGTGCTGAACAGGAAGAGAACAATCTGCAACACAAAGAGCACTTTCTAAAGAATATATAAAGCTGAAGGCAGCAGATATACATGTAAAACTTATGTAGGGAGATTTGTTTCATCCCTGTGTATCATCTGAGGCTGTTCAACTCACTGGGTGTATGTGAGGGTTTACATCCACTTTAAGCCCTTGTACACACGGTCAGACATTCCGACAACAAAATCCGTCAGATTTAGTCCGACGGATTTTGTCCAAAACTTGTGTGTTGCATACACACGGTCGGACAAAGTTGTCGGAAAATCCGATCGTACGTAATGTGATGATGTTATTTCATTACAACGGTACTACGTTCAGGCTAGTAGCCAATAGCTTTGGTCTAGGAATTTGATCTGAGCATGCGTGGCACATTGTCCGATCGGAATTCTCTACACACAATTGGACAAAGTCCGATCGGATCATGTTGTCGGAAAGTTTTATAGCCCAGCTCTAAAACTTTGTCCGTCGGATATTCCGACGGAAACAGTCCGATGGAGCCCACACACAGTCGTATTATCCAACAACACGGTCCGATCGGACATTTTCCGTCGGAATGTCTGACCGTGTGTACAAGGGCTGAGAGTTCCCTTCACTAGAACTAAGGGGACAAGCCCAACCCCTCAAAAACAACCCCACATCATAATCCCCACCAAATGATTTGGAGCAGTGCACAAAGTAAGGGCTATAAAGACATGGATGAGCGAGTTTGGGGTGGAGAAGTCCTGACCTCAACCCGATAGAACATATTTGGTATGAATTAGAGCGGGGAATGTGAGCCAGGCCTTCTTGTCCAACATCAGTGCCGACTTTACAAATGTACTTCTGGAAGAATGGTCAAACATTCCCATAGACACACTCCTAAACCTTGTGGACACAGCCTTCCCAGAAGAGTTGAAGCTGTTATAGCTGCAAAGGGTGGGCCAACACAATATTGAACCCTACAGACTAAGATTAGGATGCCATTAAAGTTCATGTGTGTGTAAAGGCAGACATACCAATACTTTTGCTAATATATTGTAACTAGACCTGTACAATTGTATTTAAATTTAGCCCTAGTTCTCTTTAAGATACTTTTCAGAATCAGCGCCCAAGCAATTACAACACATCTCGCACTTCCATGTTCTGTGTCAAATACCATCTAAGTGGGATTATCATTTCTGCGTCTTCTCGATGGACGAGATAAAGTCCAGACCATCTCTGGCTCTCTGCGAGAATTCTAATTATATTCCTATAAAACACAGTTCATAGATCGCACTCTATAGGGCTGAGATGGTTATTCGATACGTCCACAGCTCAGCGCTGTGGTCTCTTCCTCTGATCCGCTGCTCAATATGTTTACCAAATGTAATTAAGAGCCAGCGCTTCAATGCCAGTCAATTGATGACATTTTAATTATCTCAGAAGAACTGAAAATGTAAGCATCTTTTTCTACTCACTTCAGTCCGCATTAAAATTCACATGTGCCTTAATAATATGCTGATACAGCATATAATAACCCTCTTTTATTCTGTTTAGTATAGCGCCATCTGTGGTCAGAGAGAGCCTTATGAGGTGACAGTAGAAACAAAAAGAGAATTCAGGATTCTTGTATCGAACAACAAATAGACGTAATTTCTGCAACAAACACATTCCCTGGGGTCCAGCTTTAGGCTTCATGTACACAAGACGTTTTTACAACCTCTCTTGAATGATTTAACTTCACACATAGTAACCCACGTTTAAAATGTTCGTTTTTCTGCATTTACGTTTAGAAGTGTTTGGAAAAAAAAATGTTTATTTTTTTATTTTTTTTCAAAATAGTCAAAAATTAAAATGGCTGTAAACAAAACCCGGCTAAACGCGAGTTGCCATGCTTTAGTGGCACTTGGCATTTGAAATGCCTCTAAACACAGCTTCTGAACGCATTTTTTGGGGTTCCAAAAAAAGCCTCTATAGGCAATTACCTAGAAGCGACTATAAACGACCTTGTGTACATGCACTGATAAGATAACATAGAGGAGAGTTCAGAAGCAGTTGAAAAAAATGCCCAACTGCACCTAAACGTCCGTTAACCAGCAGCAGTGTACACAAGGCCTTACTGGTTAAGAAAACAGGGCCCAATTTATGGAGAATGTATAGTGATAGGGTACATTATTGTTCCATATTTATTGTGGTGAATGCTAAAATATAGTATTTACAAAAATATTTACAAAAATATATATTTTTTTTATTTTACATAATCTGGGTAAATATGAAATATTGCATATCAATACTTTGTTGTTTCATATCCAGGCAGAAATGGAGCATCAAGCTCCTTTACTCATTACTTTTACAAACTGGCCGAGCTATTCGTCCTGTGAAACTGAATGCACATTTTTTTGTGAGAATACCAACAAAATCGAATGTTACAAGGATATTTTTCCTCTTGGTTCAATCTGTTTCATTTATCATATCAGAAAAATACTGCATTATGGCCACTAGATGGAGCTAACAATCATAGAAAATAAGACAGTACAGTTACAATACAATTCAATAAAAGAGGGATCAGAGGGCCCTGCTCATTAGTGCTTACAATCTAGAAGGGAGGGTCAAGTAGAACAAAAAGGTAATAACTGTGTGGGGTGAGCTGATGGAGAAAATGAAAATACAGTTGTTGGGTGTGGGTAGGGTAGGCTTCTCTGAAGAGAAGGGTTTTCGGGGATTGTCTAAAAGCTAATAGAGTAGGAGATAATCGGACAGTTTGGGGTAAGGCATACCATAGGATTGGAGAGGCTCCGGAAAAGTCCTAGAGGCGAGCATGGGAGGAGGTGACGAGGGAGCTAGAGATCTAGAGAGGTCTTTAACTGCTTGCCGACCGCCGGCTGTCAAATGATGGCCAGGCGGCACGGCTCTTGTGGCGGGAGGGCATCATATGACGTCCTCCCATTTAAACAGGGAATGTGCGCGATCGTGCGCTCGCATCCCTGTTCCTTCGGTGGTGGCGTGTCACGGCCAATCACAGATGGTTCCACCCCCACTGTGCACGGCGCATGCACGCGATCGCGAGTTCCCGGGAACACTGTTTGTCACCAAAGCTGGTAAACAGCCATTGGCCGGCTGTTTACCCACGTGATTGGCTGTGATCATTTCACAGCCGATCACTAAATGTAAACAAACAGCGGTAACGAGATGTTACTGGGTTCTCCTTCTCACACACTGTGTGTGAGGAGTAGATTGCGGTAACATCTCGTTACCGCTTACTGTACACACCAATCATACTGATTGCCCCCCCAATAAAGAGGACCTGTCACCACCCATCATAGTACCCGGGTACCTGCCACAGTCCATCAGAGTACCCGAGTACCTGTCACAGTCCATCAGAGTACCAGAGTACCTATCTGCAGCCCATCAGAGTACCCAAGTACCTATTTGCAGCCCATGCCTCATAGAATATATGTTGGGGTGTTTGCTTTCCAAAATGGGGTCATTTTGTGGGTAGTTCCACTGTCCTGGAGCTCCTGGACCTTCAAAAATGTGATAGGTAGGAATGAAATAAGATGTGTAATTTATGCTCGTAAAACACCTGAAGGTACTACTTCAATGTTGGGCCTCTGTATGTGGCCAGGCTGTGTAAAAGTATCACATATGTGGTATCGCCATACTCGGGAAGAGTAACAGAATGTGTTTTGGGTTGTAATTTTTGCTATATACATGCTATGTGTATAGCCGCGTACACACGGGCGGACTGTCTGGCCAACTAAGTCCGTCAGACAATCCGACGGACAGTCCGTCCTACTTTCGAATGAACGGACTTGACCACACACGATGAACAAACAGTCCGTTGAAAGCTTGCGCGATGACGTGTATAGCACGTACGACGGGACTAGAAATAGGACGTCCAATACACAGCAATGCAACCTTCCGCCGTGTAAATCCTTTCTGAGCATGCGCCATACTTAGTCCGTCCAACTAGCCTACTCACGAGCGGACTGTCCGCTGAAACCAAAGTTGGACGGACAATATTACGGAAATTCCGAAATACTTAGTCCACCAGACTGCACGCTGAAAAAGTCCGCTGAAGCCCACACACGAGCGGACTGTCCACTGAAATGTGTTTCGGCGGACTAAGTTGGACAGACAGTCCGTCCGTGTGTACGCGGCTTTAGAAATATCTTATAAATGTACAACCTTGTTTAAAAAAAATGCGTTTTCATTTTTTCCCACATTTTCCAAAAACTTCTGGAAAAAAAATTAACCATTCAAAAGACTCACTCTGTCTCATAGATTATATGTTGGGGTGTTTGCTTTCCAAAATGGGGTCATTTTGTGAGCAATTCCATTGTCCTGGTGCTCCAGGGCCTTCAAAAGTGTAATAGGTGGTTGTGAAATGAGATGTGTCATTTTTGCTCGTAGAACGCCTGAAGGTGCTACTTCAATGTTGGTGCTCTGTATGTGGCCAGGCTGTGTAAAAGTCTCACACATGTGGTATTGCCATACTCGGGAAGAGTAGCAGAATGTATTTTGGGGTGTGATTTGTTGTATGCATATGCTGTGTGTGAGAAATAACCTGATAATATGACAATTTTGTAAAAAATGTAAAAAAAATTGCAAAGAATTGTGGGAAAAAATTACAACTTAAAAAAACTCACCATGCTACTTAATTTATACCTCTTAATGTCTGCTTTCTAAAAAGGGGTCATTTGGGGGGTATTTGTATTTTCCTGACTTGTTTGTGTTTAAAGAAATGATGTACTGAAGGCCTGGTCAGATGTGATCAATTTTCAGTGATTGGCACCATAGTTTGTAGATTCTATAACTTTCACAAAGACCAAATCATATACATTAATGCGGGATATTTTTACCAAAGATATGTAGCAGTATAAATTTTGGCCAAAATTTATGAAGAAAAATTACTAATTAGCAAAATTTTATGATAGAAACAAAATTTTCACGAAATTTACGTATTTTTTTTTTATTTATAGCACAAAAAATAAAAAAAAACACTAGTGATTAAATACCACTAAAAGAAAGCTCTTTTTGTGTGGAAAAAAGTTTCATATGGGTACAGTGTTGCATTGGTCTGGACAGGAAGGGGGTGTAAGTGCACTGTATTGAGGTGGTTAAAGGAACGAAGAGTAGATTGGTATTTAGAGACTAAGCTAGTGATGAAGCTGGGGGCTAAATTGTGGATGGCTTTTAGTATTTTTAATTTAATTTGTTGGGTGATTGGAAGCCAGTGGGGGGATTGACAGAGAGGGGTAGCCAAGACAGAGCAATTGGTACGGTGTAAACCTTTGCCTCTGTGCAGGAGCTTCCTGTAATAAAGACCAGTCACTGCTGCTCTCTCTCCTTGTGTAGGGTGACTGATCTTGTCTCCACCCTTCTCTTGTAGTTTTCTGCAGGTAGCCTGTAATAGGTGGGGCCTGCAGGCTTTCCCCCACAGCTCTGCTGTCTGCACAGTGATGATGTCACTGCTACTTTTACAAATGAATATCATGGTTTGCAAAGGCATTTGTTGCACATTAAATGGGGGGGCTGATTTACTAAAGGAGTTTATCATTTTTACTCAAAATAACTGATATTGATGCCACGTACACACAATCAGAACTTTGGTCAGAAAAAGCTCTGATGGTTTTTCCGACAGAATTTCTACGAGATTCCGCTCAAGCTGTCTTGCATACACATGGTCACATAAAAGTTCTCTGAACTTTCGACCGCCAAGAATGGGGTGACGAACAACACTATGATGAGCCGAGAAAATAAAGTTCAATACTTCCGAGCATGCGTCAAATTGTTTCCGAGCATGTGTAGGAATTTTGCGCGATGGAATTTATACAGACGATCAGAATTTCCAATCAGAACTTTTTCTGACCGAAAAATTGAGAATATGCTCTCAATCTTTCGCTGGCCAAAATTCCACCAGCAAAAGTCAGATGAAGCATACACATGATCGCATTTTCCGACCAAAATTCTTTAATTTTGCTGGCGGAATTTCCAATCGTGTGTATGGGGCATTAGAGGAAGGTGCACCCAGGAGTCCCATATCAGTTTTGAGTTATCTGAACAGACAACACACCAATACTCGTCCCTTTTACGACACTCCTAGACTTTTACTCAGCAAATGTGTGAATATTACCTTCAGTTATCGATTCATGTGGAAGGCAAACTCCTGTTAATTTTGCAGATACTTTTCCCATGATTGGACAACTGAACTTAATATTCACATACAGTGAGGAAAAAAAGAGTATTTGATCCCCTGGTGATTTTGTACATTTGCCCACTGACAAAGAAATAATCTATAATTTTAATGGTAGCATTATTTTAACAGTGAGAGACAGAATAACAACAACTAAATCCAAAAAAACACATTTCAAAAAAGTTATAAATTGATTTGTATTTTAATTAATGAAATAATAATAATTTTGGCCCCTTCGCAAAACATGACTTAGTACTTGGTGGCAAATCCCTTGTTGGCAATCACAGAGGTCAGATGTTTCTTGTAGTTGAACATTCAGCTCCCTCCACGTACAAAATCAGCAGGGTATAAATTACTTTTTTCCCTCACTGTATTTGTTGAGTGAAGGTTCTCAACTCCTTTAATTAATCAGCCTAGGAATAAGTACGAGCTTGGATTTGGTCTGAACTTGGCCACATGGCCAAATCTGATCAAAGTCTGAGGCCGCATACACACGGGCGGATTGTCTGCCCAACTTAGTCCGCTGAACAGTGTTTCAGCGGACAATCCGCTCGTGTGTGGGCTTCAGCGGACTTTTTCAGCGGACTGTCTGTTCATCATGTGTGGTCAAGTCCGTTCATGCAAATTTTGAACGGACTGTCTGTCGGATTGTCTGACGAACTTAGTTGGGCAGACAGTCCGCCCGTGTGTACGCGGCCTGAGTCTATGAAAGGCTTAGATGTAGATGTAAGCTAAATGTTACCATGACCAATTCAAAATGTTCAACTACAAAAAAGTAATCAAATGATATTACTTCCTGAGCGATCTATTAGTCTCAGTTGATTTAACTGCCAGTTTGGGGCTCCATCTTTTGCCCCTTTTCTTCTGGTCCCTTGGTGGGATTATCAGTAAGGGAGAAGCATGGTGGTGAGGAGCTTCTGGTCCCTTGGTGGGATCTGCTAAGAGAGAAGCATGGAGGTGAGGAGCTTCTGGTCACTTGGTGAGATCTCCTCTAAGCCCCTGTACACACGGTCGGAGATTTCCACAACCAAATCTGTCGGATTTTGCCCGTCAGATTTTGTCCGTCGGATCTTGTCCGAAACTGTTGCATACACACGGTCGAACAAAGTTGGCGAAAAATCCGATCTTTTAGGACGTAATTTAGTTACGATGGGACTACATTCAGGCTAGTAGCCAATAGCTTTGATGTAGGAATTTTATCTGAGCATGCGTGGCACTTGGTCCGATCAAAATTCGCTACACATGATCGGAGTATGTCCGACCGGCCCAGTTGGTCGGGAAATATTTCCAACATGTTGGAAAATTGGGTCCGACGGATATTCCGACGGAATCAATCCGATGCATACCACACACAGTCGGATTATCCGATGACATGGTCCGATAGGACACATTCCGACGGATTCTCCGACCGTGTGTACAAGGGCTAAGAGAGAGACATGGGGGATGAGGAACTTCTAGTCACTTGGTGGATCTCCTAAGAGAAAAGCATAGCTGTGAGGAGCTTCTGCTTACTTGGTGGGATCTCCTTTAAGAGAGAAACAAGGAGGTGAGGAGCTTCTGGTCACTTGGTGAGATATCATCTAAGAGAGAGACATGGAGGTGAGGAACTTCTGGTCACTTGGTGGATCTCCTAAGAGAAAAGCATAGCGGTGAGGAACTTCTGGTCACTTGGGGGATCTCCTAAAAGAAAAGCATAGCGGTGAGGAGCTTCTGCTCACTTGGTGGGATCTCCTCTAAGAGAGAGACATGGAGGTGAAGAACTTCTGGTCACTTGGTGGAATCTCCTCTAAGTGAGAAGCATGGAGGTTAGAAACTTCTGACCACTTGGTGGGATATCCTCTAAGAGAGAGGCAAGGAAGTGAGGAACTTCTGGTCACTTGGTGGGATCTCTAGAAAGAAGCATGAAGGTGAGGAGCTTCTGGTTAATTGTGGGATCTACTCCAAGAGAAGCATGGAGGTCAGGAGCTTCTGGTTACTTGGTGAGACCTACAAATAGAGAAGCATGGAGGTGAGGCGCTTCTGGTCATTTGGTGGGATCTCCTCTAAGAAAGAGGCACGGAGGTGAGGATGTTGTGTCTCTATTACTGACATAATCAAGAGGTTTAGTGCAAGGAGAGGGCCCACTTGTCAGGTTCAACATTTCAAAAAGTTGCAAGTCTTTAGTTCCCCAAGTTTAATTCTCCTTCTTGGCCCACAGTCCCATTTTTGGAACAAAGTGCTATTAATATTGGATGTTGTTATAAAGCAAAACTCCAGCCGTTTCCTCAGCCTTGCACAGTTGTACAGTTGTACAAGATCCTCTCTTTCACTGAACTTATTTACTCTGATTTCACTGCACACTGTGAGCTTCTCACAATGTGCATTGGAAGCTGCGGCAAGTCAGACAAAGCCCACCTTATTTCCTGGCTGGAGGATGTCCACCATCTAGCCTTTCCTCCCCTATCCCTGGCCAGCCTCTTTCATTCATTGGATTTCCATGTCAATCATGGAGGCTAGTTAGTCACCACATGTGTTACCTAGGGCAGTCTGCATGCAAATACAGCCTACCTTGGAATGCCCACTCTTCCACCATCAAGGCATATTGATATTTTCTCAGTGCTATGATGTTTTCAGGAGGTTATGTACAGCACCATGCCAGCGCCTCCCACCAGCCATGATCTGCCTGCATTGCATAGAGAAGCACAGAGATCCAGTGATTACAACTGAAAGATTTTATTTAGAAACATCATTAACATGTTGATGAGGTGGAAATGAGGAACCAGGGAAGGCAAAATATAAGAAGATTGGACTTTAATTTTAAACATTGTAACCTATGACAGTTTTATTTTAATAGGAATCCTTTTGGAGATAAATAAATAGACCTCTATTATTTAAAAAAAACTCTGTCTGCTTGGATATCATTCTGATCCTCCATCTTCAATAGGATGAGTTACTGACCTGTAATAACAATGCAGTCCAATAGGTACCGATGCTAATGATTGTTTAGGCCAGGGATATGCAATTAGCGGACCTCCAGCTGTTGCAAAACTACAAGTCCCATCATGCCTCTGCCTCTGGGTGTCATGCTTGTGGCTATCAGAGTCTTGCTATGCCTCATGGGACTTGTAGTTCTGCAACAGCTGGAGGTCTGCTAATTGCATATCCCTGGTCTAGGCCTTTACATCTACAGCATTGTAAGCCTTTTGACTCATGTCCAGGAGTTCCACTTTAATATGTAGTCAAAACTGAGCATCAATTATCATTCGTGAAGAATTGAAGGGAATTGAAGTGAGTCATTTGCTGCTAATTAGTGTTTTTCATCACATTCTCATTTGCCTACGAGTCCACAGTAATAGCTGTACTTTTTTCCCTCTTTATATTATTTTAATTATACATAAGATTAGATGATAATCTGGTTTGCAAAAAGTTTTATAAGTACTTTTTTGTCACTTATGCGTGCCGCAATCTTATAAACTGGCGCCATGCTAGCAAGAGTTGTTGACTTTTAATGAAAATAATTAGCTTGGGGTCAGTTGTAGCGAGTCAGGACAACTGGTCTGCCTAAATCTAAAAGCAAGCATCAAAGTTACATGATTATAGGATATTTAGCAACTTCTGGATCTCAAAGTTTTAATTAAAATTCAACGTGTCTATTTGCATAGTGTTTTATTTACACACGCACATACATATATTGCATACATACTTTATATTTTAGAAAATATTTTTGTTACCCTTCTTCATCCTTTTTTTTTTTTTTGAACCCCAGATTTCCTTTAGATCTTTGCAGCTGCTTTGCAGCCAGATGCAATATAATGGTACTGCAACCCAATCCTGCATTTAGGGCTGGCAAGAGCTCTCTTTTTCCCCTCACCGTGCCTTACTTGTGGTCTCCACCCCACAACACAAGAGTCCTACCATATAGATAAAGTGGGCAACCATGTTGGATCTGTTTGGTACGTGTATTGCTTGGATGAAATAAAGAGATATCTTATTCATCCTCACCTGGTTGTCGACTTTATCTACATGGAAGGACTCCGATGTACATGTATTTGGTCCAGTGTTGGCTATACATCAATGCACGGGACCAGCTTGCTGATCCCAACAACCGGAGAGGGATTTAGAAAAAGGAACATTGTTGTTACTCCATAACAAAATATATCTGAATGAGAACTATTTGGGAGGACCACCAGATAATTTATTTTTTAACATCGTTAACATCGTTATTGAGGAAGAGCACAATACAAACATCACCATTCAATGGAAAATGAAAAGGAGAAAATGCAATGTTCAGAATGCAGTGGGACATAAGTGCAGAAAACCAAAGCAAAAATATTTCCTGGTGGCAGGCAGCTGATAGCTCAAGACCCAGAATAAGTCACATGAAAATGTTCCAGGTGTACTGAGGGGTCATTGGAAAGCATTCTGTTGTAGCACCCTCTTAGTTAGGTTGCTAGTTGTATGGAGGAAAATTTATTTTTTAGCTCCTCTGTAGCAAGTGGAGTGAAGTTTGATTGCTTTCGGCTGTTCTGTGTTGCATGTTTCTGGTAATTTACAGAATTTAGAAGGTTGGAAGAGGCAGACCATCAACTTGCATATTCATACAGCCTCAGCCAATCCCTGGTAGGGGGCTAAGGTGTGTATAAATAGGTTGGGGTCATGAACAGCAGAGTCCTTGTCCTGGTGGAGAAGATCTGGTCTGGAGGGCTGTGGTCCTGTGGGTCATTTAGCTGAAGTTTTGAGGAGGCCATAGGGGTCTTAGCTGTGGGAGAGCTGAGGGACCTGTGTCTAAAGTTGCTGAGAGCAGTTTGAAGGCAGTCCACAGAGGATCTGACCCAGAGACTCAAAGTATCGGAGTTGTCTGGTACTACAGGAAAGAAAGCATTCAAGCACCCAGCGTACTGTGTGTACAAGCCTAAAAGAGATCATAGAGACTGTCCTATTTAACTCTTGGAGACACTGCTTCAGATTTGCTGGCTCTGGATTGCTATTGCATCGGAGTCCCCTGAGCAATAGTTCACTTATTACTAGCCTCAAGAAGGATTTCACCCTGAAGAGACAGCCCTAGACAGAGAATGCCAACCATTACATCTGCACTAAATTTGGTGTATTGCAAGGCTCACTGTGTACCCTACCCAAATTCTTAATGCAATACGTTTAAAAAAAAAAAGACAGTTCCTGCCTGGTTCTTGTGTAGAGAGACTGGGAAGCTACTGTATGCCTGGTAGTGTGTGCCCACTCAGGAATAGAACTTGGTACAAACAAGACAGGGGTCTGTACGCTATACTTTTAATATTGTATAGAACAAAGTCAGTTCAAAGCTTTGTATGATCTTTTTTTGGGGTTAAAGACGGCAAAATATCAATAAACAATTCCCTCATTTTATGCTTTACATTATTATACATTCACATCAATCCCTGCCCTCAAGGATCTTACAATCTAAGGTCCCTAACTCTCATTTATACATACACATAATAGGGACAATTAACATACCAGCATGTCATTGGAGTGTGGGAGGAAACAGGATTAACTGGAGTAAACCCAGGCAAGCACAGGGAGAACATGCAAAAGCCAGGCAAGTAATGGTGTTGTTGGGGTTTGAACCAACAACCCTAGTGCTGCTAGGCAGAAGTGCTAACCACTCAGACACTGTGCTGCGCCCTTCACCAAACCATATATTATTTAATGAAAGCTTCAGCTATGACAGTGACTGTGTTTACATCTACTTAGGGCCTGTGTCTACAAGATTTTATTTGCTTCAAGAGGGTTTTGCATGCCCATACAAGTCTATCATGGCAACTGGCTTGGATTTTCCAGGACAGTCCCACAGCTCTGTCCTGTGCTCTGATGATTCAGGATCCCAGGATAACAGCATCACTTTTTTTTGAGTTACTGGGCATAGTGGAAGGTGTCTGTATCAAGGGGGCAATGGGCAGGGATGACTGTGTCCTGGGGTCTGGGATGAAGATGTATGTATGGTCTATGGGAAAGCAAAACTTGCTTAACGCAGATCAAATGCAGGTCAAAAGGAGGGCAACTGCAACTCAAATACAATTAAATTCTGAATGATCTCAGAAGTGTCATCAAGCCCATTAAACTGTCCCTGATTGATCAGTCTACCAGTTGAATGTCTCTTACTAGTATTCTATCATATGACTTCTGAAGACTACTGGCATGAATATCTTCAAATTGGCCTTAAGTTTGTTAAGGTGAAGTTGCCAGCCTGTATGTTTCACAATTTTAGACCTGCCCACTTTTGGATACCACATCTGTCTCACTCAAATCTTGTGACACATAGTTGCAAAACATTGAGTTATGGGACCAGAGGCCGCTGTAATCAGAAGCTCTATGAGATGCCTACTAAATCTGACTGGATATTAATAAAACAGGAGGAATGGTTATGGTTAGTGCTTTTGTCAGGAGTAAAATGAAGATAAAAATATAACAATAATCAAACAACTGACCCATTTTTAGTTTTCTGAAAAGTAGTTTCTGTCTGGTTCGTCTGAATTTCGACTCTTTGCACATTGCTTTATAAGCCCAATATTGTACACCACTAAGCCATGTGGTCATTGATTGACTGCAGCCTCACACAGAAGCCATTAATTGTCCATTTCCTAAAAATAGCCTATTGATAGTTGATAGGAAGGTGCTAAGAGCGACGCAGGAAGGCCCAACATCTGTCTGTTTCATGCCGGGCTAGGAAACAGCCTAGTCTGCCTGTACTGAGCTATTGTTGACAGTAATAAGACAGCTAATGCCACTTCTCATGCCAATTATGAGGCAATAGCAGTTAATAGAGAAATCAATAATGTGCCACTTGAGAACATTCCTTCTGCCATAAGACTTGGCTGTGAAACAGTTTGTTAAGCAGACAGCGACATTGATGGCTAGGCATGTATTATTCCAATGTCTGAGAACAGCATTGTGCCACTCAAGGTCAGAAAGTATGGACATATGATATCTGGTGCTGGCTGTGAGGAGCTAAGACAAGGCCAGTTAGCAATATTCTAACCCATCTGTCTCTTGGGGCAGTTTAGATGTACAAAAGCAGTTTTAACAAGCTAATTGTCAATTTTATATATGACAAATAGTTATTTTTATACCAAAGATCTACTTGTGTCAAAATTGAAAATAAAGCTTTGAGATGCAGACGGATACCTACCTGCTCAGGGATTCACCTTCTCTTCTTTGTTATCGGCGAGTAGAGATTGAGAACCTCTATCTCTTACCGGTTTTTAATGGAGATGAGCAGGTCACAAACATAACTGCACTGATGCCCACTTCTACTAAATTCACCATAGTTACGCCAATGCCCACTTCTACATTTGCCATAACTGCACCAATGCCCACTTCCACCTTCACCATAACTGCATCAGCGCCTACTTATAAATTCGCCATAAGGGCACTTTAACACTAAGGCACGGAGGAGTCGGCGGTAAAGCGTCGCTAGTTTTAGAGGCGCTTTTTGGCACTTTTAAACCCCACTAGTGGCCGAATAAAGGGTTAAAAGTGCCTGTAAAGAGATAGCTGCTGCTGCGGCACTTTGCAGGCCCTTCGGCGGCCCTGCCCATTCATTTCAATAGGCAGGGGCGCTTTAGGAGCGGTGTATACACTACTCCTAAAGCACCTCAAAGATGCTGCTTGCAGGACTTTTTTTAACGTCCCGCAAGAGCACCGCTCCAGTGTGAAAGCACTCGGGCTCTCACACTGGTGTGACAGGAGAGGCGCTTTACAAGTGCTATTTTTAGCGCTATAGCTCCTGTAAAGTGCCTCAGTATGAAAGAAGCCTAACTGCACCAATGACTACTTCAGCACTCACCATAACTGCAAGAATACCGACTTCTGCATTTGCCATAACTGCTCCAACAACCACTTTTCTATGTAGCACCCTTCCCGTTGCTAATGTAAGTGAATTGAGCAGGGGTTAATTTGTTGTTAGACTGTGCAATGCTTCAAAGCCTGTGGCTCTGTTACCTCCCCCTGGCTTCTAGAATTCAGTTGATAGTTCTAGAACTTAGAGGGTGGAGGAACAGATGTTGCAATCTGAATATTTACAGAGTTCCCACCAATCCCTGGGGAAGTGAGGCCCAGAATGTGGGGTAACAAACGATAAATACTCAGGAGACTGGCAGTTGGGGAGCAGAATCCAGGGTCCAGAGTTTTCTAGAGGGAGCCCTGTGCTGGGGGGTGGGGGGGGGGGGGGCTCTGCCCCTGGGACATAAGGAAGAGAGAGAGAAAGTGAGAGACAGAAAAGCTGGAAGCCCCACACCTTTTTCCAGTCCATTCTCAGCTAGGGTTATCTGTAGACATCCAGGGAACCAGAATCTGCCTGTACAGCAGTGAGGCCAATGCAGCAGCCTCTGCATTCAAGGAGCTACTTAAAAGGACTGAGTGAGTACCTTCCATTCAACATACCCCAAGGCTATAGAGAGGAAAGCAATGCGCAATAGTCCCAAGGCTATATAGAGGACAGCAGAGAACAGCAACGCACAATAATTTACATGTCTGGGACCATGGGACAGCTTAGAGCCAGCGCAAAGCAGCCAAGAGCACCCTAATACCTCTAGCCTGGGTCAAGAGCAGCCAGGTACATTCAACACAGCTAAGAGCTGCACCTGCAACTTCAGTTTTAGAACTTATTGTTGCTACTTTAGCTGCACCATCACTCCCATGGGTAGGCGGCACAGTTGGAGTTAGTTCATTCATAGCAGCCAGAGACATTAGTAGGTCCTTGCCTGTTTGTTTAAAATTCTTCATTTCTCGGCATCCCGTGCATCCCTATTGCCTATCCAAATTCATTCTTTTAACCGCTTCCTGACCAGCCGCCGCAGTTTTACTGCGGCAGGTTGGCTCCCCTGCGTGAAACGACATAACTCTACACTGGCTCGCGGGTTCTGGATAGCAGCCGTGCGCGCCCCCGCTGCACAGCACGAGTGCTGATGCTCGTGGCCGATGGTCGCTGTGACCGCCGGCCACGACTGTTCATAAGCTGGAGACACAGAAGAGGGATGAGTGTGTGTAAACACACACTCCTCTGTTCTGTTCTGACAGGAGTGACAGATCATGTGTTCCTATTAGCTAGGAACCACGATTTGTCACTTTCTGTAGTTAGTCCCTCCCCCTTCCGTTAGAATCACCTCCCAGGTAACACAGTTACAGTGACATTTGTACAGTAATCAATGCATTTTTAATCACACTTGCCAATGGTTCCAAAAATGTGTCAAAATTGTCAGATGTGTCTGCCATAATGTCGCAGTCTCGATACAAATCGCAGATCGCCACCATTACTAGTAAAAAAAATTTAAATAAACAAAAATGCTATAAATCTATCCCCTATTTTGTAGATGCTATAACTTTTGCTCAAACCAATCAATATATACGCTTATTGTGATTTTTTTTTTTTTTTACCAAAAATATGTAGAAGAATACATATCTTCCTAAACTGAGGAAAACAATTTATTTTTTTACATATTTTTGGGGTATATTTATTATATAAAAGTAAAAAATAATGCGTTTTTTTCAAAATTGTCACTCTTTCTTTGTTTATAGCGCAAAAAATAAAAACCACAGAGGTGATCAAATACCACCAAAAGAAAGCTCTATTTGTGGGGAAAAAAGGAAGTTTGTTTTTGTTTGGGAGCCACGTTGCACGACCGCACAATTGTCAGTTAAAGCGGCGCAGTGCCAAATCGCGAAAAGTGCTCTGGTCAGGAAGGGGGTAAATTCTTCCGTGGCTGAAGTGGTTAAATAAACAAAACAAGACCAAATCCCCTGGACTGTTTTATTGAACATATGGAGAGAGTGAGATTGTAAGCTCCCTGAGGGCAGAGACTGATGTGAATGTACAGTTTGGAAAGCACTGCTCAAATTGTTTGCACCATATAAATACCATTACTAATAAATTAAAAAACAATTGATTGGACTCTGTTCATGAATGAGGACCACTGACCCTGTACTTTCCTCTTTGTCCTGGTGGTGGCATCATCCACATTAGCAGGTAGATAGACTGTCCGGCAGTCCTTGCCGATGTTAATGACAGAAGGGGCCTCCTGGGAAGATATAGCTATGAAGCTAATGCTGATTTGAAAGCTCGTAATTTCATTACTATTAAAGATAAAATGTTAGAGATATTATAGACTATGAAAATGCATATTGTGGATGATGATATTTAAAATTTCTTTACTTGTTTATAAAAGAAAATATCTTGAGGGCAGGGATTGATGGGAAGCTTTAATATATGTAAAGCGCTGCATAAATTGACGGTGCTATATAAGTACCTGAAATAAATAATAGGATTTTTAAAACAGCTTACCTGTAATATCCTTTTCTTTGATGTACATCAGGGTACACAGAGCCATGGTAATAACTATGTGGGATGTCCCATAGCAATGGCAACTGAAGGGGTTTGACAGAATCAAAGAAACAGGAGGCCAGAGGACTCATACTGGAGCCTGCAGTGTATGCTGTGCCCAAAGGCAATCTCCTCATGACCTTTAATATCAATTTGAAAAAAATCGGATAAACATCTGAACCAAAGACCAATGTTGCGGTCTTACAGATCTGAGCCATAGAGGCCTGATGATGCACCACCCAAGAGGCACTAATCACCCTGGATGAGTGTGCTCTTAATATGAGAAGGAAGAATTTTCTTCTTTAAAGTGGTTGTATACTCGATTTTTAAACTTTTACCTACAGGAAAGCCTATAATAAGGCTTACCTGTAGGTAAAAAAAATATCTCCTAAACCTGTACAGTTTAGGAGATATCCCCCTCGGTATGCACCGCTGACTGCAGCGGCGCATGCGCACAAGGGGATTCTCGGCCTGAAAATCCGGCAGTGGCCGGCGGCTGGAATGAAATCTCCCGCGCGCATGCGCGGGAGTGACGATATCGCGGCTCCGGCCACTCACAGCGCCGGAGCCGCGATACCCGGAAGAAACGGCGAGGGAGCATGTCAGCTCCCTTGGCGTGGATCGGGCCAGATGTCGGGGCCTTGTTCTAAGGTAAGTATTTCATAATGAGCTAGTATGCGGTGCATACTAGCTCATTATGCCTTTTGCTTTGCAGGTTTAAAAAAAAAAAAAATGTGCGGGTTTACTACCGCTTTAAGCTGAAGCTTGATCAATCACTTGACAAATTCATTTGGAAAAAAGTGGATCTTGACGCTGCCTGTCCATATCTTGGACCCTCTGGCAGTACAAACAAAACCCGTGTTTTGCGAACCTGAGCGGTCGCCTCTAAATAGATTCTGGTCACTCTTACTACATCAAGAGACTATAGTGCTTTCTCTTCCCCAGATTAAGGCTTCTGGGGAGAAAGAAGGAAGAAGAATATTTTGGTTTAAATGAAAACCTGTTACCACTTTTGGTAAGAATTCAGGATGAGGACATCAAACCACCTCGTCCTTATGCATTATGAAATATGGCTTTTACAAGACAGAGCCGTTAGTTCCGATACTCTTCTAACAGAAGAAATGGTAAGCAAAAAAGATTATCTTTCTTGTCAAAAAACCAAGAGAATTTCTCGTAAGGTTCAAACAGCTGATTTAAAGTGGTTGTAAACCCTTACAACACACTTTGACCTACAGGTAAGCTTAGATTAAGTAGGTCCAAGAAATATCTCCTAAACCTACATGGTTTAGGAGATATTTCCCAAAAGACAGGCACCGCTGTCTACGGTGCATGCACCGTAGACAGCGGCGTGCAGGCGCACTGAGCGCGGCACCTGTCAACGGCGATATGCTGCCCGTGGCTGCTCCCGTGCGCATGCGCGGGAGTGACGTCATCACGGCTTTGCTGAATGACAGCGGCGGAGCAGCGAGACCCACCGAGAAGATGGATGCGCCGGACTAAAGGGGACAGCGGTGACATCGCTGGCCCCTGTGTCAGGTAAGTGACACATAATGGACTACTATGCGATGCATAGTAGTCCATTATGCTTTACCTTTGCAGGGAATGAAAGAGGAAGTAAACTCATCAGGGTTTACTTCCTCTTTAACAAAGCCGACAAGACCAATTTTAAATCCTAAGGATTTAGAGGTGCCTCAATAGGGGGAATAAACCGTGTTACCCCCTGAATAATGCTATGCACCAAGAGTGGGAAGCAAGAGGCCGTAGGAAAAGACATTGACACGGCCTGGATCTGGCTCTTGATAAAAGTCAAGGCCAGCTTCATTTCAGATCCCATATGCAGGAATCCTGCCTATTGACATACTTCCTGGGGTGCCAACCCGTGGATCCATACCAAGAAACCTATGCCTTCCAGATTCTATAGTAAGTGATTCTGGAAGCCGGCTTCCTGAGATCAGTCAAAGTAGACACTACTGAAGGAGATCACCCACGATCTTTTATAGAGTGGGATTCAACAGTCAAACCTGTTAAACTCCTTGTCCATAAAGTAGGATGAAATACCGGACCTTGTGCAAGAAGGTCTACCTATAGTGGCAGAGTCCAAAGGACTTCTACTGCCTCTTTATGATTGATAAATTAAGATCTTCTGTGACCCGGCTGGGGCCACCAGAATCACCTACTTCTGTTCCTGTTTAATCCTGCGGAGAAGGCGCGGAAGTAGCAGAACTGGAGGAAAAGCATAGATCAGTGAAACTGATCCCCTGGGAAGACTAATGTGTCTGTTCCGCCTGCTAGCGGACCCCTTATTTGATATAAAGTTGTCAACCTTCTTAATGAATCTGGACGCGAATAGGTCCATGTCCGGAGTACCCCATCTGACATATCGCTAGTGTCGGGGTGAAGAGATCATTCTCCCGGAAATAATTGTTGGCGTCTCAAGTAGTACGCCTGAAATATTAAAATTGCCTCTAGCCAAGGAGAGTTATGTTCTGCCAAAGCTAGAACATTATTCACCTCTTTTTTGGGTTGCACGACTTCCCGTGCCTCCCTGGTGATTGATGTAAGCCACCGCGTGGCTCTGTCAGACTGAATCCTGTCAGGGCAGTCCCGTAATCTGACCACCAAGATTCTATGGCCAGCTGTACTGCCTGAAAACTTCCAACAAAGTTGATAGCCAAGGTCCTCTAACCTGGACCATCTCCCCTGGACAGAATCTTCTTCCAGGGCTGCTCCCCAGCCTAGAAGGCTGGTATCTGTTAACACCTTGCAGGATAAAGATTTCCCTCCTGCTGGATAACAACCACCAATTTAGGCTCTGACCTGGCCTGACCATGTCAGGAGCCAAGCGTATTGAAAACTAACAAGGCCTGAATCTTCTTTATTCCAGACCGGTAGGATGGTGTCTTGAAGCAGTGTTTGAATAAAACAGGGACGGCCCTGAAGGAGGCCACCATTTCCCCTAAAAATCTCCTGCAGCCAAAATGAAGGAATTTTCCTTTCCTGATAAGTTGAATTAGTCCTAAAATGGAACTGATTCACGTCTGGGGTAAGAATACCTTCTTCTGTATGGTATCTATAACCAGCCCTCAAGTAACCTCCTTGATGCTTTTAAGGAGAATCTTCCTAGGCTGAGAATCCAACCTAGAGATTTCAGATATCTACAGCTGAAATCAGACTCTGGTTTTAGACCTGAGACTGAATGATCTATTCAAAGTAGATCTTCTAATAGGCTAGAACCGCTATGCCTTGAGCCTTTAACCTGGCTAAAGGAGGTGCCAGAATCTTTCAGAACACTCGTAGTGCTGTGGCTAAGCCGAATGGCAGTGCCACAATTGATAAAAATTATTTTAAATTTCAAACCGCAGAGATTTGGTACATGGAGATATGCAACTCCCCTCCTTGCAGGATGGACACAGCTGACCGAATTATGAAAGGATCAGATGTTTAAGTGCCGATTCAGATCTCCAAAATCTAGAGTGGGTCTTACCTCTCTGCTTGGCTGTGGGACCTTAAAAGGTCTGAGCCAAAAACCCCTGTTCCACTAAGGGAATCTCTGATATCACCGACTGGGATAAGAGCTGATCCAGAGACCAGAAAGAGACACTTCTCTTCTTTCTTTTTTTTTCCTTTTTTTTTTTCTCTGGAACCTTAGGAGCATTCTTTGAGAAGATGGGCACTCTTGCATAAAGACTGCCGCATCAGCAGCAGCAAGGACCCCACAGGCAGCACCCAAACAGGACCTGAACCCCTCAGATCGAAAGCCGACTGGGCCATCCGGGCTCTTGAAACTCTAGATGTAATCTAGAGGAAAAAAAAATCGCAGAAAACACTCTGCTCTTAACATTGTTCCTGCCAGACTTTGAGAATCGCAGGACCTTTCCCCTCACTCAAACGAGAGGGGGTGCTCCTTCATGAGAAGGCCTTAGCATTCTGCTTCATGGGCTTTCTGCCCCAAGATCCTGGTTCTGTCCCTGTCGAGACCGCCTAAAGGCAGATACCCCAGGCATTAGGAGAGGCTGTATGATGAAAGGAGAACTGTTTGAACTTCCTTTATTGGTAAAGAGAGCTTCTGCTGTTTCCAGCATCAGAATGGTGAGTGCTCAATACAGCCTCCAGTGGTGACACATAGACATGACAACACAATACATGGAAGGAGAGATTATCTCCCCTACCTTTCCTTGCAGCAGGGTTTGTCAGAGATAAAAAAACAAACAAACAATCTTCGCCCTTCATGGTCGGCTCCGAGGCCTTGAATGGAAACCTTCAGGAACAGGGGTACACTCAGATAATTCCGCAATCCTGGACCTGCGAGAAGACCCTGCCAGTAAACTTTTATTGGCCTTACTACCAAAAAGTACTGGATCCCAGGGCCCAGCCTTAAAAGCATTCGCAAGCAAAACCTTGTGTCTTCAGATGAAGAGGCCTGGGTATCGTTCATTTAGTCCATTACGGAGACATCAGAACGGATCCGGTCAGGATGGCTGGCTCTCATCAAAGGATTACTGCCCGTGGAGCTCAGTACACACATCCTTACACGTGCCCAACACCTTAGACACTGGCGAAAAAACTGAGGACTCCCAGTAATGGGAGGGGTTATATGGGGAAGGTTTGCGCCTTAAGGGGCGTGCCAGTGCCCAGCACCTGATAAGCCGATATAACCCACATAGTTATTACTATGGCTCTGTGTCCCCTGTTGTAAGAAAAGAAAAATGCATTTTGTATACATACTTATTTGTATTTACTATTGATTTTAAGCAGGGGTATCCAAACTTCAAGATTTTATCTGATGTAAGAGGGGGCTTTGATGTGGACTCTCATGTAAGGGGAGACTCTAATATAAGCGGGGACCCCAATGTAAGGTGGATTTTAATGAGGACTCTGATATAAGCTGTGTGACAGACGTAGCAAGGACAGAGGCTTTTGGAGGGGACTGAATGCTAGCCTCTTGCACACCGATCATGGACCCTGGCATTTGGGGAAACTGTGCTATTTGTGAGCTGTATGCCTGGGGACCCTGGAGGTGGTGTTACTTTGGATTCAGGTCCATATGCCCCAAGACACACAGACCCTGGGAACCCTGTAATTTGCCATATTATAAATAGTGACTGATTCATTCATGTTGGGGCTCATAGGAGATGCAGGAGATCAACTCTGCTATTGTGAGAAAGTTTTCTTGGATTTGCCCAAAGACTATTCTTGGTTGTTAATTCTGAACAATACACGATCATTGAAAGAGCTGATCACATTGACCTCTGGAGACGGACTGTCTGGTCACCTAGGCCACCGGGACTCCGCATTTTTTTTTTTTTAAAGCCAGCAGCTACAAATACTGCAGCTGCTGACTTTTAAAATAGTGACACTTACCTGTCCAGCGCGCCCGCGATGTCGGCACCCGAAGCCGATCGCTAGGTCGTCTGTCGGGTCCTGCCGCCGCCATCTTGGGTATGGGAATCAGGAAATGGAGCCTTTCGGCTTCATTTCCCGGTTCCCTACTGCGCATGCGCGAATTGCGCTGCGCAATAAGGACGCTCCCCGCTGCCTCTGGGAGCTGTGTGTTTCCCAGCAGGCAGCGGGGCACTTGCGGGAAGGGGCGGGCACTTGCGGAAAGGGGCGTAATTTACGCCCCTTTCCGCAGAGAGCTGTCCCGGAAGTGGGTGCAGTTACCTGGTTTTACCTTGGATTATCCAGGTAACTGCACCCCCCTCCCCCCTGAAAGGTGCCGATTGTGGCACCGGAGGGGGGGAGGGTTCCGATGAGCGGAAGGTCCACTTTAGGGTGGACCTCCGCTTTAAGTGCTGTGTTAATTAACATGTTAATTATATAATTGTCTTTTAAGGTGTTTCTAGAGGGGGGGGGGGGGTGGTATCCATGAGCCAGCCCTACCTCGTTATCTAACCCAAGGTGTTAAAAGTGTATAAAAAGACTGTATTCTGTCCAATAAAAGATTCAAGATTCCACAAGCTATGTTTGGCTAGTCAATGCAGCTATAATAATATATCTCTCTGATGGTCAGATGGGAGGAAGCGGTATTACTGACGGAAGCACTCAGCGGAGTGAGGGATAGGATCCGTTACAAGCGGGTTCTGATGGGGATTCTGATGTAAGGGGGGACTCTGATAGGCTCAGGTTCAGATGCAGCCCGTCCATTAAGGGGGCACGGGTGCTGCCCCCCCTGTCATCTGCCACCTACCCTATCCATGCATCCAGCCCCTTTCAGGACACCGGACCATTGATTCCAATGTGAAGGGGTCATTTTTCCTTAAGCACCTTTTAGAGCCAGAGGCTCTAATAGGCTTCAATATAGCGTGGGCTCGGGTAGCAGAGAGTGCACTCCGATCCCACCCAGGTGTGTTACAACAGTGAATGAATATTAGCTGTTGTAACACCTATTCCTTCTGCCAGCCAATCAGAAAGCGGGCTTTGACACTGGTTACCTGATTGGCCAAAAGGACAGGCGAACCTGTTGGACGCCGAGGAGGAGGGGAGGAGCTGGAACCCTCCATGGAGGACAGGACTCGGAGCCAAGCTGCTACACGCTGCCTGCCACCCGCCATGATGGGGTAAGCGCCAGACGTGCTGCTCGGGGGGCTGTTTGCCACCCCCCCCTCAAAAAACAAAACAAAAAAACAGCCGCCACTGCTCAGGTTTCTTTGGAAATGTTTGCATTGTTTTGCAGAGATTTTTTAAGTTGTTCTAAATCAGATCAAGCTGATTATAAAAACCTCCCTGTAAAACATATTCATTTATATCTGATTTGTTCCTTTTTTTTCCCAGCCCACAAAAATCTGTACAATATACAATGTGGCCTTCATATTGAAAAGTTTGAAGACCCAGGTGTTCCGAAAGAAGTAAATTACAACTTGTATATTCTAAACTGGCTACAAACACTCCTTGAGTGCCACTGCAGAGAAACAATTCTTTATGCAAAGAGTATAACAGTTTATGGGGTCTACATGGGTAGTGTGTAGTAGCGTGTTGTAACGATCGATCGCAAGTGATTGGCACTCTGTGCAGGTCAACCTGCAGTTTCACTAATGTACAACTCCAGCAGTTTTTAAATATCTTTCTTGATCATACATCATGGGACACAGGAGCTTCATTACATAGTGGGTTATATAGGCACCTCTGGTGATTGGACACTGGTTGACCCCAATTAAGGAGAATTCCTCCCCTATATAACCCCTCCCATATGGGAGGCACCTCAGTTTTTTCGCCAGTGTCTATGGTGGTTGGTCACGTAAAACATTAGCTCTATGCAGGTCCCTGCGAGGGCCTAAGGGCTACAACAAACCGGATCCATACCTCGGGCCGATATTTTGACTCCCAAGATGGTATGGTACCCGGGCCTCGTCAGCCGAAGAAGCGAGGTTTTGCCTTTAAGTCCTCTCCATTGGAAGACTGGGCTCTGGGAAAACCAGACTTGGTGTACTGTTTATACAGAGCGCACGAAAGTTTCTGGCAGAGCTTTCTACATGGCCCAGGTAGGAGGTTCTTCCGAGAAAGAGCCCCAGATAAACCTGAAGGTTGGCTAACAATACCCGCCGTGATGGGTGAAGGCTGGAATTTGTCTGGTTCAGCAATTCCTGCGGCGAGGACAGGTAAGGGAAGTTAATCCTGTATATATATAATTATATGAATTGATTTCTTCATTGTGAGTAGTTGTATGTCTTACCTGGTTTCCACCACTAGAGGGAGTAAGAGCAGCCTGATGCATACTTACATGCCTTTCAGTACACACGCTCAGTGAAGCCTGGTTCTCCAGCTGACTCACGTCTCCATTACAGTCCCTGCCACATCAAGGTAAACAGGGGTCCCACGTAGTCTGGGGGTCCCACGCAGCTCCGGTGGAGTTCTCCTTCCCCCCCCGTGGATCCCGCTGTCCTCATGCACGCGCGCAGGCGTGTGCAGGCGCGCCGGGCGTGTTCCCGGCCTAATGGAGGAGGGGGAGTGTGGTTGGGAGCCGTGCACGTTGGTGTGCACGGCGCTGTAATGCACAGGCGCCAGGCGGCAGTTTTTAAAAAAAGTCCAGAGCGTCAGGGGGCTGTAAGTGGAGACACAGGAGCTGTGGGCAGTAAGCATCCGTGGGATTGGATCCAGGCAAACCTAGACACCTACTCAGCATCAGGTTGTGCAGTTTAAGCATATATATTTATTGTGAGACTTTAAGCACAACAGTGATTGCACTTGTACTAGTACCTCTGCTTTGTAACTTAGGACTATGTCTCCTCGTAAGAGGGTTTCAGGGGGAGGTAGCAAAGGCACTGGTAAATCACCGCCTAGGTCCAGGGGTTCTAAAAGAGTGCCTGTAAGTTACCATCCCCCCCTGCAAGACTGGAGCCAGCCTCTCAAGACGAGTCAGTGCACCTGTCAGGTTTGCAGCCTCTCCTAATGTGTCAGCCCCGGTTTATGTCACTGAGGACTCCCTTAGGGCTACATTGGAGGGTTTTGAAGAGAAAATAATGAATTTTATTTCTGCTTCCCTGAAATATAGCAGGAAAAGGGGTAGATCCCCTCCCTCTGCTGAAATTCCTCTCTCAGATGATTTTTCTGAAAATGAGGAGAGATCCCTATCTTGGGATGGGGATCATGAGCAGTCGGATGAATCAGAGGAAGAGGAGAGAGTCCCCTCCTCCCAGGCACTCAGAAAACAGGTGCAGTATTATACTGAATTGGTGCATACCACATTTAGAATGCCTGCTGCTGAAGTCACTACGTCCTCTGTTTCTTCCCTGGGAGTCAGGAAAGCCCCACAGACTGCCTATTCCTTTCCAATCCATCCCTTAATGGAGGGATTGTTGTATAAGGATTGGGGACATCCCGATAAAACTGTTTGCTCCTCCTAAAAAGGTTTTCTATGCATTATCCTCTGGAGGAAAGTTTCACCAAGAAGTGGGGGGTCCCATCTGTTGATGCGGCTGTTTCTTGCGTGAATGAAACCTGACTTGTCCCTTGGATATTGCTCAGGTATTTAAGGATCCAACTGATAAGAAGCTGGAAACCTTATTAAAAAGCCTCCTTTTCCAAGACTGGCGCTGTGGTGCAACCTACAGTCGCAGCCGTGGGGTTGTCAGTTCCTCAAGGAACAGGTTAAGCAGATGCTTGGGATCCTTCCCAGTGAGGAAGTAGAAAATTATGCAGAACTGCCTCATATTCTGTGTTTTATGATTGATGCGATTTTGGATTCCGTCCAACAAGCATCACGTTTGTCCCTCATGTTGGTACACATGCGAAGGGCCCTATGGCTAAAGAATTGGGCAGCTGAGCTGTCATGCAAGAAGCATTTGATTGGGTTCCCGTTTAAAGGGGAACGTTTGTTTGGAGAAGAATTAGACAAATTCGTCCAAAAAAAAATAAAAAATTTCAGGGGGTGAATCTACTCTCCTTCCAGTCAAAAGGAGCAAGCGTCCTTCATTCAGGCGTGCTCCCTCTCCCGGAGCATCAAGCTCTAAGCAGTGGCGACGGCCTTCTCAACCCTCCTCTACAGGAAAGGCTCAAGGCCGAGCCCAGGGACAGGAAAAGACTTGGTGGCGAAAGCCTGCCAAGCAAAGCCCAAAAGCTTCCTTGTGAAGGGGCGCCCCCGCTCGGCCGAGTGGGGAGAAGGCTCCTGCGGTTTGCAGGAGCCTGGTGGTAAGAGATCTGGGACAAGTGGTTGATCTCTTCGGTATCTCTGGGCTACAGGCTAGAGTTTCAGGAGATTCCACCTTCTCGCTTTCTAAGGTCAAGGATCCCCAGGGATCCAGTAAAGCAAAAACCGCTATTTCGGGCCTTAGATCACTTACTATCCCAAGGGGTGATAGTAGAAGTGGACCCAAAAGAACAGGGCTCAGGGTTTTACTCAAATCTCTTCACCATTCCAAAGCCGAATGGTAGTGTCAGACCTATCTTAGATCTGAAGGATCTGAACCGGTTTTTACGCATCCGGTCCTTCCGAATGCAGTCAATCCGCACTGTGGTCTCCTCCCTGCAAGGGGGAGAATTTATGACATCAATAGATATCAAAGATGCATATCTCCATGTGCCAAATTTTCCCGCACACCAAAATTTCTAAGGTCCGCGGTGGAGCGGCGCCATTTTCAATGTGTGGCCTTGCTGTTCGGGCTTGCTACGGCCCCTCGAGTCTTCACAAAGATTCTGGACCCTCTCTAGGCAAACCTAAGAGCTCAGGGTATAGCCGTCATGGCTTATCTAGACGATTTGCTTCTCATGGAGAAAACAGCAGCGTTCCTGAATCGCAGCGTCACCAGAATGCTAGAACAACTGGAACGCCTAGGTTGGATCATAAACCTAGAAAGATCGTCCCTACAGCCTGACACCAGGTTTGAATACCTGAGCATGATCATCAACACCGCTCAGGGCAAGGTGTTTCTTCCAAGGCCAAAGGCCTTGGCCATTGGGGATCTGGTGCGCCTAATTTTGGGCAGAAGATCTTCCCCCATTCGGTTGTGCATGAGACTGTTAGGGAAAATGGTCACATCCTTCGAGGCTGTCCCATTCGCCCAGTTCCACTCAAAGCCTCTGCAAAGATGCATCCTTGCGGCTTGGAACAGGAAGCCCCAAGTCTTGGATCTTCCTATGCGTCTATCCCCAGGGACACGCAAAGTCTCGTCTGGTGGTTACAAACCAAGAATTTGCTGAAGGGCAAAACCTTTCTTCCTCTTCCATGGAAGATTATCACAACAGATGCCAGCCTGTCAGGCTGGGGAGCAGTATTGGAGGAGACGTGCTCGTAGGGGAATGGTCTGCGATCGAGAAGCTATTGCCCATAAATATCTTGGAGATCCGGGCAGTTTATATGGCTCTCATAAAGTGGTCTTACAGACTACGAGGTCTCCCGGTTCGGTTCAGTCGGACAATGCCACAGCAGTGGCTTATATCATTCACCAGGGCGGTACCAGGATCTGGTGGCCCAAAAAAGAGGTGAATCGCATACTTGTCTGGGCAGAAAAGCATGTTCTGTGTCTTTCTGCAGTCTTCATTCCAGGAGTGGAAAATTGGCAGGCGGATTTTCTGAGCCGCCAGCAGTTGTGCCCAGGAAGATGGGCTCTGCACCCCGACGTGTTTTGGAGCATATGTCACAGGTGGGGTACTCCAGACGTAGATCTGTTTGCATCCAGGTTCAACAGGAAACTGGACAATTTTGTGTCAAGGACAAGAGATACACTTGCTCAGGGGTCAGATGCTCTGACAGTTCCCTGGGATCAGTACAATCTGATCCATGCCTTCCCCCCGAGCCCGCTTCTGTCGCGGTTCCTGGGAAGAGTCAAGAGGGAGACAAAGTCGGTCCTTTTGTTGGCCCCGGCTTGGCCCAGGCGACCATGGTACGCAGAGATCATGAAGTTGGCAGTAGGCAGGCCATGGATCCTCCCTCTCCGGCCAGATCTGCTCTCACAGGGTCCAATCTACCATCCTGCTTTACGCAGTCTGAATTTGACGGTTTGGCTGCTGAGACCGTGGCCTTTAGGGGCCAGTCCTTTCTACTCTGGTCAATACCAGAAAGCCGGCCTCCAGGCTTATTTATTACAAAATCTGGAGGGCATATGTTTCCTGCTGTGAACTCAGGAAATGGCATCCTAGGAAGTATGTCATTAGCAGGATCTTGGCCTTTCTCCAGTCAGGCCTAGAAATTAATTTGGCCATAAGCACTATCAAGGTGCAGATTTCGGCCCTGTCAGTGTTTTTTCAAAAGCCACTTGCATCACATTCCCTGGTACGGGCTTTTATCCAGGGGGCCATGCGGATAAGACCGCCAGTCAAACCTCCGGTATGCCCTTGGGATCTGAATTTGGTTCTCTCGGCTTTGCAGGGGCAACCATTTGAACCTTTGCATCTGGCTTCATTAGCTCTCCAGACTAAAAAATTGGTCTTCTTGGTAGCCATATCCATGGCTAGAAGAGTATCAGAGCTAGCAGCTCTTTCCAGCAAGGAGCCGCATCTAATTATTCATAAGGACCAGGTGGTCATGCGTCCCAACAGGTCCTTTCTACATAAGGTGGTTTCGGGATTCCATTTGAATCAAGATGTAATCCTACCATCCTTTTTTCCGGACCCACAGTCCGCAGAAGAAGAATCTTTGCACACTTTGGATGTGGTTAGAGCAATCATTATTTATCTTCAAGCAACTGCTCAGATAAGGAAAACTGATTGCTTCTTTATTTATTTATTTATTTTGCCGGAAGGCCCTAGGAAGGGCCAGGCGGCGTCAAAATCCACTCTCTCAGGGTGGATTAGACAAGTTATTTCTCAGGCCTATAGTGTAAAGGGGAAGATTCCTCCTTTTCAAGTGAAAGCGCACTCTACTAGGGCTGTTAGTGCTTCTTGGGCAGTGCATCACCAGGCCTCCCTGGCTCAGATCTGTAAGGCTGCAACTTGGTCATCAGTCCACACATTCACCAGATTCTATCAGGTGGATGTCAGAGGGCAAGAGGATATCGCCTTCGGGCTCAGTGTACTGCAGGCTGCAGTTTAGGTCCTCCGGTCCCTGGCGGTCTATAATTATGATCTGTGTCTCCCTCCCCTCAATCTGAGCATTGCTATGGGACATCCCACTATGTAATGAAGCTCCTGTGTCCCGTGATGTATGATCAAGAAAATGGGATTTTTATATACAGCTTACCTGTAAAATCCTTTTCTTGAGAGTACATCACTGGACACAGGGCTCCCGCCCCTCTTGGGTTTTACGTGGTTTCTTATTGCTTTGCTACAAAACTGAGGTGCCTCCCATATTGGAGGGGTTATATAGGGGAGGAATTCTCCTTAATTGGGGTCAACCAGTGTCCAATCACCAGAGGTGCCTATATAACCCACTATGTAATGAAGCTCCTGTGTCCCGTGATGTACTCTCAAGAAAAGGATTTTACAGGTAAGCTGTATATAAAAATCCCATTTTTTCTATCTGTGTTCCCATTAGGGAAATTCTCTCTCTCTCTGTGCCAGTGCCAAAGGTTACTGAGCCAACTAGCGGTGACTGTCCCCAGCAGGAACACCCCATGCCCACTCATCCCATGAGAGCCATACACACTTTGATTTCTTTTGATAGGAACTATTGATCTATAGTCGACAATGTATTTGATTGATGTGCCGCATTTAGGGAGGTTGATTTTGATTAGTTAAAGTGATACTAAACACACAGGGGTTCATTTACTAAAACTAAACTTACTAAAACTGGAGAGTGCAAAATCAGATGTGCATGGTAGCCAATCAGCTTCTACCTTAGGCTTGTTCAATTAAGCTTTGACAATAAAACCTGGAAGCTGATTGGTTTTCTATGCACAGCTTCACCAGAGCTTACACTCTCCAGTTTTTTTTTTTTTTTAAACCTCACACTGTTTAATTCACATTGTCCCTTCTATTTCCGTTATGGATAATGACACTGTAATTATTTTCATGAAATTAAAATCTAAGTACCTTTTCTCTAATCGTTATACAGCTGTCACATGACCCAGATCTCACCCAGCCTGTCTGCAGGAGGAGCTTCTAGTCCTCCGATACTGATCACAAAAAATAAAAAATAATTTAAAAAAAAAGAGTAAAAATAAATAATTAATATAAAAAAACTGTTTTATATACAGTAGATTATATTTATATATATATATATATATATATATATATATATATATATATATATATATATATATATATATATATAACCTTTTTTGGAAATAACATGTTGTAGGTGGATTTCTACCAATCACTGGCTGTATAACGCCCTTCCAGCCTATGTTTTAGAATAAGAGGGAGGTGAAGCCTCCATTAATCTATATTTAATGTTCCATCCCCATTGTGTTTAACTGGTTAGTGGGCATGGAGGAGGAGGAGGGAGGGACCAGGCTGTCATTTACCACTGTGTATACACCCACATGTGTGACTCTATAGTCACATGAGCTGTTCAGATGTGATAGGGAGAAAATGCTCAGCATAGAATCTCACTGAAAACTGAGCATGTGCAGAGTTGCCACCACAGCTGCAAAATCCCTAGATGAATTGGGGACAGGGACAGAAGGTGGAGATAGAGAGCAGCGGGATCAACCAGTTTTTTTGCAGAATACAGCAAACAAATCTCATAGTCAGTGGATAGCAACAGCAACAGAGATTTATCAATCTTTTTTTATGACGTGGGTTTAGTGACACTTTAAGATAGGATTATAAATTACAATCATAAGTTATCAATCGCATCTCTATTTCCACCATGTCATGTCACAATCTGATTGAAATATGATTGTATTCATGAACAAAGTATCTCTATTACCAATCGATGCAAAACCATCAATAATATTCCACCCTGAATCAATCAGAGTTGAAATTATGGCTATTTGATAGTTTGTGGATTCAATCGGTTTGATCATTTTGGATTGCACATCGATTGGATAAAAAAATCAAAGTGTGTTTGGCCAACCTAAAAGAAAAAAAAGCTTTTGTTGAAATTACACTTAGGAAAACCAAAAATTGAATTTTAATTTCATTTGGATCAGATTAGCCCTACAGGCTCAGTTCACACTGGCGCAATACGGGAAACCAATGCAGGTTCCCGCATCGCACCTGAATCGCCGGAGGTTCACATTGCACTATGCGAACCGCTGGGAGTGTCAATACAAAGTTAATGACACCCCCAGAGCGGTTCGCAGATCGCAGTGCATACTGGGAATTTGGATGTCATCAAAAACCTATTTTGGTGCGAATGCTATGCAAATTCAGCCATACAGTTTGTGTGGCGAAATTTGCATCACACAAACATGTGATCTGCACAGCAATGCGGTGCGAATCACATGCAATGTCTGACCTCGCGGCAGTGTGTACTGGCCCTTAAATCGATTTGTATACCCAGTTTTATGATTTTTACCTACAGGTAAGCCCATAATAAGGCTTACCTGTAGATACAATGAATAACTCCTAAACGTACACCTTTAGGAGATATTCATCTTGCATGCAGCCGCTGACGTTGTGGCGCATGCAATCTGAAGGTCCGGCGTATCGTGCCGGAAATTCAGAGCTTCTTGCCAGAATGAATTTTGTCAATGAAAATATTTTCGTTGACAAAATGAGTACTATTTTAGTCGACTATAGTAAGACCAAAACTAAAAACAATTCAAATGACTAAAATATGACCAAATGGCATTTTAGTGAAAAGACTATGACTAAAACTAAATTGAAATCGGACGTAAAAATGAACACTGGTTATATATCTCAATAAATGTCTGCAGTTTGTTCAGACCTTAATACCATACAATACATAAAAACATGTTATTAGATTTTAACATCAGGAGTATATAATTATTTTTGAAATTTTAGAGAAATGCTTAAAAATGCCTTACAATTTAACTAAACCCATTTGATTTTAGCCAACTAAAATTATTTTAATCGACTAAAATGTACTGAAGATTTTAGTAAAATACGACTAAAACTAAAACAATTCAACTGACAAAAATACGACTAATGCCGCGTACACACGAGCGGACTGTATGGCGTACTTAGTCCGTCATACAATCCGACGGACAGTCCGTCATACTTTCGACTGAATGGACTTGACCACACACGGATACCCAAACAGTCCGTCGAAAGCTTGCGCGATGACGTGTACAGCACGTACGACGGGACTAGAAATAGGAAGTCCAATACACAGCAAAGCACCCTTCCGCCGTGTAAATCCTTTCTGGGCATGCGCCATTCTTAGTCCGTCGAACTAGCATACTGACGAGCGGATTGTCCGCTGAAACCAAAGTACGACGGACAGAATTTCGAAAAATCCGAAATACTTAGTACGCCAGACTGCACGCTGAAAAAGTCCGCTGAAGCCCACACACGAGCGGACTGTCCGCTGAAATGTGTTTCGACGGACTAAGTACGCCATACAGTCCGCCCGTGTGTACGCGGCATAAGCCTCTGGTCACACCGATTTTTGAAAGTTTTTTTTCCTTGGGAGGGTACATGTGATCAGCACAGGGCCAATCAGCACTGTCCAAACAGAGGCTCAGGGGTCCTGCAGCCTTTAAATAAAGTCAGATTAGAATGGAAACACCTCCTACAAGCTTTTACCAGACACTGATTGAAGTCACAAGACTGCTATATAATGCTGATGAGAAAATATATTGGGCAGTTTATATTTACTATAATAATTGAATTTCCACGTTCTGCGGACTGTGGAAGACCAGATATAGCGATTGCAGGCTCCTGGGTTTAGGAACACTTTAACTGCTGGCAGAGTTGATGGTTCTAGGTGTACCAACAAACTGTCTCTTTCAGCTTCTACATAACTTGGCATGACATAGATCCATGTTACTCTGATTCCAGCAACTCACCAGTGGCATAATTGCTAATAGAGCAGTGGGAACAACCATCTGCTCTCATGGTGTTGCTTCCTGAATGGCTGAACCAGCAAAGTAAAGCTCTGTTGAGGTTCTCCAGCATTGTTTTTTCAGCAAGGAAGTGGCACCATAGGAGCAGGTGAATGTTTTCTTTTGAGTTCCTCTTGTTGGTAATATGTCACCAACAATAGGCTTGCTAATGTGATATGAACTTCATGCTAGCTAGTCAACTGGGGCATTAGAGGGTGAAACAAGACAGGTGGGAAGGGAATGTATATTGTATGTCAGCAAAGCTATGAGGCAGGTGTCAAAGCTCCTCAAAGCTTGCAGCATTGTAGACCCCATTCCAGTAGTGCCTGCCAAACATCCAGAGGTCTGCTAGTATAAATCAGCATAGTGCTATCTGCTTCTCTCCAGCTCCAGGACTACTTTTCCATAAAATGCACAATACATTCCCAGCCTGATTTCAGCTAAAGGAATCTGAAGGAAGATATAACTGAGCCATATGGTATTTTTAGAAGTTTGTCTGGAGTCCTCTTGTATAGGGTGTGTCTTCTGCCATCTTGTGAATTTAGGGAATGAGAATAGGAAGAAACACTAACAAGCATACCACTGTCAGGCTGTATATAAGATAGATCTGTTTTCATTTCCTATCTGAAACTGATCTGTATAACACAACCAAGACCTGTGGTGAGTACTGTGGTTTGCCATTAGCATAATAATCTCCAAGCATTCAGAGGTCACCATACCACATTATGCTGAATGATTGAGTAACACACAAGGCAGATCGTCACTTAATGTGTGGCTTACCATCCCATGAGGACATATGGCCACACGACTATCACCACAAGGCCAATGAAGACACATAAAGCAGCTTCCCTAAACCAGGGTTGTTCCTCTTCAGCACAGGCACCATATCTTCCATATCTACCTGAAAATAGACCTCTAACTATATGAGTCCTGACTTGTTAAAAACAAAATCTGAAACACTTAGTTGGCAATATTTCAAAAGGCAGTGACAACCAGGGTATCGCACAAACATGTAGGGAAAGGTCCAAAAAATGAGCATGGCTTCACATCTTATAGCTTGTAGTTTCACACCTTTCTCCCTATGCAACCCTATTGTTGGTGTCTGTAGACATAAATCCCCCAATTATTGTTGCCATTGGTGCACACCTGCCACACAACCCGCCCTTCCTTCCCAAGTTGTTGTTATCAGGAGCCATAAAAAAATGTTGGCAGGTTATTGATTCCATGCGCTGGAAGCTGGTTGTATGCAGAGTATAGCATTACTTTTATTTAGGATTAACAATACATGTCTTGCAGCATTAGAAAACATGAACAGGACCATCCAAGTACATAGACAGAGGATATAAACAAACATCCTGTCATATCAGAGAAAACATGTACTATACACCATAATATTACAGCGCCACCTTCTGCACTGATAGGTATAATGCATACAGTATTGCCAGTTTATTAATAACTTTACATTACATGTTGTTGTCTTTTCAACTCCCCTTCTCAACAGCATGTGCTTTGCCAAATTATATTCAGCTTCTTCAACAAAGGCTTGGTGAGTGCATCAGTAGTCATCTCCTCTGAATGTCAATAACACTTTGTTCTTGATTGTCCCTCAGTAAGTGATACTTGACGTCGATGCGTTTGGTTCTAGGATTGACCTTTTCTGATTGCATAAGCTTTATACATCCCTGGTTGCCTTGATAAATGGAAATTAGTTTTGGCATGTCTATTCCAATGTCCACAAAAAGTTGACAAATCCATATCGTTTCTTGACAAGCGTATGCTGCTGCAATGTACTCTGCTTCAGTTGAAGATAGAGCGACAGTTGCTTGCTTTCGACTAGACCAACTTATGGTTCCTTGATGGCATCTAGCACATGTTGACACACTGTGTGTTTTGTGGCTTTAGAAAAATAGATGTAGGGAAAAGACACACATTTTAGGCATGGGATTGTGGTGGAAATCAACATTTTTGAGTCCCAATTTGTGTGCATCTTCAAAATATGGCTTTTACAGGGGTGATATCACCTCATCTGATGAAGGCAAAATCAACAACTTTTTGACATAATAATGTCTCATATTGCCTTCACTTTATAGAAGTTGAACTTTATAATTTCCTGAGCTGTGGATGTGTATGTTATGGCTTTAAATATGCCTGTTTAGCTACAAAAAAAGGGCGATATACTGTCACACATACATGTTATATACCAAAGATGTTGGTTTGTTAAAAAAACCTTTTATAACACTGAATGTGCTTGGAGTAAAATGTTTTATACTCAACAATGTGTGGCTTCTTCTTTCAATGCTCAATACCAGTTTTTGGAGTAAGTTGGTGTAGTTACAGTGACAATGGGGGTTATTTACGAAAGGCAAATCCACTTTGCATTACAAGTGCACTTTCAAGTACTACTGAAGAAAATGCCCGAAAAAAGGCCATTGGAGAACCTAGGAGACAGATTAAAGAAACACAAGCAGTAAATCAAATAAAATATGAGTTCAGTTTTTAACAACAAATTTATTTCACATAATGGCCCCCCAGGGCAAATGCTTCATCTGTGACAAATACGAATGGGACTCCCGCCACGTTGTCTTCTGAAGGTGGCAAGCCCAAGCTGCCATTCTGGAGCCATCAGTAGAACTCCGTCTGGGTGATGACTCCACCATCCGACATCTGGCCATTCTTCCCCACGTCCACATAGAGGAATTCATAAGTTGCTGACACCACTGTCAACAACACTTATAGTTATAATAGTACGAACCCGAGTTGGGGGAATGGAATAATGTGGACATGTTTCCCGTCTATTGCCCTACCGCAGTTGGGAAAGTCCCACTGCTTGGCAAATTGGGGGGCCGCAGTCTGCCATTCCTGTGGGTTTGAAGGAAACAAAAAAAATTAGTACTTTTGCACATAACATTGCAAGCAGATTAGACACAAACATTCTTGGCCAACATAAGTATAACATTTATTGAAATGAGTATTTAAAGTCAAAAGTATAAAGGTACACTTATCAGATCCCCCCCCCCCCCCCATGGCCCATTGTAAACATTTTAGGGGGGAGATGTTTTGGACAGGTAACCGTCTCCACTTCATTGAGAGCTGAATGCATAAATAATGTGTGTTACTTTGGCCAGCCCCTCCTTACTTACACTATTGGCAGCCCACTGAACATCTAAGAAGTGTCTTAATACAAAAATATGAATACACACTGTACAAATTGAAGCACATTTTTACATTCTGCAATTACCCTATTTATCGGTGTATAACACGCACCCCAAGTTTAGGAGGGAATTTTAAGGAAAAAAACTTTTAGGAGGGAAGTTTATCAGTGTCCATCTGCAGCCTTGTCCATCATTGCACCCTTGTCAGTGTCATTTGCAGCCTTGTCATGCAGTCTTGTCCATCATTGCAGCCTTGTCAGTATCATATGCAGCTTTGTCATGCAGCCTTGTCCATCATTGCACCCTTGTCAGTGTCGTATGCAGCTTTGTCATGTAGCCTTGTCTATCGTTGCACCCTTATCAGTGTAATTTGCAGCCTTGTCCATCATTTGCAGCCTTGACAGTTTAATTTGCAGCTTTGTCTTTTAAAAATGGCACTGCCAAGATACAGAGCTGGATGTTCTGTGTATCTCGGTGGCGCTCGGTAGTTCTCAGCAGCTTTTTGGCCATTCTCGGCAGCTTTCGCCCACTCTCGGTGGCTTTCGGCCACTCTTGGCTGCTCTTGGCGGCTCTCGGCCATTCTTGGTGGCATTCAGCTGCTTTCGGGCACACTCGACCGCCGAGAATGGCTGAAGGCAGCTGAAAGCTGCCGAGAACAGCCTGAAAGCTGCCGAGAATGGCCGAAAGCCGCAGAGAAGTGCCAAAGGCGGCTGAAAGCCGCCCAGAGGCTCACAATGGTAGGGGATTGACGTATAACACACACCCACAATTTCCCCCTGATTTTAAGGGGGGAAAAGTGTTATACACCGATAAATACAGTGCCTAGCAAGATAATAGGAGAACAAAACTTTAAACAGTACTATTTGAAAGTATTCAGGCAGGCACTTGCACTACAAGCTTTGGTGAATTCATCCATTAATATGAACACAAAAGAGATAGGTATAGTGTGTATGGATTTAGCAAAGCCAGTAGATAGAGTATTGTTATCAGTTGACTTAGCAGTTGGGGTGAGGGAGGGTTTAAAATCAGCTTTGCCCCCCCCCCCCCCCCCCAAAAAAAGCCTCTTGCACTTTGCCTGAATTTAAGGGCAAAAATAAAATTAGTACACATTTTAGGGGGTATTTAGGCTAAGCACTACAATGGAGCTGACAAAATACATTGTTGCATGAGGACAGAGAGGACATTCATAGCATATTACAATCATGGTAAATATGGAATGATGAAATAAATGCAATACATTAGCAAACATTAAATACATAGAATGTGATGTTAAAGGATAAAACTTACCTTAACACAGGCATACCCCACTTTTATGTACGCAATGAAGTTTATTTACTAAAGCTGGAAAGTGCAAAATCAGGCTCACTTCTGCATAGAAACCAATGAGCTTCCAGGTTTTATTACCAAAGCTTAATTGAAGAAGCTGGGGTTAGAAGCTCATTGGTTTCTAAGCAGAAGTGAGCCTGATTTTGCACTTTCCAGCTTTAGTAAATAAACACCAATGTGTACTTAAAAGTGGGGTATGCCTGTATAGTCCTTCTGCAGGACCTGAATTATGGCAGAACAGGTCTCTGGACTAATGATTCCCAGAGCCTGGGGGGAGATTCCAGTCGTGAACTTAATATCCTGGAGACTTCTCCCCATCACCAAGTACCGCAAGGTGGTGACGAGCCTCTGCTCGGGAGTGATGGCTTGCCGCATGCAGGTGTCCTGCTTCGTAATATAAGGGGTAAGCAAAGCCAACAGATGGTGAAAAACAGGGTCCGTCATCCGGAGATAATTCCTGAAATCATCAGAATTATTCTCCTGGATCTCCCGCAACAAACGCTGGAGCAACCCATTCTTCGTCCATGAACTCCTACTTGCCCTGTTCATGGACTAGACTTGGGTCAAAGCAAGAACTCCAACACCAAGCCCAACAAAGGCACAAGCTCTCCGATAAACGCAAGATTAGCAGAAGGAGCCCAAAGGGGGGCACACAGGCTATTGAACTTCCTTTTTATAGTCCTGTTGTACGTGTTGTATGTCACCGCATTCACATGTTCGGAATTTTGGGACATTTGTGTGACCGTGCATATGTAAGACAAGTTTGAGCCAACATCATTCAGGAAAAAATCCATGGTTTTGTTGTTGGAAAATCCGATCGTGTGTTTGTGATATAAGTCTTCAACTTGCAAACTTTTGCTAGACAGGCTTACAATCCAAAAGTACCTTTTTGCCTTCTATTCAAAAATTGCCGGGTTCTAGCTAGGAGGGCGACTTCTCATGGTCACTGCAATCTCATGTCTGATTATTTGACAGACCTTTTATTAAGCTTAAATGATTTACACTGTGTCTGGGACGTCTAACTGCAGGATATATGTCATTTACTAACATGTTCCTCATACATTATGTATACATTTTATGTACACAACATCCTTACAAAGACCGTCTCCTGAACACATAAATCAGGTATAGTAGAGATGGACTATGCTACATAAATGTGGAGTGTCATAATTAATTTCCATTTCAGGTTCTCACGTCCTCAGTATTGGTGATACAGGTTGTTTTCAATCATACTATCATTATAGAGATGCTATTATCAAAAAAAAAAAAAAAATATATATATATATATATATACAGGATTTATATAGCGCCAATAGTTTGAGCAGCGCTTTACAACATGAGGGCAGACAGTACACTTCAATACAAATCAATACAGGAGGGATCAGAGGGCCATGCTCGTTAGAGCTTACAATCTAGAAGGGAGGGTCAAGTGGAAACAAAAAAGGTAATAATAACTGTGGGGGAAGAACTGATGGAGAAATACAGTTGTTAGGTGTGGGTAGTGTAGGCTTCTCTGAAGAGAAGGGTTTTGAGGGATTGTCTAAAAGTTAATAAAGTAGGAGATAAGCGGACAATATATACCACTGTAGTGGTCAGCACCACTCTGGGTCCTGTGGCCTTTAGCTTAGTGAACACAGAGGGTGACTTGCTCAGCATTGCCTTCATTCACAGAAATACTTTTGTATTTTTTTTTTTTTCAGTGACTACAAAGTGATATCTAATTGGACAAGGTAGAGAGGAGGGGTGGTGATATCATAATCTTCTCCTGTTCCAATCAGAGAATGCCTTATATTCATTGAAAGAAACACAAAGTGATCTGAGAATGGTGGCCATGTGGCCTCTGTGTTCACTATGCAGCAGTGCAGCTGCTCAGCACCAGACCCGGAAACAACAGCAATCACCGTGGAAGAGGCGACAACTACAGAGATTCTCTGCTTCCTCAGCAGTACCACGGTACTTACATTGGTCCAATCTGGACCAGTGGCAGCTGGTGGTATTTTTTTCATGGGTGGGAGGGTGGAAATCTGTCCGCCGCCACTCTCCCCCCCCCTCGGTCGGTCGATCGATCACCACACTTACCCCATCTAGGTCACAGGCTTCCTCCAGCTAGCGGGCGGTGGCGGGCCTCTGCGTCTCCTCCTTCCTCTGCTTCACGGCAGGGCGGCTTCCCATGCGTCTCCTTCCTCCTCCTTGGCGGCTAATAGGATCGCTTCTCCTCTTGGCCAATCAGGTCTCGCTTCCTGAGCTGGGATTGGCCAGCAGGAGAATTAGGAAGACAATAGTGAATATTAATTTGTTACTGTCACACAACTGGGTGGGATCGGGCGCAGTGCTCCGCGCCCCGAGCCAACCCTTTTTTTTAACCAATTAGAACCTCCACCTCTAATCATATGCTTCTAAATAAAAACAAAAAACAAAAAAAAAACACTGAAATCCATGTGTCCGGTGCCCTGCATGTAAATTAGGGGCTGATTGCATGGATTGGGGGGAAAGCGCTCCTACTCCCCGTATGTACGGGCCGCCGCTGATCTGGGCCATAGTAACTAATCAATAAAAACCATAAAGAAAACAAAATCCTGTGAGCCTCAATGTCACCCTATGCCCATGTGCACTTCTCCATACACAAGGCAGGCTCATAGATGGAGGAGGGAGGACTGAGATACTACATTGGGAATCTCTGATCCAGTAACCAGCATAGAACCCTGTAGTGGTTCACACGCGTGTTTTTACTAAGTGTAACAGCTGAGTCACACGCTCTAAGGTGAACATAATTACCTAGAGGGTCACCGGATTGCATGATCTGCAGCACGGAAGGATATAGGAGCTTGTCATTAGTAGCATCACTGGATATCACGCACATGCACTTTAAATACATTTTATCAGCAGAACCTTCATAAACCATCTATAGGACTTTTTTATAATAAGGACTGTGGTACAGAAACACGTTTTTAGGAATTGATTTATGCACATGCACTTTTGGCACAGTTTTGCAATATGATTGTTACGTTTTTCTAATAAGACTGTCACAGAATTTATTTTTTGGTCATGGAAGCACTTTTTTGGCTAGTCTATATAAGAGGATTTTTTTTATACCCCCATTGGATAATATTAGCATATTGATCACATAGAGTCACACTTTATTTATGTATTATTTGGTATTGTTTTTACAGTGTTTTATCAGTTGTGTGTATATAATTGATATTTATATTTTTATATTTTTTTTACATGTGTCTGTGGGTTTATATAAATAGACTAAGATACAGGCTTACATGGTGTAGCACGGTTTAGGCACGGTTTAGCTCAGTGTAATATTTATTGTTCAATAAAAACCATGCCTGGATGGAATTTATGGTGATTTTTCTTTGTGTATGATGGTCAGGATTTAAAATGGAACCAAGGGCAAAAGAAAGAACAGAATATAAAATACAGACTGGCTAACATTAAGATGTTTTGTAACACTTCCTGTAACACAGGCTTCCATGATTTGTCCACTTCCTTTAACATGGTAGTCTTGAAGAGACTTGAAGTTTTATGGACTTTAAGCAAATGAGATATATATTAAAGCCCAACTCCAGCTAAAACTTTTTAGTGTATATGTAAACTCAATCACTCAAATTTAATATAAGCTTTAACAAGTCAATGTAATTTCAAAAGTGATTTTCAGTATTTTTAAAGCCCAACTAAACTTTCAATTTCAATTAGCTAAATGTATGTCAGGGGCATCAAAGCAAAAGATGTTCAAAGTGTTACAATTCTTTTTTTTTTTTTTTCTGGATGTAGGCACACGCTGACCTGAAAAAATCTGTTAACTGCTAGCATGCTGCAGAGAAGGACTGTTGCTATCTGTGTGGAAGCAGTGGTCACCAGTGGCGGTGCGTCCATAAGCATCCAGTGGCGGTGCGTCCTGAATTACAGTGGTGGGGGGTGTTTTTGAAGCACCTGATTAGAGCCATAGGCTCTAATAGGCGTCAAAAAAGGTAAACAGCGAGCGCCATGCTTGGCACTTGCAGGTGTGTTAGGAAAGGGAATGAATATTCGCTTTCCTAACACTGAACCACCTCTCCGCTAATAAGGTGCTCAGGTCTGTTACCGTCACCTGATTGGCTGAAACGACAGGCGCAGTGATTGGATGCCTATCATGAGACAGGATAACATTAGACAGGATAACATTAACAATTTTTTTAAGATAAAGTCTGGTGTCTTTGGGAGATTTTGGATAGAAGTAACAGGTGTGGAAAAACTGGTCTTTGGGTGTTGGTGGTGCCTTCACACCATAAATATATAGAGGTACTTATGATAAAAGCAAGAATTGGTATTGCTTTAAAAAATTGAAATGATGTGCACCTGTCAAACAGGTGTCAGAAAAATTGGTCTTTGGGGGTGTTAATTGTGCCCATGAAACCTATACCAAAAAAATTACTTCAAGATAAAAGCAACGCCCACAAAGCTAGGCAGCCTAGACAGATCCCAAACACATTTAATCAGTGACATTGGCAGCAGGGGCTTGATTTATATATATATATATAATATTTTTTTTGCTTCAAAATAGGATGGGCTCAGGGTATAGAATACTGCATCCTGAGCCCACCCAGTTGTGTGACAATGCAAATTAATATTCTCTATTGTCTTCCTGATTCTCCACCTGGCCAATCAGGAAGCAGGTCCTGAGACCCTGGCCTTGAGAATCTGTCCCTGGCCAATCGGGTCTTAGGACACACTTTATGTTCAGCTGGGAGGAGAAGCAATGGCCCTGACTCTTCCCTTCCTCTTTCTCCTGAAGTAAGGTTTGTCTCCCACGGGGCATCTAACACTGGGGAGGGTAGGGAGCTTGCGACGATCACTGCCTTCCTGTCCATCTTCCCAAGCCACTTTCCCATACCCCCCCCCCCCAAATATTTAGCAGCAGCCGACACTGTTGCCCAACACTACTGATCACAAACCCCTGTGTACTTTCATTGTCGTGAAGGAGAACAGAACCAACATAATTTGCCATGCCAGCTTCTAGAACACAGAGCAATCTAGCATTCAACACTCCTCTGCCACTCTTCATGCCCTGGATCCTGCAGAACAGTCCATGGGACACAGACACTAAGGACAGTGTCCAAAATCTAAGGAGTGTCCAGAAACATCTGAGACACTTGAGAACTATGGAACACCATTTATGTTGTATCTGCTTGTAGGGAAAAATTCAAACCAGAATAGAAGAGCATGAAATGAACTTATCCTAAAACATTCCTGCTGAGTATCATCTCCTTTCTGGTTGTTTGATATGGACAGAGCACGTATACATATATACATAGAACAGGTAAATAGACATAATGATCGGCTCCTCTCCCCCATTCTGTGTTTGTGAAATCATCCTAATTACGATGATTATGTTGGCAATGGGGGTGTTACCAAATCACAGACTCGTTTATCAGGGAGAATTGTGTACTGTAAGGAAAAAAACAAGACGTTTATATCACCGTAATCTCTCTGTTTCCCGGCACATCTAAGAGTTTGGAAATCTGCACGGCAGATGGGTCAGAAGACGAAATGCAGAAGAAGTAATCACTTTAACCATTGTTTCACCACAATGACCTGAGCAAAAAACCTAAGGATCTTTTGGAATCAAATATGGAATATTACACCTTGAGCTGTGGAGCTGCCTGCATGTCTTTATAAACATGAGTAGCACATAGGAAAAAAGAAATAAAAAATATAAATATATAGAATATATGAGAGGTTCCTGGGTTTTACACTATAAGCCCCATTTGTTTTAATATATATAATATAATAAAACATTGGACATTTTTATTGTCTAATCTCCACTGCAAAGAATTCACCAGATCAGTTCAAAACAGAACTTTCCAAAATAATGCATAATTAATAGAACGCAACTTAATATTGTGCCAACCTGAAAGGCTATACGGCCTTCTCCTCTCCTCCCCAAAAGCATTTTGCATGTTGTTGCCTTGCTGATCTGCCTTTCTGGGCCTGTTCTCTAAGCCCTAAGTGGGTTAAGTAAAATATTACTCTATCCCTCCCTCAGGAGCAGTTTGCTTCTCTTCTTAAATTGAGTGGTCTTTAGATTTCTGATAAAGGGGGTCTGAATTGTGCAAAGTGCTTAGAGCCTGCTTTTATCTCCGAATAGTAAATAAGATTGGAACAAAAAAAAAGTCCATTAGCAATCAATATCACTTGTGAGACTTTACTCCCAAGTGCAATGTCCTCTCCTATTATAATATTCCTGTTTTATGTCTGACTGTCTCAGCAATGAACCAATTCTATGAATGGGTAAAGATTTCTCTAAATGGCTGGCTTCACTATAATACTATTCAATGTATTGTTGGGATCAATTGCATCTCTGGCACAGCCTTAGGCCTCATGTACACTGCTGCTGGTAAACGGACATTCAGAGGCAGTTGGATGCTTTTTTCAGCTGCCCCTGAACTCATAGTTTAATGTCATTTTTAGGCAATTGCGTTTAGGGGCTTTTCTTTGAAGGCAAAAAAATGAGTTCAGATGCCAAAGTTTCCGACGTTTCAAACGCAAAATGCAGCTAAACGCGCTACCAGCGTTTAGCTGCGTTTTTCTTTAGAAGCGTTTTTACAGGTGCCCTATTTTTTTACATTACAAAACTAAAAAATGATAGCAAATGATGAAAAACCACTAAAAAAAATTTAAAACTTGTAATTGCTTGCTATGCTTCATAGACCATGTATTACCCCTAATGAGCCATTGATCCAATCCAATACACCACTAGCATTGCTGTTAGCCATATTTTAATTGGAATTTGATCTATGTGTTATTAGATTTCAACCAGATGACCCCACTATTGACTTGATCAAACATAGTTGCATGGAATCTAGGGTTAGGGGTTAGGGTTTTGGATAGGCTTAGGGTTTTCTCCTTGAAGAACAAGTTTAGGGTTATGGTAAGGGTTATGGTTTCCTGTTAGAGTTAGGGTTTCCGGTTAGGGTTAGGGTCTTCCATTAGGGTTAGGGGGTTGTGGTTAGGGTTTTCCCCTGAAGAACAAGTTAGGGTTTCCAGTTAAGGTTAGGATTTCCGGTTAGGTTTAAGGTAAGGGTTTCCAGATAGGGTTAGGGTTTCCCATTAGGGTTAGGGGGTTATGGTTAGGGTTTTCCCCTGAAGAACAAGTTAGGGTTAGGGTTTTCCAGTTAGGGTTAAGGTTATGGTTTCCAGATAGGGCTAGGGTTAGGGTTTACCATTAGGGTTAGGGGGTTATGGTTAGGGTTTTTCCCTTGAAGGACAAGTTAGGGTTAGGGTTTCCGGTTAGGGTTAATTAAAAATATTTAAAAAATTGCAATTTGCATAAAGAAGACTAAATAAATAAAAAAAATGAAATTACACATACAGCTTAAAAATAAATAAATAAATAAAAAATTCTAATAATCAATTGCAATTTAAAAATTAAATATATTTAAAAAATTACAATTAAATATTGCATACAAAAGACAAAATAATTAAATTAAAAAAAATTACATATACAGCTTATAATAAAAACATAAACAAAAAATATACTAATCAATTGCAATTTTAAAATTTAATATTTTTTTTAAAAAATTGAATTTTTTCCTCACTAATGCTCATTATGGGATCCATAGTAAAAGCACTGAAATTGAGATAGATACGAGTACACTGCTGCTCTCCCAGCTGCTGCTCTTCACTCTGGTCTCACAGAATGGCTGAAATAGTTAAATAATACATTTTTTTGGGCTTTGGGAGGGTCCAACAGGGGTTCTAACCTTTCCCCAATCTGTCCAAAAAAATAAAAATTTGGGCTGTAACTGGGTTTAAAGCCGAAATTGAATCAGATTTTTTATTGCCTTTCCTCCCTCATGAACGGGCTAATAACATTTTTAAATAAAACCTTTACATTTTCATGATATACTTTATTTTGGACCCCAAGACATCTTTACCGGGTCTCTGTGCTTCACAGTGACGTCATCGCGGCTTCGTCGAATGACAGCGGCGGAGCAGCGAGACCCACCGAGAAGATGGATGCTCCGGACTACAGGGGACAGCGGTGACTTCGCTGGCTCCTGTGTCAGGTAAGTGACACATAATGGACTACTATGCGATGCATAGTAGTCTATTATGCTTTACCTTTGCAGGGAATCAAAAAAGGAAGTAAACTCATCAGGGTTTACTTCCTCTTTAAGGTTGCGTATTCCCAGCTTCAGCTTTGTTCCAGGGCATGATGGAAGCGGCACAACCGTAAAGGTACCCAATGGGTGGTCCAGAACCCTGCTCAAAGTGCCTAGCACAGCCCAGAAGAACCCACGCTAGGGTAGGCCCGCATGTGACCCTCGCTTGCCACCCAACAAGCAGAGAAACATGGAGGTCGTGACAAGCTGCTACCCCCCCTTTCTACTACTAACATACTACTAAACAATAATAAACTGCTGCAGGTAAATACAACACATAAAAAATGCAAGTACACTGCCTCTTGGGAAGAGTTATGTAATATCAAATCGTTTTAATGCCATTGGTGGCTGGTGCTCAATACTTTGGGGGGGGGGGCAAACCAACGCGGGAGACAGACAGGAAGACAACGCTCAGTTCCCGCCCCCGCGCGGGAGACGGACGGACAGGGATGCGGCAATCAGAGGCCCCCTTACCTTAGGGGGCAGATGACAAATCCCAGGATGACACTCTGATCTCCCCTCCTCCTCCCTCCACTGTCCAAGGTGGCGGGGAGTGCTGGATGTGGCTGCTGGTGAGCCATGCCTGGAAGAGGGAGCCTAGTCCCCTCTCTCACAGCCCCTAAGTGTCAGTGTTTGCTACAGGAGAACCTGTCAGGCATAAATGTTAGATATACATTCAGGAGATGTCCTTGGACTTAACTCATAGTGCGCCTTTACTTTTTAGAAAGTTGCTGAATTCCTGGAATTCAGCTTTAAACAGTACTTAATGTGCCACTGCCTACCAGGCCCCCTGCTGCACTGATAGGGCTGTGGCCCAGTACGGGTGTGCCAGCCTTACCCTCCCATCAGCAGCCTTGCCCAAAACTATAAGAAAAAGTTTCAAATGCAGTTTCCCTTTAAAATAACAAAGCTACATAAACCTTTTACTACCATTACACCATGTGCATCCTAAAAACATATAAGAGCATTGCTTATGTGCAGTTAGCACCAGCTAAATTAATTCATAGATATTAGATATGGTTTTTAAGATCATAGCATTCCAAGTGGCAACAAAATGGAATCAATGGAACATAAAATCCCGATGGATTTCCCACATTACTGTGATCGCAACTCAAAGGTCAAGACTCCTTTTTTCTGCAGCAACATATACTTCAATGACTGTACTGCATATACTCATAAGATCCCTCTAGAGACTGAGAAATCCACTCAACTTTTTGTTTTAAAAACGGTCCACCAGAATAGTCTCTTATTTATTATGCATAGCTGTCTTCAGTTTCCAGGCACTACATTATTTTTTTTTCATATGACATGAATGCCTATTAATATATAGGAAATTTATGGAGCTGTATATATAAAGAGAGTTCTATATCGGCAGTTTGCAACACATTTCCAGCATGTGTTTTCCTCCTTTTTTGAAGTGCTGGCTTTTTTTTCACCTTTTAGGTTTACAAAAGATGTTGTTTGTCCGAATATTTTATAACACTGAGCTTTTAAAAACCATAGCCCATTAGTAATCAGAGGTTCTATTATTTATTAATTATGGCTTCCATTAAATTTTAATCTGCTCTGTCCAAGCATATTTCCAGAGACACTTTTAATTACATTTTATGCATGTAAATCTTCCAGGAAAGCTGTATAATATTTCCCCATATGAAGGATAATTCTTTCTTTGTCCAGCAGCTTGATGGAAAAAAATTATTTTTTAAAAGTAAAGAATAAGATTAAGCTTATATGTGAGTTATTGGACATAAAACGGGTATAGGGACCCGGGTACTGCCTTGGGGACATGCATCAATGCAACATTGTTTTTTTCTTTTTAAAGATTGTTTTTACAAAAGCAGTGATTTTAATGATGCTTAAAGTGAAACAATAAAAATGAAATTCTGTTAACCACTTCAGCTCCGGAAGATTTACCCCCTTCATGACCAGGCGAGAATTCATTATAGCCGCAAGTGACTTTAAATTACTTTTTTTCCTGCAGAAATGACACTGTGCAGGGACAGTTCTAAGCACGGGAAACATGCGCCCCTTTACAGGCATACTATAGACACCCCCCAGGTACAAAATTTAAAGGAATATTACACTTTTATTCTTTCCCTTTAAGCATTATTAAAATCACTGCTCCCGAAAAAAGTTTTTAAAACTTTTTTTTGCATTGATACATGTCCCCTGGGGCAGGAGGCAGGTCCCCAAACACTTTTTAGGACAATAACTTGCATATTAGCCTTTACAATTAGCACTTTAGATTTTGAACGTTCGAGTCCCATAGACTTTAATAGGGTTCTAAAATTCACACAAAGTTTAGGTCTGTTCGCAGGTTCTGGTGCGAACCGAACCGGGGGGTGTTCGGCTCATCCTTAATGCCCAACAACACCTTGACACGCCTCATTGGCTTTTTTGTGGCATTGGGGCAGTAAAGGCTTTCCAACCATGCAGCTCTATTTTGTTCAAGTATCATTGAATTGTGCTCCTTAACCACTTTAATACCAGGCTATAGTCATATGATGTGTGCAGATGGGATCTCCCATCCTGGACAGGCATCATATGATGTTCTTGGCTTCTCGCCACTTCTGCTGGCCCCCGGGGGCCCGCAGTACGGTGATCGGGTATGAGGTGTGTCCCCGGACACAGCCCATCCCAGATCTGTGTAAAGAGCCAATAAAAAGTGTTTCTTTTTCCACGTGCAGCTGTGTCCAATCACGGCCGGTCACATGTACTGCCCACGTGCACGGTGCTTGTGCATGCCCCTAGGGCATGCACAGACCGGCGTTCGGGGACAAGGCTTGTCACCCTAACACAGCCCAACCCCGATCGCAGTAAAGAGCCAATGACCGGCTTTGTCTAATCACAGCCGGTCACAGAATGTCAACAAACCGCGGTAACGAGATGTTACCGGGTTCTCCTCTTCACACACCGAGAAGTGAGAGGGAGATTGCTCTCATTTCCGCTCATAGTGTACACCAAAACACACCAAAACACACCGATTGCCCCCCCCCCCCAATAAAGAGGACCTGTCACCACTCACCAAAGCACCTGTCACAGCCCATCTGAGTACCTGTCACATCCCATCTGAGTACCCGAGTACCGGTCACAGCCCATCTGAGTACCTGTCACAGCCCATCTGAGTACCTGTCACAGTTCATCTGAGTACCGAGTACCTGTCACAGCCCATCTGAGTACCTGCCACGGCCCATTTGAGTACCTGTCACAGTCCATCTGAGTACCTGAGTACCTGTCACAGTTCATCTGAGTACCCGAGTACCTGTCACAGTATTTCCGAGTACCCGAGTCACAGTTCATCTGAGTACCCGATTACCTGTCACAGCCGATCTGAGTACCCATGTACCTGCGTACCTGTCACAGTCCATCTGAGTACCTGTCACAGTTCATCTGAGTACCTGTCACAGTTCATCTGAGTACCTGTCACAGTCCATCTGAGTACCTGAGTACCTGTCATAGTCCATCTGAGTAACCGAATACCTGTCACAGTCCATCTGAGTACCTGTCACAGTTCATCTGAGTACCCAAGTACCTGTCACAGTCCATCTGAGTACCCGAGTACCTGATTACCTGTCACAGTTAAGCTGAGTACCTGAGCACCTGTCACAGCCCATCTGAGTACCTGTCACAGCCCATATGAGTACCTGAGTACCTATCACAGTCCATCTGAGTACCTGTCACCAGCCCATCAGAGTACCCGAGTACCTATATGTCAACAAACCACGGTAACGAGATGTTACCGGGTTCTCCTCTTCACACACCGATCATCTGTGAGAAGGAGATTGCTCTCATTTCCGCTCATAGTGTACACCAAAACACACCGATTGCCCCCCCCCCAATAAAGAGGACCTGTCACCACCCACCAAAGCACCTGTCACAGCCCATCTGAGTACCTGTCACATCCCATCTGAGTACCCAAGTACCTGTCACAGCCCATCTGAGTACCTGTCACGGCCCATCTGAGTATCTGTCACAGTCCATCTGAGTACCTGAGTACCTGTCACAGTTCATCTGAGTACCCGAGTACCTGTCACAGTATTTCCGAGTACCCGAGTCACAGTTCATCTGAGTACCCGATTACCTGTCACAGCCTATCGGAGTACCCATGTACCTGCGTACCTGTCACAGTCCATCTGAGTACCTGTCACAGTTCATCTGAGTACCTGTCACAGTTCATCTGAGTACCTGTCACAGTCCATCTGAGTACCTGAGTACCTGTCATAGTCCATCTGAGTACCCAAATACCTGTCACAGTTCATCTGAGTACCCGAGTACCTGATTACCTGTCACAGTTAAGCTGAGTACCTGAGCACCTGTCACAGCCCATCTGAGTACCTGTCACAGCCCATATGAGTACCTGAGTACCTGTCACAGCCCATCTGAGTACCTGTCACCAGCCCATCAGAGTACCCGAGTACCTATATGTAGCCCATCAGTGTACCCGAGTACCTGTCACTAGGCCATCAGAATACCCAAGTACCTGTAACCAGGCCATCTGAGTACCCGAGTACCTGTCCCCAGGCCATCAGAGTACCCGTGTGTCTATCTCCAGCCCATCAGAGTACCCGAGTACCTGTCACCAGCCCATTAGAATAACCGAGTATAAAGAAGGGGGGGAGAAAGGAAGAAAGTGGGACTTTAAATGAAGCACACAGCAAGTAAAAAAGTTGGTCAAGTGACTGGAAAGTTATCTTTATTCATATTTTACAACAATACTGTAAATTATGTTCCCAAACCTTCTTTAGGGTTTCATCAATTTTTCTCAAATTAGGGAATATCTGGATTCTTAGTCCTCATGGGACAATTCTATTTTCAATATATTTTTCAAAATACTTATTGTGCCAAAATATTCTAACCTTCTTTTACAACAGTTATTGTAATCTAAGAAATGCCCTGTCAAGGTCCACATCTGAGATTTCTGCTGTATTTTGGGATTCCTAAATTTTGGTCATGAGACCCTCCCAAGCCTCCCTACAAAAGGTAGCCATAGCCACAATTCATGTTACAATCAAAAACATAAATTTGTTTTATTGGGATTGTATTTAATACACCAACACAAAGTGGCACATAAGTGTGAAGTGGAAGGAAAATGATAAATTCCAAATTTTTTACACATAAATCTGTGAAAAGTGTGGCGTGCATTTGTATTCAGCCCCCCTGAGTCAATACTTTGTAGAACCGCCTTTTACTGCAATTACAGCTGCAAGTCTTTTTGGGTATGTTTCTACCAGCTTTGCACATTTAGAGAGCGAAATTTTCCCCCTTGTTCTTTGCAAAATACCCCAAGCTCTGTCAGATTGGATGGGGAGCGTCTGGGAACAGCAATTTTCAAGTCTTGCCACAGATTCTCAATTGAATTTAGGTCTGGACTTTGACTGGGCCATTCTAACACATGAATATGCTTTGATCTAAACCAGGGATATGCAATTAGTGGACCTCCAGCTGTTGCAGAACTACAAGTCCCATGAGGCATAGGAAGACTCTGGCAGCCACAAGCATGACACCCAGAGGCAGAGGCATGATGGGACTTGTAGTTTTGCAACAGCTGGAGGTCCGCTAATTGCATATCCCTGGCCTAGACAATCATTAGCATCGGTACCTATTGGACTGCATTGTTATTACAGGTCAGTAACTCATCATATTGAAGATGGAGGATCAGAATGATATCCAAGCAGACAGAGTTTTTTTTAATAATAGAGGTCTATTTATTTATCTCCAAAAGGATTCCTATTAAAATAAAACTGTCATAGGTTACAATGTTTAAAATCAAAGTCCAATCTGCTTATATTATGCCTTCAGCTGGAGATCCGCTAATTGCATATCGCTGATCTAAACCATTCCATTGTAGCCCTGGCTATAGGTTTAGGGTCGTTGCCTTACTGAAAGGTGAACCTTCCCCCCAGTCTCAAGTTTTTGCAGACTCTAACACATTTTCTTCTAAGATTGTCCTGTATTTGGCTCCATCCATCTTCATATTAACTCTGACCAGCTTCCCTGTTCCTGCTGATGATAAGCATCCCCACAACATGCTGCTGCCACCACCATGTTTCATAGTGGGGATGGCATGTTCAGGGTGATGTGTAGTATCAGTTTTCCGCCATACATAGCATTTTGCTTTTAGGCCAAAAAGTTACATTTTGGTCTCATCTGACCACAGCACCTTCTTCCACATGTTTGCTGTGTCCCCCACATGAATTCTTGCAAACTGCGAACGAGACTTCTTATGGTTTTCTTTCAATAATGGTTTTCTTCCTACTCTTCCATAAAGGCCAGATTTGTGGAGTGCATGACTAATAGTTGTCCTGTGGACAGATTCTCCCACCTGAGCTGTGGATCTCTGCAAAAGGAAAAGCACCTGCAAAGCGCTTCAGCAGCGGTGATACATGGGTGGTATTAATCCCTTCTTTGACCAGTAGTGGGGGTTAAAAGCACCTAGCAGCCGAAAAGCTAAAACTAGCGGTGCTCTACCGCCGATGCTCTCACTGCCCCAGTGTGAAAGTAGCCTAAGCCCTTGTACACACGGTCGGAGTTTCCGACAACCAAATCCGTCGGATTTTGTCCGACGGATCTTGTCCGAAACTGTTGCATACACACGGTCGGACAAAGTTGTCGGAAAATCCGATCTTTCAGAACGTGATGACGTAATTTCGTTACGATGGGACTACATTCAGGCTAGTAGCCAATAGCTTTGATGTAGGAATTTGATCTGAGCATGCGTGGCACTTTGTCCGATCGTAATTCTCTACACATGATCGGAGTATGTCCGATTGGACCATTTTGTCGGAAAATATTTCCAGCAAGTTGGAAAAGTTGGTCGGACGGATATTCCGACGGAAACAGTCCGATGCAGACCACACACAGTCGGAATATCCGACAAAACGCTCCGATCGGACACATTCCGTTGGAATCTCCGATCGTGTGTACAAGGGCTAATAGTTGTCCTGTGGACAGATTCTCCCACCTGAGCTGTGGATCTCTGCAGCTCCTCCAGAGTTACCATGGGCCTCTTGGCTGCTTCTCTGATTAATGCTCTCCTTGACAGGCCTGTCAGTTTAGGTGGACGGCCATGTCTTTCGGATGATGGATTCAACAGTGCTCTGTGAGATGTTCAAAGCTCGATGCTGTTTGTTCACTAAGGATTTCTAACAAACTTTTGAGGGCTTCACAGAACAGCTGTATTTATACTGAGATTAAATTACACACAGGTGTACTCTATTTACTAATTAGGTGACTTCTGAAGGCTATTGGTTCCACTCGATTTTAGTTTAGGGGTATCAGAGTAAGTCAAATAAAATACATTTATGTTTTTGGTTGTAACATGACAATATGTGGAAAATTTCAAGGAGTATGAATACTTTTCTAAGGCACTGTACATAGTTTGCCCCATATTGACACTATTATGTCCAAGTATCTAATGAACATGAGTGAGTATTTCTTATTGCATAGGGTTAATTCAAAACCTTGTTCAATCTATGTGATAAAGAAAGAAAAAGAGGGTGCTACCTAGTACGATGTAGATGTTCCCAATAAAATGGTCACTGAGTGTACATACAAAGTGATAACTACTTTGCCTAAATATGCTCTCTGAAGTATATCTCATTTTCTATTCCTCTCCATGTAAATAGAATTACAGTTGCCTTTAGAAAGTGCGGCCCTTAGTGTTCTCACAAACTAACAAAGAGGTTCTACTTCTTCTTAAAGTCTTTCTATTAGAAAACAGCAATCAGGGCTGAGAACATTTCCCTATCAATAATTCATATCAGTTATAAACTACTCAGTGGCTTTAAAAATTAACAATACGCAGCACTGATTTAGAAGCCAAAAGTGGATCAGCGTCACCGTGGCAGCTTTAATACCTGAAAAAATATGTCCGTCTCGACAGGGGACGAGCCAAATGAGCAATCAAACAACAGTTGTGTCTTTTATCGCTATAAATCGTGCTGTAACCTCCCGTCGGATAAAACGTGAACCTTGTCTTTTGTTGAGAGTTATTCTCTCACCACACATTAATATTTTATAGAAACATTTCAAAATAAAGTCAGAGTGTTAGCTATAAATTAGAAAAACGTGGAAATAAACCATTTGGCCTTCTATTGGGTTTAGAGAAGATCGATGTTCAAACCTTTTCACTGTCAGATGAAGATGTGTCAATGTGTGCATTCATAGCATGGAATGACAAGATCTGAATTCTGTACTATTGAATATTTCTGGAACTGCTAATCCATCTGGTGCGCATTACAGGACATTTAGTGTCCACTTACAGGTGGGTCAGTCCATCTGAACAGTGATGGGTTCTTGTAGAATGAAAGTCCCACTGGCTTCCAGATACTATAGTTCAGAGATGTTAGCTTTGCCCCACTAGTCACCGAGACTCACTTTTTCTACTGCTTTTTGCTATCATGTGTTTTTCTTTTTTAAATATCCATCAGGATGAAAGCATCTCGAACCTTCAGGGCACTTTCACACTGGGGGCTTCATGATTTACCGTTGTTTTAGCGGCGCTTTTCAGCCGCTAGTGGGGTGCTTTTATTTTTTTGTTTCAAATATTTTTATTAATATGAAACAGAACAGTTACAAAGAATGTATGACATGCACATAGGACAGGTTACATAACTCAACCTTAAATTCCAATCCAACAATAGGATTTATCATTACTACTTTAGATTACGAGTAGTAGGCGAAACCGGAAATAATAATGAGACAGATTGTTCAACAGGATTCTGTGCCCATGTAAAAGTTAGGAGATCAACAGGAGGATTGTCTGACCCCTGAGCATTAGAATAAGAAACCCACCTAGTCCTTAAGTGGCATCTATTGTTTACCCCTTTGTATATGGTCATAAATAAGTTATCAGGGTATATTCTTGCATGACCAGAGGGAACGTGATCTAGGCAGGTCCACAGTGGCATGGGATGTAGGGGGAGTGTGCCAATCTGGAAGCTAGAGAGGGTCACTGAAGTACATGGGGAGTGGTGATCTCATTAGGGTCTTAAACCGTTCATATAGTGAACAGGTAAAAATTGTATGGCGCGTGGTGCACTAATGTCGCAAAGGTGAGTATTATAGGGTGCGAAGTCTTGAGATGTAGGTCAATGTGGGGTATGAATGGGAGAAATAAATCCGAAGATAGAGAAAGAAGACGGGGAGGGGGGGTGTCGTGGAGGGGGTAAGGGGGTGCAGGGGGGTGGGAGGGGGGGATGACTAGGGTATGGTCTTCAAGGGGGAGATCATGAGGGAGGGGTCTCTGGCTTACCCCCATCATAGAGTAAAGGAGGGGTGTGGCAATACTTAGGGACTGAGCGCTCCACTAGGCGTGAATTGCCATATGTGCCAAATAGTCCTGTGAAGTCTGGAAGTGAATCCAGCAGGCCCACTTCTGATTGTATTTAGATGGGGTGTCTCAGGAAATGTTAATAAGCTTCTCCATTTCTGCAACTTTTTGAATTCTGAGAAACCAATCTTTGATGGTGGGAACTCGGGAGGATTGCCAATGAATAGGTATGCATTGCTTAGCCGCGTTAATTAGATGCATCATCAACGATTTGTGGTATGTGTGTGGGGCGCTTTTAACCCCGCTAGCAGCCGATGAAGGGGTTAATAGCGCCCACAAAGCACCTCTGTTGAAGCACTTTGCAGGCGCTTTGGCGGTACTGCCCATAGATTTCAATTGGCAGGGGCGCTTTAGGAGCGGTGTACTCACCGCTCCTAAAGAGCCCCAAAGATGCTGCTTGCAGGACTTTTTTTTTTTTTTTTGGTAGCTGGAGGCTTGCCCGGGACTCATGATCAAGGCAGAAACGTAGGCTATCAAGTTTTTGTTCAGGTGAGCATACCTATGACTGGCACGAGTTATATTTAATTGTTAAAATATTGAATTAATCTTAATAATTAGAGTCCATAAGAGATCCAATAAAGAATAGTGAATTAATAAAGTGAGTATCCCAGTGAAAGTTCATCATAAAAATCCATGGGAACACACCAAACTATGAATACATCTCCACCTCATAAAAGACTCGCTTACCAGATGGCAAGCAATCGGAGCTTGCGGCTTATACCCCACCAAGGCCTTTAACCTGAGGGGAAGTCTGATGACAGCTCCTGGATATATCTCACTTTTCACAGGAAGATCCCAACACCATATATATCCAGGAGCTGCCATCAGACTTCCCCTTAAGTTAAAGGCCCTGACTGGGTATAAGCCGCAAGCTCCAATTGCTTGCCATCTAATAAGCAAGTCTTTTATGTGTTGGAGGTGTATTCATAGTTTGGTGTGTTCCCATAGATTTTTATGATGAACTTTCACTGAGATAGTGACTTTATTCATTCACTATTCATTATTGGATCTCTTATGGACTCAAATTATTGAGATTAATTCACTATTTTAATATTATTTAATAGTGCAGCTCTGCTGTATTTATTTCTAATTTGTGTGTATCTCATTATTAAGTTGCTGCTCACTTTATCATTATATATTTTGGTTTGTTAGCAATTGTCCCCCCTTTTTTATATTTAATTGCTATTAGTTTGCAAATTAGGAAAACTATTTCAATAAAACTGTGTCCTCCTGGACCATTGCAACTTAATTTGTTGTGTGTCGTTTTTGGCCATCGTGATATTCTTATTCATTAGGCATGTTCCTGCCTAAGCCAGCATGTTCCTACTCCATCTCCTTTCTTCTTGTTATAACTCATACCACGTTATATTTTTTCTATTTGTTGCCTGCTACAAAAGAGGTCTGGCTTACGGCACTTAGGCCTCGTACACATGGTTTGATTGTTGGACGACCGTGCGTCTGATTCTTATCAAAAGGGCGTGTGCAGGATTTTGTCTAGCATACTAACCATCCGCAAATTGTCGTTTGACAAACACGACCGTAGTGACGTACTATGAGAATATAAGGAGGAAGTTCATTTCTCAAGCGGCCCCCTTTGGGCCCCTTCTGCTAATTTCAGGTTAGTAGAAGTTTGGTGAGCGTTAGTTCGTGATTTTCAGATCGTACAAAACAAATGCCTTTTAAAAGACATTTGGCATAACTACATCAGTATGACAAGCAAAGCAGCTTTATTATTATCCCATTAAAGATAAGAATTTTGACATTTCATCAATTGCCACGTTATGACTGTTAATTCTAGATTACGAACAGTAGTTTACAAGACAGTACTCTTCCCAGTCGTTCCTTGATTCCAAGCATGCGTTGTTGTACTTTGCGACTTTTGTGTGAGGGATTTCTGTACTGACCATCCGAAAAGCAGGCGCTGAGTTCACATCAGACAAAAATGTTATAGCATGCACATCCAGCTTTTGTCTGATGTAAAAGTCAAATTGTCTGTTGAATGCACAGTACTAACGATTCGCAAATTCCCAGACAGTTCGTCTAAAGACTTTTCTGCTTTTCGTACCATGTGTACGAGGCCTTAGGATGCCTAACCAGCCCTTTTCTCTGGTACAGCTGCTGTTCAGAAAGCTCAATTTGTCTTTCAAGTTTGGTCATCTCTTTCAGAATGGACTTCAGAAGTTTATTGGTTTATATCACTAACTGATAAGCTTATTGAAAATAAAATATATGCATTTTATAGTAAGAAAGAACCTAGATGTTGTTTAGGATTTAACTTTGGTTATTGCCTTGCTAAGCCATGCAAATCTTTACCATTAGTAATAATATTTCCTATTAGTAGTTTTGGTTTCTATAAAAAATATTGCATTTAAATTGAAAAAAAAAAAAGGGAAATGTTCTGCTTGTCAGAATGTTAAATGTGAATTTTGGTTAGCCAGGGAAAACTCTGGAAAAGTGCAGAAAAGATAACTCATTCACTGAGCACTTCACTTCATAACTGAACAAAGGTCAAATCAAAGCTGTTAAAGCGGTAGTAAACCCGCAATTTTTTTTTTTTTTAAACCTGCAAAACAAAAGGCATAATGAGCTAGTATGCACCGCATACTAGCTCATTATGAAATACTTACCTTAGAACGAGGCCCCGACATCTGGCCCGATCCACGCCGAGGGAGCTGACATGCTCCCTCTGCGTTTCTTCTGGGTATCGCGGCTCCGGCACTGTGAGTGGCCGGAGCCGCGATATCGTCACTCCCGCGCATGCGCGCAGGAGATTTCATTCCGGCCGGCCACTGCCGGATTTTCAGGCCGAGAATCCCCTTGTGCGCATGCGCCGCTGCAGTCAGCGGCGCATACCGAGGGGAATATCTCCTAAACCGTACAGGTTTAGGAGATATTTTTTTTACCTACAGGTAAGCCTTATTAAAGGCTTTCCTGTAGGTAAAAGTTAAAAATTTGAGTATACAACCACTTTAAAGCAGCCTTTCTCAACCTTTTCAACACAGAGGAACCCTTGAAATAGGTCTCCGGTCTCGGGGAACCCCTACTAAAAATTTGAAATTTAGACCTCATTATACATTAGTGTGATGGTCAGTGGGACGAATGGTCCTTACACTTGTGTTCATTGGGAAAGAATTACCTCCTTACAGATAGCTAAAAAGATCAATAGTGTCAGTGGGAACTTATCTGAGAGGCAGAACTAGCAACTTTTGGAGGAACCCTGGTTGAGAATCACTGACTTAAAGTTTAACTAAAGACAAAACTTATTTTTTTAAGTTTGGATGGAGTGGAGATGGATTTGAATCCAGTTTTTATTGCTGTCTGTGCCCCCATTAAGGAGATTCACCCTCTCTATGTGTCCTGTTTACCATTATCATTGAAAGTGTAAGTAAAATAAAATCACAAATTTTGGGTTGTCCCCAGAAATGTAATAGAGGGGAATTGTTCCAATGGGAACGCTAGTTGTGGTGACCTGGGGCTCCCCAAGGAATTCCCTTAATTTGCAGAGATTTCCTCCCACTTTCTGTTTGGCTATGAGACAGGAAGCAACGGGAACATAGATGGTGGGGAAAAAAAAATCTGACAGGGGCTATAAACCGCCCTTGCTCTATCCAAATTGAAAAAAAAAAAAACGTTTTGCCTATAGTTCTACTTTAATAAAAAAGGAAAACCAACTTGTGTATATAAAAGCAGGCATCATTAGGAACCAGAAGATACCCTTTTACTGGCTGGACCCTAAAGGGTCTCAAAACTGCCCATACGAATATCAACCTCCCAAAGGGAAGAGTTTAGGCACACTCAGCATCCTATGCGACTATGACCAGATCTCTTAATAGCTTGCAGAAGCCCAGTGTTGCTTTGTGGGTTGCAGGTTGAATATCAATAACCCATCTTTTAGGAACTGCAGAGGCCATTTGGATGACTCTCAGGGCAGTTTGGAGTACCAGCACATTATATTGCATACTTTTCTGGGAATGTTTCGGTTTTCAGACTTTGCTTTAGTTTCTATTGTCAAGAACACACAACAGAGTATAAGTTAATGTGACCAACCAGGGAGAATGGGGACCACTGGATAGGTTAATTTTATGTGCTCATGGGCATAATAAAATACTGATATCTATGGAGGATCTTAGTGGCAGAAATCTGGCAGAAGGATCCTTTGTAAAAAAAAAAAAAATGCATGCAATGGTTGGTGCAGAACTGCCATTTACAAGTGTTTAGATTTTTTTTTTTTTGGGGGGGGGGTTGGTTTGATTTCTATTTTTGTAGTTTTGTCTGTATCATGTCAATGTTGTTTTTATACCCACCATGTATACATGTACATGAGTTTACATGCGTACACAAGTAAATTGCACAGAAATTCTAACAACAGACAAAGAAAATTCTCTTTGATTTTACACAGCTGAACTTAGTACAATATTATTGAGCACAACACAGTTTTGTGCATGGAACCATAAAATAAAATTTGTAAAAGAAAACAATACACT